>NW_024412447.1:6841988-6926988 GCF_014898765.1 Herpailurus yagouaroundi | reverse complement strand
CTGGGGGTGGAGGGGAGAAGCGTGCTACTGGCATCTGGTGGATGAAGGCCAGGAATGCCGCCAAACATCTCACAACGCACACGACAGCCTTCCCTGCCCCCAAACCCAATGATCGATCAGTCCCCGAATATCAATGGTGCCAAGGCTGAGAAACCCAGGGCCAGCACTGGAAGCTGACCTTCCTTCTGGTCCTCTATGGAACTCAGTATCTCTCCAAACAAAACTTGGTTAAACATTTATGGAGAAACTGCTCTTTTTCCCAGGCACTTCACTAAGTATTTTCTCATCCAATAAACAGACAAGGGATTTTGCTTTATTGTGGTCTTTGATTTTCAAATTAGGATATAGATTTTCCTTATCTAGTCACCTTTTATTATTTTCAAGGATTTATCTTCTTTCTCTGAATTCTAGAAGAATTACCCAGTGTGCTCGCCAGCACCGCAATCTGAATTTCTTGTCTATCCTCTTGCTTTCAAAGTGGATTTTTAGTTGTGCTACTGGTGATCTTTCCCTTCCATGTGTAGTGGGTTTATACACTTAAAGATCCATTTACTCTCATTTTGGAGGAGTCTCAGGAATGAGAGGGGGTAAATCTCCATCTTCAATCTGCCATCTTTTAATCATGAGACCGATTTCACATCTTTCTAAGGACGGAGAATGGATTTCTTCTAAAAATTTTAACCCAATTTTATGGAGAATAATTTTCAGTGGCCTGACAGACTTCGGAGTCTTCACAGTCTATGAGGGAGGCAGAAAGATAGGGACAGACAGGCAGGTAGAGGTTCAAATTCTGATCGTTAGTGACTCAAAACATGGTCTCTCACAGTTGATGGGTGGTGACATGGTTCTCTGGTCAATTAAGCCCTTTACAACAGTCCCTTGGAAGCATCTCAATCCATCTGTTCCGACTGCACAGAAGTGACCATTCCACCTCAGCTTTGGTGCTATGGCCTGTTCTTATCTATACAGGTGACCCTTGAACAACACAGGTTTGAGCCCTGCTGGTCCACTTATATGTGAATTTTTATTTTTCAATATTTTTTAATGTTTATTTATTTATTTATTGTTTATTTTTATTTTTGAGTGAGAGAGAGAGAGAGAGAGAGAGAGAGAGAGCGAGCGAGCATGAGTACAAGCAGGGGAGGGGCAGAGAGAGAGGGAGACACAGAATCAGAAGCAGGCTCCAGGCTCTGAGCTGTCAGTACAGAGCCTGATCTGGGGCTCCATCTCATGAACCATGAGATAGTGACCTGAGCCAAAGTTGGATGCTTAACCAACTGAGCCCCTCAGGTGCCCCCTCATATGTGGATTTTTTGAAAAAGCAATCTCTATACCCAATGTGGGGCTAGAACTCATGACCTTGCAATCAAGAGTGGCACACTCCATGGACCCAGCCAGACAGGTTCCCTAGTGGATTTTTTTTTAATGTTTATTTACTTTTGAGAGAGAGAGAGAGAGAGAGAGAGAGCATGAACAGGGGAGGGGCGGGGGGGGGGGACAGAGGATCCGAAGGAGGCTGTGTGCTGACAGCAGAGAGCCCGATATGGGGCTTGAACCCATGAGTCGTGAGATCATGACCAGAGCCAAAGTCAGACGCTTAACTGACTGAACCACCCAGGTGCCTCTCCAGTGGATTTTAAGGGAGTTGACAGGCAAAGGCCACAAGGCATTTATTTACAGTTGTGCACCCTGTCTCCATGGGACTGAACGGAAGGCTACTCGGGCAGTCGAGACTGCTGACCTGAGCACCTGGGGAGGCCTGACGATGCCCGCAGCCCCCAAGAGGCCTGGGTACTGGTCAGGCCGCAGGTTGTCCAGTGTGCTGTTGGGGTGGTCAGGTGGAACACCTGGGTCTCGGTGCTGTGCCAGGGCAGCTGTGGGCCTTGGGATCCTCCCTGCCAGGTACTGATCCCTCCTCAAGGCAGCTTCCTGGAGGCCAGCACATTCATGAGTGGCCGCAGCTGCCCCTGTCCCTGCCATCTGGCCTATACATGGGTTTCTTTTTCAATATACATGCAGTACTATGAATGTATTTTCTCTTCCTTATGAATTTCTAGTAACCTACAAGCATGTGTTAACTGACTGTGTTATTGGTAAGGCTTCCACTCAACAATAAGCTTAAGTAGTTAAGTGTTTTTTATGTGGGGGAGCCAAAAGTTATATGGGGTTTTTTGACTGTGTAGGAGTCAGCGCTTCTAACCCCCACGTTGTTCAAGGGTCAAACAACTGTAGTTTATTTATGGCACGAATCCCCACTTAAATTGCTTTGTGCATCTTTCTGAATATTATATGTAGCTTTTTTAAAGCTTATTTATTTCTGGAGACAGAGAGAGAGCACAAGTGAGGGAAGGGCAGAAGAGAGAGAGAGAGGGAGGGAGGGAGGGAGGGAGGGAGGGAGAGAGAGACAACGAGAGAATCCTAAGCAGGTTCCATGCTGTCAGTGCAGAGCCTGATGCGGGGCCCAAACTCATGAGACATGAGATCATGACCTGAGTGGAAACCAAGAGTCAGACACTTAATGACTGAGCCAGCCAGGCACCCCTTTGGGTCTTATAATAGGGAAATTGATACAAGGCAAATTGGGCATGTCTCATTTGCTGCCATGTCAAAGAGTTAGAAATTCAGGTTATTATTACTAGAGTTGAAAGGGAGAGACCTAAGCAGGTTCAGGGAGGAAATGAGGGTGGTCAAGTCCTTGAAGCAGCTGGAGAGACCCAAGGACATGGGTCTGGGAGGGAGGGTGGCCTTGGGTAAACGCTAGACCACTTCTTTAAGATGCTACAGAAGGGAGCAGCATGTAGACAAGATGGGGCTGTGCGGCTCCCCAGCAAAGTGTCTTTATATTCCCTGTGGAGTAAAATGTTTGCAAGGCCTTCTAGACCCTTCAATGAGGGGATGCAGGCATGTCAGAGTTTAGGCCAAACACAGGCGGTGAGAAGCAGCAGCTGGGCATTGAGGAGGCTGCCTCAATAAAATATAAATAAAGATGACACACAGGCTTATAGCAGGGTGCTACTCTCTCCAGAGAAGTGAGAAATTTTCTGAAGCCTGTCCCTGAGCATGGTCACCTCTCACAGTGTGGGAGAGATGAGCCCAAGGGACAATTACAAAGCAGAGAGGAATTTCCAATTTTTATCCAGTCATCTCTGGCTTTGGCCCCATACTCCATTACATTCAATCAGTAAATTCTGCTGGGTTTCTTTTAAAATGTTCTCCTTTTCCCAAGCTGGTTAGGTCTAAAGAACACCAGACTGAAGTGGGCCTTGACACTCACTGTTCACTTGACCCGCACCGGGGCCAGTAAGCTAACTGAATCTCAATCTTACCACTGCGATGGGAGCGGAGGCCAGACCGCACGCCTATGAGCAGCCAAGGCCTGGTGCAAGAGAAAAGCAGAGAGCAAGAGAATGTACGTTCCCTTCTGGGGTCGGCACTGATTTTGTTCAGGCGCCAGTGACAGTAGCGCCAGGCCTGGTGGCCATCAATGGGGGAAACAGTAGTTTTCAGAGGGCTCTGGACTCTCTGGCTGTTTAGCCTTTGGGAAAGGGACAGAGGGAGGGAGGGAAAGAGAGGGAAAGATGGATCCTGGCTTTCCACTGCCAGGTACAGAAGAGGGCAGAAGAGACAGCCACACCCACACCCCCTCGCTATTTTCCATGATGACTCCATTACCTATAAACAGGCGCCATCAGAGTCTTGGTAATAAACCAACTAGATCCTTGGAGAGGCGCGCGAAGTCTTGCCTTATCTATCCTTGGATTCACAGTGAAGAGGTGGCCCCATGCGCCTCCTCAAGATCAGGGAGCAGTACACTCACACTCATTATTGCCCTCTGCTCTCTAACAGGATGTGTGGCCGGTTCCTGAGGCAGCTGGTGGCTGAGGAGAGCCGGCACTCCACCTCCGTGGGACGCCTTCTGCTCCCTGTGCTCCTGGGGTTCCGCCTCGTGCTGCTGGCTGCCAGCGGGGCCGGGGTCTACAGCGACGAGCAGAGTGAATTCGTGTGTCACACCCAGCAGCCAGGCTGCAAGGCCGCCTGCTACGATGCCTTCCACCCCTTCTCCCCACTGCGCTTCTGGGTCTTCCAGGTCATCTTGGTGGCTGTGCCCAGCGCCCTCTACATGGGTCTCACTTTGTATCATGTCATCTGGCTTTGGGAAGAGTCAGGAAAGGGGAAGGAGGAGGAGACTCTGATCCGCCGAGGGGAGAAGAGCAGAGATGCCTCCGGTCCTGGAAGCCCCAGGCTGCTCTGGGCCTATGTGGCACAGCTGGGCGTGCGGCTGGTCCTTGAGGGGACAGCCTTGGGGGTACAGTACCATGTGTATGGGTTCAACGTGCCCAGCTCCTTTGCATGTCGCCGAGAGCCTTGCCTTGGTAGTATAACCTGTTACCTGTCCCGCCCGTTTGAGAAGACCATCTTCCTAAAGACCATGTTTGGGGTCAGTGGGCTCTGTCTCTTGTTCACGCTTTTGGAACTTGTGCTCCTGGGCCTGGGGCGATGGTGGAGGGCCCGGAAGCACAGATCTCCCCCTTCTAACTACTCCCCAACTTCAGAGAGCACCAGAAGACACAAGGAACCGACTGAAAACTTCCCAGTGGTGGAGACCAAAGAGCCATTCCGAGAAGCAGGTGAGAAGAGCACTGATGTCCCTCTTTCTTCCTGCTCCTGAGGTCTCTGTCCTGATGACCTCCCAAGGCAGGTCCCTGGACCTCTGGGAGGCACACTTCCTACGTGTTACAAAATAGAAAACCAGGTTCGAGGCAGACGTCTTCTGACCGCTGCTGCTGACCCATCTCCCAACCCTCATCCCCCTCTGTTTGCCGATTCCTTCCAATGAACCAGGACCAGGGTTCTCAGCCAGCTGTACCTCCTGCCCTTCCCTTTAGGTTTCTTCCCACTTAGAAAAAGTCTCAGCTCCTGCTTGATTCTCTACTTCGCAGAGTTATGAAGCCACCTGGTTCGCCTCTGAAGGGAACTCTGCGATTGGATCTTCTTCCGAACATCCAGTGAGTGGGGATTTACTTTTGTGACAAATGAGAGGCTGTTGAAGCATCCCTAAGGGCCATGGTGGGCCACGCTGCCTAAGTCTTCCTGGGAGATTTCCCCCTTGTGCCTTCCTGCCAGAATCCTCTGGCGTCAGCTTTACAATGATCATGGGCTTGGTTCCAGACTCAGCCAGCAGAAGCCTCTGTAAAGCTGTGCTTCTCCCCTGTCCTGTGCAATAAATTCTGACCACTGCTGTTGGCATTCCTGTGGCTGAATGCGACTTTCCTGTCATAGTGACTCTACTTCCCTGTCCTCTGTTCTTCCACTTTCTCTGCTCCCCCCAACTTTGAAGTCTTGTAACCTATGGATGCCCCCAGCCCCGCGGCATATGCCATATTCAGACTGGCCTTCCACGCATATCTAAACCAACAACCTTTATTTTTTTAATGTTTTATTTATTTATTTATTTTGGGGTGGAGGGGCAGAGAGAGAGGGGGACAGGGAATCCGAAGTGGGCTCTGTGCTGACAGCAGATAGCCTGATGTGGGGCTTGAACTCATAAACCTGTGAGATCATGACTTGAGCTGAAGTCAGAAGCTTAACCCACTGAGCCACCCAGGCTCAATCCCCATCAAATTGCTACTTTTTAAACTCATTCCCCTCATTTCCACACAGAAAAGACAGGAGAGTTTTGCTGCTGACTCAGGAAGGGAGGTTTACATCATGGTAGAGATAGCATAAAGCTAAATATCAAACGTCTCTTTTCTGGAGTCTCTCTGTCAAGTCTGCCCAAGGGTATTCCAGCCTGTCACCTTCCTACAGAAACATCTTCCCCTCCCTCCTTCCTTGCCTTCAAATTCTCAACAAGAGCAGCTACCTAGTTTTGTTTTCTCCTTCTGAATCCCAAATTATCCATAGGTAAAGTAGGAAGGCTCGTTGCTAAGGAAAGCTATTTGGTCCCCCAGGGGACATTTTGGCAGCAACTAGAAAATTAATAATTTTTCTTTCTGCTATACAAGTGTTTTATAAAGAGTGGGGCGCCTGGGTGGCGCAGTCGGTTAAGCGTCCGACTTCAGCCAGGCCACGATCTCACGGTCTGTGAGTTCGAGCCCCGCGTCAGGCTCTGGGCTGATGGCTCGGAGCCTGGAGCCTGTTTCCGATTCTGTGTCTCCCTCTCTCTCTGCCCCTCCCCCGTTCATGCTCTGTCTCTGTCTGTCCCATAAATAAATAAAAAACGTTGAAAAAAAAATTAAAAAAAAAAAAAAAAAAGAATCCCTCATCTACTGTAACCAGAGTCCAGCCAAGTGACCAAGGATGGAAAAAAGCAAATGTCATCATTCATAATTCCTCTTTGATAACCCTTTTGAAACAGCTTTATTGAGAAATAGTTCACATGCCATATAATTCACCCATTTAAAGCATACAATTTAATGGCTTTTAGCACAGTCACAGAATTGCACATCTGTTAATACAATTTTAGGACATTTTCATCAACTCAGAAAGAAACCCTGTTATCCTTAGTTTTTACCCACAATCCTCCATGCTTCCCCCCCCCCCCACCCCGCCCCAACAAACATAAACAACCAAATATAATTTCTCTCTATATAGATTTTCCTATTCTGGACTGTTCATATAAATAGAATAAATCATACAATATATGGTCTTTGGGACTGGCTTCTTTCACTTAGCCCATGTTTGTTTGTTTTTTTATAAACATATGCAAATTTATTTTAAAAATGTTTATTTATTTATTTTGGAGAGACAGAGAGTGTGAACAGGGGAGGGACAGAGAG
This sequence comes from Herpailurus yagouaroundi, assembly GCF_014898765.1. Classification (NCBI taxonomy): domain Eukaryota; kingdom Metazoa; phylum Chordata; class Mammalia; order Carnivora; family Felidae; genus Herpailurus; species Herpailurus yagouaroundi. The sequence goes on along the minus strand of NW_024412447.1, from coordinate 6,920,209 downwards.
AGAGGGAGACAGAAAGTCCGAAGCAGGCTCAGTGCTGTCAGCACAGAGCCTGATGTGTGGCTCGAACCTACAAACTGTGAGATCATGACCTGAGCTGAAGTCAACACTTAACTGACTGAGCCACAAGTGCCCCAGCACCATGTTTCTGAAGTTTACCCATGTTGCACAAATCAGTACTACATTCCCATTTATAGTTTAGTATTTCATTGTATGGCTCACCACACATTTTTTTGTTCATTTTTAGTTGATGGACTTTTGAATTGTTTCCACTTGTTGGCTATTATGAATAATGGTGCTATGAACATTCATATACTAGTTTTTGTGTGAATATGTCTTCACCTCTCTTGGGTAAATACCTAAGAGTGGAATTGCTGGGGCATATGGTAACTCCTTTTAAGGAACTACCAAACTGTTTTCACAGCAGCTGTACTATTTACATTCCCAGCGGCAATGTATAAATGGGTTCCAATTTATCCACATCTTCGCCAACACCTGGTATTTTCTTTCTTTTTGTTTTCTTCTTTTCTTTCTTATTTGATTTTTAAAACTGTAGCCATCCTAGTGAGGTAAAGTGGTATCCCATTGTGGTTTGATTTGCATTTCCCAAACAATGTTGAGCATCTTTCATGTGCTTATGGACTATTTGTATATTTTCTTTGGAGAAAGGTCTACTCATCCTTGGCCCATTTTTAAATTAGGTTGTTTGTATTTTTTTTGTTGAGTTCTTTATATATTCTGGCTCCTAGGTCCTTATCTGACATATGATTTCCAAATATTTTCAACATTCAGTGGGTTGTCTTCCACTTCACTGTTAGTCTCCTTTGATGCATAAGTTTTTAATTTGGATGAAATTTAATTTATCAAATTTTCTTTTGTTGCTTGTGATTTTGGTGTCATATTTAAGAAACCATTGCCTAATCCATGATCGTGAAGGTTTACACCAGCATTTCCTTCTAAGAGTTTTACAGTTTTAGCTTTACATTTAGGTCTGATTGATTCTGAATTAATTTTTATATATGGCATAAGGGTTCAACTTCATTCTTTTGCACATGGATATCTAGTTTTCCCAGCACCATTTATGGAAAAGTCCATTTTTCTTCCATATAATGGTTTTTGGCATCCCTGTTGAAAACCCATTGCTTGTCGACGTATGGCACTATTTCTGGACTTTCAATTCTATTTCACTGATCTTTAGTTTATCCCTATCCTGGTATCACATGTTTTGATTGCTGTAGCCTTGTAATAAGGTTTGAAACTGGGCAGTGTGAATCCTTCTTTTCAAGGTTGTTTAGCTCCTTGGGGTCGCTTGAAATTCCATATGAATAAAGTTGCAAGTTAGCGGGGCTCACTATTTTCAGTAAAGAAGGAAGTTTATCTCAGGCATATGGCAGGATAGAAGCCATAAGAACCTTAAGGTGTCATGGGACCTTATGTTTGTCACTCGGTACACAGGAAGACATATAGACACATACGCACTTATATCACACTCATGGCAAACATCAATAACTGATGAGAGCATTTCTTTCTTCTTGGTCCATACTAAGACTCAGATTCCTTCTCAATAAAGTATTCTAATTTTCATAGAAAATGCATTCATTAGTTGTGTAATTTACACATTTATTTATTTATTATTTATATATTTTTAAACATTTAAAAAAGTAGATTTTCCGTTGGGCTTTTGTCAAAAATCCCAAAACGGATCACAGGAATCCCCTTTCCAAGTCATTTAATTCGACATTCGGTAACTACTGACTGAGCATATTATGGGAAAGGCAGTATCTGATATTGGGATGCAAGAAGAATTTAAAACTTGCATTCATAAGAAAAGGAATAGACAACAATAAAATAAAAAAATCCAATGAAGGGAAACAGACAATTCCCTGAAATAGGCAAGCATTTTGCTTGTTGAAAGCCTCAATGGATGTTTCTTGAGGTAGAAAAATGGTTGCTGTACTACAAGTTGGATACCAAAAGGGATGTATCCATGCTTCTGAATCTTAATCACTCCCACTTAAAAAACTTGATCTCTTTTCCACCCACTCTCTGGTCCCAGCAGATCCTTTATAATGTCCTCCTTATGACAGCTCCAGCTGCACTCCCCAGGCATTGTTTTGGCACCTGGTCTTGACCTCCTCAGGCTCCCGCAGCTGGGGCTGAAGCTACAGGATCTGCTCCTTTCTAGCATCTTAGATAACAGCCACTCAGCGGATCACCCCGAGATGGCTTAGCGCATCCCATACCCACAGACCTCCTAGGAGTTGAACCACCGAAGACACCGGTGGGAAGTGTCCGATGTGGGTAAGATCATCTAGCCCGAGATTCTTTACCCTGACTTAACTGTTAGAAGCCCCATCTGCGCTGGGTGAACGTGTCCCATGCTCAAAGAATGGGCTTCCTTTACCTGGTGTTTGTCTCGGGTGCTTGGGAAGAAAGAGAGGGAAATCAGGGTGGCAGGGCGACCAGCTATCACCCCACTAGCTCGTGGGCGGCTAAACGCTCCCTTTCCTGCTCCCCTCCTGGAATACTGGCTCTCCAATTCACCCAACACCAGGAGAGTAGGTGGGCTTCGCGGGGGCAGCAGGAAATCCTGCCTTTCCAAAAACTCGACTAGCTCTTGAGAGTGGAGGCCAAGAATGAAGGCTGAATGGAAAGAACGGACTTCAGGGAGAGCAAGCCTAACTAAACTGGCCCGGCGCCTCATTCGCCCCCACTCCACGCCCAGCTGCACAGACCTCCCTCACCCCAGGCCCTGGCGCTGCAGCACTCCCAGAATGCCCGCCCGACTGCAGCTAGCCAAGGACGCCAGAACTTGACCTCACCTCTCCAACGTGAAGGACAGGCCAAACTCCTTAGCGCCGCCTCGCTTTGCTCCTCCAGCTTCGGCTCGCGAGGGCTCCTCCGGTCCTCTCTAGGCGTCCCGGAGCAAGTTCCGCATCTCTATTGTTGGCCCGAGGGGCAGCCCGCGTCCCGTCGTGCCCCGCGGCGCCCTCTAGTAGCCGAAACCCCGAGGCTGTCGGGCTCGCGCTCGGGCCCCGCGGCGCGCGCAGAGGGGCCGCCGGTTGGCCCGCGCGCGCCGGGACTTGTCCCGAGGCCCCGGAGGAGGGACGGCACTTTCCCCTCCCCGCCGCCCGCAGTCCCTCGCCTCGCGTCGGACCCCGACCCCGGGGCGGAGAATCGGCATGGAAGCCGAAGACCTCCAGGAAGACCTGACCTGCTCCATCTGCCTGGACTATTTCGAGGACCCGGTGTCCATCGAGTGCGGCCATAACTTCTGCCGCGGCTGCCTGCACCGCAGCTGGGCGCCGGGCGGCGGCGCGTTCCCCTGTCCTGAGTGCCGGCAGCCGTCGGCGCCCGCGGCGCTGCGGCCCAACTGGGCCTTGGCCCGGCTGACGGAGAAGACGCGGCGCCGGCGTCAGGGCCCCGTGCCCCCCGGCCTGTGCGGCCGCCACTGGGAAGCGCTGCGGCTCTTCTGCGAGGACGACCAGCGGCCCGTGTGCTTGGTGTGCAGGGAGTCGCAGGAGCACCAGACGCACACCATGGCGCCCATCGACGAGGCCTTCGCCAGCTACCGGGTGAGCCGGCCGTAGCGGGGCTGCCGGTATTCCCGGAATACCATTGTCATGTCATGTCGTAGGCCATTGTCATGAGAGACCTACGAGGTGGCTGCAATGCCCATTGGAAGTACGACCTCCCCCGCCCCCCACCACCTGTGCGAAGAAATTAAGCGACACACAGATCTCAGAGTTGGGGTTAAAACTGAGATGGGGAGGGTCTGCATAGAATTTTCAAAGTGTTGGCCTTTGGGAGCTCCTAGTTTAAGACAGTCATACCGAGGGGGTGTATACCAGTGCCGCCCAATAGAAACACGATGTAATAAAACTTTGCTAGTGGTTAAAAGAAACGGGTGATGCTAATTTTAATAATATGTTTTATTTAACCCAGTTTTCCAAAGTGTTATCATTTGACATCAATCGCTATGAAAAGTTATCAGTGAGACATTTTAGTTACGTTTTTCGTAATAGGACTTTGAAATCTGTGTTTACGTTTACAGCACATGTCAATTCGGACTATCCACAGTTTGGGTGCTCACCTGGCTAATGGATGCTGTATTGGACAGTGCAGGTGTATATCTACAGGGTTTATAGACAACTGATGATTTGGGAAAAGCCTGGCTTGAAGTGCGAGGCCGGGATTTGATACAAGCTTCCTTCATCAGTTGGGAAAAATCACTTACTGTTTGAATTTGGAGATTAATCTGTCCTGCCTATTTTATGGATTAAGGCGCTTCAGTTGAATAAAGCAGTTTATCTTACTTTACTCCAGCCACACTGCCTTCTTTTGTTTCAAGTCTGTTCTCTTTCTCTACCCACACCTTCCATCCTTTACATCTTTTTAGCTTTTAGCTTGAAGACCTTCCTTCATCATCCTTTCCAGAGTAGCCCTACCCCCTTCTATACTGATGCTGTAACTCCAGTGGTCTCCAACAGAATTGGTATCTAGTAAGGACTGGTTGAAAACACGAGTTTAATGATACAAGTTAAAGTATTTTGTAAACTATAAAATGCCATACAGTTTTATCAACTGACTACAAACAGGAAATATGCAAAGTAGCACTATGAACTATATACATCCACCCCTTCACTCAGTAACCTTTATTTATGCTTACTGTAGGCCAGGCATTGTTCTAGAATCTGGACATAAATGGATAAGAAGGACAGGAGCCTTGTCTTGTAGGGTACATAAGCATGTAGACCAATAAGTTCAGTATGTAAGTGAGTTATTCAAGTTTGTATCGAGTACATGGAAGGTCTGAGGAGAAATGGCTTCACAGAGTTGAACATGAACTCACTTTTGAAGGGTGAGTATGATAGGTAAAGGAGAGGATATTCAGGCCAAAGGAACAGCATATTCAGCATGGCTGCTTGGAATGGCATGTGATCAATGTGAGAGGACTGGAAGTGCTTAATATTTTTGGAGGGTAGAGGGAGAGAGGAAGGTGGCAGTTAAGTTTGAACTGCTTGGTGTTGCCCTCCTGCCACCTCCTGGCAGTTTCTGTTATTGTAGGGAAGGATTTTTCTAATCTCCCTGGAATTACTATTTTCATTCAGGGGCCCTTTTCAGATCTCAATTGTAGTAGGATTCAAAAAGACTTAGGTAGAATCTTGGAATACAACCAGCAATACAGGATAATTCACAAATACTGGAATTGTTAAGGGCTTTTAAAAATTGAAAAATTCTATTTAAAATATTTTTTCATTATTATTTGTAAACATTTTAAAAAATGTTTATTTTTGAGAGAGAAAGACACAGTGTGCGATTGGGGGAGGGGCAAAGAGAGGAAGACACAGAATCTGAAACAGGCTCCAGGCTCTAAGCTGTCAGCACAGAGGCTGACACGGGGCTTGAACTCATGAACCGTGAGATCATGACCTGAGTTGAAGTTGGATGCTTAACTGACTGAGCCACCGAGGCACCCCAATATTTTTTTCATGATTAAACAAAAGTGAAAACTTAAAAAAAAATCTTGATCACATTCAAAAGAACTACTTATCTGATTGCAGTCCTCCCATATACATCGAAGTTGACAGTGATTACAGAGTGGCAGTTGTATAATTGATAAAGGAATAAAATTACTTGAAATAGCTTTCCAAATAGCAGGATTATATACCTATTTAACAACTAGAGGAAATAAGTAGATTATATAATATTAGAAAGCATAGTGTAAGAAAGAAAATAACACAGGTGATTTTGTGACGTATAACAGAACTATAGGAAGTCCTTGACAACCTAATTTTATCCACCCCCCCGACATTTCACTATGTGATTTCCAAGCAAACATGAATGTTTGACGAAGTTTATAATACCAGTATACCCACATCTAGGTTCTGCCATTAGCATTTTACTCTGTTTATCACCTATCTATCCATCTGTCTGTTCTCTGCATCCATCAATTCTTGTTTCCTTTTGAGGCATTTAAAGTTAATTGCAGATAGTCCACTTCCTCCTATACTTTAGCAAGCTTACCGCCAACCAACCACATTTAGCATTAGTGGTGGTTTTTGAAGTCACATTTAATATAATTAAATATGCACATCTTTAGTGTACATTTGCTGAGCTTTGACAAATGCATACACCTGGGCACCCTAAGCCCTTCTTAAGATAAAGACGATAAAGATTACTGGGGCGCCTGGCTGCTCAGTCAGGGGAGCGTGTAACTCTTGATCTCAGGGTTGTAAATTCGAACTGCACATTGGGTGTGGTGCTTACTTAAATCTTAAGACAAAAAAAAAAAACAAACAACAAAACATTGTCATCACTGCAGAAAGCTCCTCCATCCTCTCTCCCAGTTAATCTGCTCCCTCTTCCCAACCCAGCTACTGTTCTAATCTTTTTGCACTGACGATTATTTTTGCCTGTTGTGGAACTTCATGTGAATGGAATCCCTTTGCAACCTAGCTTCATCTGCTCCCTCCAACATTTCACTATGCAATTTCCAAGCAAACATGAAAGTGGGAAGAATAGTCTGTACTCCTATATATGGGCTCCTTTTGCGCAGCGTATCGATTTTGAGATTCACCCATTTTGTGCATATCAGTAGCCTGTTTCTTTTTCCTGCTGAGTCGTATTCCATCCATCTTTCCATCACTGCATACCTGGGCTGTTTCCAGTTTTTGGCTTTTATGAATAAAGCTGGTATGAGTATTCTCACAGAGGTATTTTTATAGATGCACACTTTCATGTTTCCCGTATCTAGAAGTTGTACTGCTGGGCCTGGGCTTGATGTATGCTTAGTTTGACGCCGGACCTTTCCCCAGAGTGGTGGTTCTGTTTCGCACAGCCACCAGCACCATGTGGCCGTGGGGGAGCTCTGGCAGCTCCCCACCTTCACCAGTTTTGGTGGTGTCGCTCTTTCCAATGACTTCATTTTGCTGTAGACATTGTCATTTGTAAGTGTGGGAAGAAAAGTGACACCGACTGGTTTTCATTATTCTCCTAGGGAAGAAAAAAAAAAACTTGCCCTGCTTATTTCTTAGTTCTGTTCATTTTTTTTTCCTTTTAGCTTTTTATTTTGACACATATTCACACTTCCAGAAAGCTGCCCTAGGCCACTCTTCAGCATTTGATGGTATTCACTGGTTTTTATTTAAATTTTCTCTTCCTTTGGTGTATGAGAAACCATCCTCTCTGGGTTTTTCACCAACCACCACTCAGCTTAGCTTCTTGGCAGGGTTTTTGTCCTCTGCACACCCCTTAAGTGTGGTTGTTCCTTGTTCCAGCCTGTATTGCCTTCTTGATAGACTCTTACTGGGGGATTTTACTCACACCCTGGCTGCACCTGCTGCCTGTGCTCTAACCCTCCCCCCTCAATCTACTTCTGCAGCTCAGATCTCTTGACCCTTAACTGTTAACTGTACTCATCAGGGACGCCTCCCCTCCAAACTCAATTTAGTAAAGTCGAATTTAATTCCCCCCCTTCCATTTACATACTGCTCATTTCCCTGTATTTCCTTATTTGGTAAATAGACCACAGTCCTTCTAGTTGTCAAGCCAGAACCCAGGGGCAAAATCTGGATTCCTTTCTCTCACAGCCATTTGGTCATCTGTTCTTGCTGGTTTTCCTCGTGTGTGTGTGTGTGTGTGTGTGTGTGTGTGTGTGTGTGTGTGTCTAACCTGTGTGCTTCTGTCTGAGGTCATGTCTGACCTTATGCTACCAGGTGCTGCTCCTCCACAGCCATTTTTGTTAATGCTGATTGGCTCCTTTTACTTTTTAATAGCTCATTCAGGTTGTTAAATTCTAAAATCAAGACCGAAATTCATAAAAGTTTTAGTCCCCACCCTCCCAAACTTCCAAGCCATTTCTATTCCCCAGAAATAACCAGTGTTAATCTTTAGGTGTATGTTCTTCCAGATTTTTCTTCTATTTAAATACACACATCCATGCACAGGTACATGCGTATTTGTTCTTTTCAAAACAGAATTATACAATACTATTGTTTTACAGTGTAGTTTTTTTACTTAATAAAACACATCAATATATAGAGAGAGCTACCTAAGATTGGCACAGAGTATCAATATACCATAATTTATTTAATAATTCCCTATGAATGGATAATGAATACTGCTGCAGTGAACATTCCTATACATATTATTTTTGCTAGTGTCTTGTTGCACAGATTATTGGAAGTAGGATTATGCACATTTCAGATGGTTTTAAATCCTGTAAGTTGCCCTTCAAAAGGATGGCACCTTTTTACAAAAGTCTCCTACTATTACAGTGTCAGAGGCCTCCCTCACCAGTACAAGGTATTTATTAAGCCTCTAACAGTTTTCATTTTTTGCCAACTTAATAGGCAGGCTCTATAGAGTATTGCAAAGATTTCAGATCAGAATACTTTTTATGCCTAATTCTGTAACTGTCTTCAACGTTTTCTCAATCTCATTGCCTGTTCAGCTCTTGAACAAGCAAGATGTTTGCGGAGATGCTTTCTGATATGTGTTTCTGCTCGCAGGAGAAACTTCTTGAGACTCAGTGTAGTCTGACGGCCAAGATGAAGAAAGCCATGCATTTGCAGGACATGGAAGTGAAAAATGCTACTGAGTGGAAGGTAATAGCAATAGCAGAATCGGTTGAGCCTTTCTTGCCCCTGAGACCCTTCGGTATTGTTGGGAGGAGCTTGCATGATGTTAAGAGTGGTCAGGCCCCTTGCAGATAAGGTGATAGATCAGGAAGTGTGTGTCTCTACTGACCTGTGGCTTTGGGCGATGGGAGTACCACATACTTCATCCCCATCTCTCTAAGGCGGTACCCCTCTCCTTCCCACTTTTTCCTAAATATACTCCCTAGGTTATGGGTGGTCTGAGTCCATGGCATCGTGGAAAGTAAATGGACTTTGCTTTCAGAGATACTGGTCTAGTTGGGAGGCGTGATGCGCACGCACAGAAGCACATCTAAAGCTTAATGAGACCAAACAGTAGGTATTCTGGAGGCTAAACTAAGTAATAGATGTGAAAGTGTGTTTTAGTTTAAAAAGTACACAAACAAGGCATTGCTGTCAGTAGTAGAGCCTCAAGTGTCACAAAGAATGAACTAATACTATACAGGCCAGTACAAAGATACCAAGTGAGTATAAATAAATTAGCGGGAATTTGTGGAGGGTGGGCAGGGGCTTTCTGGAGGAGGTGATTGGGATGGAGGGGCCATGGACTGTTGGGGAGTCACGTGCATGGAATTTAGGAGCAAGGGCAGGACAAGGATTGAGCAAGTGTCATGTGGCCGTAGGAGAAGATGAAGAACCAGCGAATGAGATTCGGTGCAGAGTTTGCAAAGCTGCACCACTTCCTGGCCGAAGAAGAGCAACTGTTTCTTCAGAGACTGAGCAAAGAAGAAGAAGAGACGAAGAAGAAACAGAATGAGAACACGTTAAAGCTCCATCAGACGATCACTTCCTTGAAGCAGCTCATCTTAGAGGTCGGGAGGAAGAGCCAGAGCCCCACCCTGGAGTTGCTGCAGGTGAGACAGTCACACACTGAACTCCCTCTTGTCTTTCCTGGTGAGTGGGTTTAATAGAGGAAATGTGTTCTCTCTGTTGATAATTGTGTTACTACTGTCACTATACAATTAAAGAGTCAAAGATTCACCATTCAGAGGAAATTAATGCAACATTTAGGTATGCTGAGCTCAGGTGCTGTGGAGATACCCAGGTTCACTTGGTTTGCCTCGGGTCTGAAGCACATCTAAGACTTTTCCATTCATGTTACTTATACATTTATGACTCTTTGTTAAAATAGTAAAATAAAGCAAACCTACAATCACCAAGGAGATAACTGTATCAGTAGTTTTTAAGATAAATTTGTCTTCCTTACTAATTTTTAATCATTATAATCATAGCTTGATAATAACTTTGCTCTTAGCCTCAGATTTTGATAGGTATATTCATTTAAATAATTTCTAATATCTAGCAACTGTTAAAAAGTTATAATTCTAATTTGGTAGCACTTAGGGGTGCCTAGCTGGCTCAGTCAATAGAAAATGTGACTCTTGATCTCAGGGCTGTGAGTTCAAGCCCCATTTGGGCATGAAGCCTCCTTAAAAAAAAAAAAAGTAATTCATTAGCACTTAGATTTGGGACTTTAAGGCAGTTTATTATATAATCTTTACCTTTATATCCTCAGCAAGTAAAGTATCCTTATAGGTTCTTTCAGTTTTTGGATAGGATCCAATACTTGTAACCATCTTAGATCCCTCAGAATCTCTCTTCCACATCATGTGACTGAGGAGGAAAGAATTGTTGAAGAGCGCTTCAGTCTGTGATTACTCTTTTTTCCTCATCAGGATACAACATTCTGCTATACCTTTAAGGAAGAGAGACACATGGACCCACTCACCAGTTATTTTCAGCAAGAAATTGCTAGGGGAAGGGTATTATAGCTTATGTTAATGTAATCATTTCCAAGAATGGTCTACAACTTTTACAGCTTGCTTAAGCCACGATGTTCCAGTTACATATCCAAATGTATATTCAGCAGAATCTTTGAAATAACACATTGGAACAATTTTTTAAATAGAGGTTTAATATCTACTCAGAATCTGAAACCTCAAAGATATGCATGAACCAGCAGAATACTTACAAAATATATATCAGCCAATATAAGTGCAACGGTAGGGAAATGATTAAAGAAGACAGAACTGGATTATAGAATCTCAGCCTAAGAGAACTTATTTTACTAATCTATTCACTTATCCATCTATTTTTCCTTTATTTCATCATTTTTAGCCTATAACTCACTTCTTTTCTTCTTAGAACTGTATAGACACCTTAAAAAAAAGAACTATGGAAATATTGAAAAAAAATTCTGTTGTACCTAATTTTTATCTTTTCATTTCCATGTGTTCTTATACAATGTACAGTATTGCTTTGGTTTATGTATTTTTAATTTATGCAATGATTTAATCTTGTTGCATTCCATCTCTTGCTTCTTAGGCACTATGTTTTTGTTTTCTTTTAATTTTTTTTAACATTCATTTTTGAGAGACAGAGTGTGAGGGGGAGGGGCAGAGATAGAGAGAGAGAACGAGACAGAATCTTTTCAACGTTTATTTATTTTTGGGACAGAGAGAGACAGAGCATGAACGGGGGAGGGGCAGAGAGAGAGGGAGACACAGAATCGGAAACAGGCTCCAGGCTCTGAGCCATCAGCCCAGAGCCCGACGCGGGGCTCGAACTCCCGGACTGCGAGATCATGACCTGGCTGAAGTCGGACGCTTAACCGACTGCGCCACCCAGGCGCCCCAAACGAGACAGAATCTGAAGCAGGTTCCAGGCTCTGAGCTGTCAGCACAGAGCCCGATGTGGGGCTGAAACCCACGAAATGTGAGACCATGAGCTGAGCCGAAGTCGGACGCTTAACCAACTGAGCCACCCAGGTGCCCCTTAGGTACTATGTTTTAAGATCCATTCCTGTTGCTATCTATACAGTACGTTGAACCCACGTGTCTACCTACCACATTTTGTCAGTTCCTTCTTCCAAAGTTGGAAACCCAGGTTGTCCCAACACCATTACCACTACAAATAATGCAGTGAAATCATTAATATCTGCTTTTATTGTTTTTGTTATTGTTTTTTTTTTTTTATTAGTTCTTGGGTTTGCTCTATAGTTCTTTCTCAGCCTCTGGAGCTGGCATGCCTAGCTCATCTACATTGACCCTTTTGTTTGCTGGTAAATTTATTTATTTATTTACTTATATTTTTTATAGTTTATTTTAATCTATTTTGAGACAGAGAGAGAGTGTGTGTGTGTGTGTGTGTGTGTGTGTGAGCAGGGGAGGGGCAGAGAGACAGAGAGAGAGGGAGAAAGAGAATCCCAAGCAGGCTCCGTGCTGTCAGTACAGAGCCTGATGCAGGGCTTGATCTCCTCATGAGCTGTGAGTTGAAATCAAGAGTTGAACACTTAACCGGTTGAGCCACCCAGGTGCCCCTGCTGGTAAATGTTTTTAAACTATACTTTCACCTTTAAGTATCGTTTGTGTCCATGGATTCGGGCAACATCATTTTTACTGTCATAACAAAATAAACATGTTTAAAAACATTTTAATATAACATCCATAGAGGAAAATGCATAAATCATAAACCTGACAGATTATCACCAAGTGACCCACCCACGGAACCACCAGCCAAGTCACGTAATAGAACATGAATAGCTTGCCAGGCGCCCTCTGCGTGCCCCAGTCAACACCCCTTCCCTTCTCCCTGAGGGTGTTCTCCCTCCAGACTTCTCACACTGTTCTGTCTGTTTCTGAGTACAACTCTTTCAGTATTTGCTGCTTTTGCTCCACATTGTGTTGTGAAGTTCACCCAGGCTGTCGTAGGTGGCAGCAGACATTTGTTGCCATCACTGTGTACAACTTCTCAACCAGGAGGGATTTTGCTCCCCCAGGGGGCAGTGCTGGAGACATTTTTGTTGTCACAACGTGAGGGTGGCTACTACCGGCGTCTGGCGTGTAGAGGCCACGGATGCTGCTATACATCCTATAATGCACAGAAGACACCTCCCCCCCAGCTCCCAGCAAAAACTTTTCCAGCCCCAAATGTTAATAGTGCCAGGTTGAAGGCCCTGTTCTGTAGTATTCCATGGTACTAATATACCAAAAATACCATTCACTCTACTGTTAGCAAAATGTGGGTTGTTTCTAGTTTTTTTTTTTTTTTTTCAACGTTTATTTATTTTTGGGACAGAGCGAGACAGAGCATGAACGGGGGAGGGGCAGAGAGAGAGGGAGACACAGAATCGGAAACAGGCTCCAGGCTCCGAGCCATCAGCCCAGAGCCCGACGCGGGGCTTGAACTCACGGAGCGCGAGATCGTGACCTGGCTGAAGTCGGACGCTTAACCGACTGCGCCACCCAGGCGCCCCTGTTTCTAGTTTTTATTGTTACAAAAAAGCAGTTATGAACATGTCTTTTTTGGTGTACGTGTGTCCACATTTCTGTCAGTTATGTACCTGTGAAAGCAATTCCGAGTCACAGGGCATCTGTTGGTTCCAAACGGATGATTCCAAACTGTTTTCCAAAGTGATTGTATCAGTTTACACTGTTACTTGCAGTGTGAGAGAGATCAGTGGCTCTGTGTGATCATCAGTGCTTAGAATTGTCAGCTCTTTACTTTTAGCTGAATGGTATAGAATGTTAGCTCAGGCCCTCAGTCAGCACCCCTTTCCTCCTTCCAAAGGGTAGATGAATTTTGCAAATGACTAATGTGGTTGAGCACTTTTTCATGTGGTAATTAACCATTTTGATACACTTGTTTTTTTTTAAAGCTTTCTTGAGGTGTAATGTACATATCTTATAATTCACCCATACATATACCCATACACTTAAAAGTGTATTATCATTAAATAAGTGATTTTTATAATTTTCCCTAGTTGTGGAAACCTTACCAAAGTCCAGTTTTAGAGCATTTCCATCACCCCAGTAAGATCACTTTGTGCTTATTTATAGTTAATCTCTGTTCCTGCTTCCAGCCCCTAGACAACTTACTTTCTGACTCTATAGATTTCCCTTTTTGAAATATACCATATAAACAGAGTCATATAATAATGTGGTCTTTTGTGTATGGAATCTTTCATTTATAATGTCTTTGAGGTTCATTCGTGTTATAGCATATATTAGTATTGTATTTATATTCCTTTTTTTTCTTTTATCCCTGAATAGTATTTCATCGTAGACTATACCACGTTTTGTTTGTCTTTTCAGTTGATGGACATTTGGGTTGTTTCCACCTTTTGGCTATTAGGAATGATGCTGCCGTGAACATTTGCCTGACATTCTTTGTGTGGACATACATTTTCATTTCTCTTGGGTAGATAGTAGGAGCAGAATTGTTGGGCTGTGTCATATATTTATATTTAATTCTTTAGAAATTGCCAAACTGTTTTCCAAAGTGGCTGAACCATTTTATGTTCCTACCACATCCTCAAGCAACACTTGTTAATGTCTGTGTCTGAAAGAGAATAGATGGAGAAGTAGGCAAAAAGCCAGGAGAGAGTTAGTGTCATGGTGGCAAAGGAGAAAGAATAGGGTTTCAGGGATTGGTTAACATTGTCAGATGGTGCAGAGAGGTCACATGAAGAAAAAGACTCCATGTATCAGTCCATTGGCTTTGGCAGCATGAGAGCATACATGATATTGACAAAAGCGGTTGACAGAAAAATACCTGCTCCCGAAGTTGAGTACCAGATCTCAGGAGGAAGGGGCATAACTTACTTATGTTTTTCTTCTCTTCACAGAATCCAAAAGATGTGTTGACCAGGTATGAGCAGCTGCTTTCTTATGGGGCCTGAGTGGAATGGTGAAGATACACGCTGAGGAGAGGGGAAACAGGCCCGGGCTCCATAGAACAGTCTGGGCACACCCTGGGAGTCCATGGAGGAAGGATTTTACCGTTGACTTTTGCAAGGGGGAATGGGAGAGTGGTGGTGTGAGCTTTGGGCTTGGAACCTTCCGCAGGAGTTGGGGGTCTTGGCTGCCTGAGTTGTCCCCTTTAAGAAGAGCAACCCTCTGTACTTTTCTTAGGAGTGAGAACCAGGATGTGAACTATTCTCCTGAAGTTCTAACAGTGAAGACTGTGTGCAAGATACCCATGATGAAGGAAATGCTGAAGCGATTCCAAGGTGAGCAAGGTTGGAGCTCCCTAGAAATCTTTAAAATAAGAGAATAAGCAATGAGAAAAGCCTGGAAAGGAAAGAGGAAACAGAGCATACAGCTAGCATGAAAAGTGGTAAAAACTACTTAGGAATACATGGATATGTGCTTCATTCAAGAAGCATTTACTTAACATATACTGTGGGTTATAAGGTGCCAGTGATACAGAAAGAAAAAGGCCTAAGAATTTAAGCAAACTGGAGAGGCAGACCCATATCACTTACTGCAACATAGTGGGATCTACTGTTTATGGTGGTATGAATAAAATATTATGGAAGTACAGAGAAAGAGCTCTGTTGGGGGTGAAGTGGGGGGTTTTCACACACAGGTGACATTGATCTGGGGTTTGAGGCATGAGTAGGAGTTTGCCAAGTAGAAAATGGAGGCATATTCATGTAACCAGAGGGAGCAGTGTGAACCAAGGTGTGGAGGAAATGGAGGGGAGGGTATCCAATGTGACTAAACCATAAGGTGCATTGTGGGAAAAGGCAGGAGCTGAGGTTGAGAAGATGAGCATAGGAAAGTCTGAAGGTAAACTTACTGGATCTCCAGGGAAACACCAAGGCACATAGGTGTTGTCAGAACTACATAGTTGGTTCTCACATGCACATCTCCATGTGGTAGGTGTCTACTTCCAGCTAAAATGAAGTAATGGGGACTGGATTTACTCCTCAGCCTAAAACTTAGCTAACTAAGAAAACTAAAAGAAAACAGATACAGTACATGAAGAGAACAGTTTTCCCAACCCTGGATATCAGGCAGTGCAGGCCAAGGACCCCTGAAAAATGTGAAACAAATGAGGTGAGCTCTATGATGGCTCCAGCCTCTAGCCTTGAAAGAGCTTTCAGGCTACTGCAGGGAGGGGTAGTGGAGGTGGAGCCAGGCTGAGGAATGGGGCTGAGTCCAGGGAGAACAAAGCAGTGAGAACTTGCAGAGTACTGGGCAGAGTATTGGTGAGGAGAGCGCCGTCTATAGAGAGAACCCTGATGATCTATGGAGGTGCCCCCTGAGTATTCAGCAGAGTAATGCTTAGCATATGCTTGTGAAAAACTACCTTAGGCTGAGGAAGGCCGTTTCCAAAATGATTAGAAGGAACAGTTCCTGGTGCTCCCACAGGGCCTAGACAATGCCTGTGCCTACCAGCCAGACTGGAAAACTCCTAATTCCTGGGAAAATCTTGCCTCATTAGTAGAGAGTAATTAACCCTACACTGAGTACTGCTTTGGGCCCACCTTAAAAGTCATGAGCTTAAGACCCAAAAGGATCACATTATTTCCAAGTAACTTTATCCTGAGACAAACCATGAGAATTTTAAAAATGAGTACCTAACAATCTAAGTTCACAATGCCTGGTATCCAATCAAAGATTACCGGGTATGCAAAAAGTTAGGAAGGCATGACCCATAATAAGAATAATCGATTGAGACTGACCAGGATTGATCCAGATATTAAAATAAGCTCCAAAGGACTTTATAATACAGTTATTATAACTATCCTGTAAAGAGGCATTTGGAGACGTGGAAGATCTAAAAAATCCCAGATCAAACCTCTGGAGATAAAACCACAGTGACTGAGGCAAAGAATACACTGGTTGAGATTAATACGTGATTAGATATTACAGAGAAATAGGTGAGTGAACTTGAAGATGAAGCAGTGGAAACTACAAAATGAAATGCTCGGGAAAAAGACCTTACAAAATGAAAAAAGCATTGGTGAGCTGGGGGACAATATCATGCAGCCTTACATGTGGTAATTGGGGTCCCTGAATAGATGAACAGGATGGGGATGAGATAGGAAAAAATATCCGAAGAAATAATGGCCAAAAATTTTCCAAATTTGATGAAGACCCTAAGTCCACAGATCGCATAAGCTCATCAAGCCCTAAAGAATAAGAAATAGGATGGAAACTACACCAAAACCAGTGTTAAGAGAAAATTTCCAAAGCAAGAAGAGAAAAAGGACGTTACTTACAATGGAAAAATAAAGATGACATCATATTTCCCTGAATTCGCCAAACATTTAAGAAAGAAATCTCCAGGGGCACCTGGGAGGCTCAGTCCGTTAAGTGTCCAGCTTCTGCTTAGGTCATAATCTCACGGTTTGTGAGTTCGGGCCCCGTGTCGGGCTCTGTGCCGACAGCTCAGAGCGTGGAGTCTGCTTCAGATTGTGTGTCTCCCTGTCTCTCTCTCTCTCTCAAAAATAATTCTACGAAGCCTGCGTTATCATGATACCAAAACCAGACAAAGACATTATGAGAGAAAAGGTCTATAGATCAACGTCCCTTATGAACACAGACAGAAGAATTCTAAAGAAAATTTTAGCAAATCGAACCTAACGACATATTGAAAGATAATGCATCACAACCAAATGGGTTTTATTCTAGAAAAGCAGGGTTGGTTTAACATTTGAAAAATCAGTGTAATTCACCACATTAGAAAACTGAAAAAGGGAAAACTATATGATCACCTCAGTAGATGTAGAAAAAACATTTGTCAAAACCTAACATCCATTTCTGATTTAAAAAATCCTCTTGAGAAACTAGAGAGACATGGAGAGTCTGGGAGGGAAGAGAATTGGGAGGCAGGGAGGCCAGGGAGGAAGTTAGAGACACCGTTAAAGTGGGAGGTGCTGAAAGTCTGAGTGAAGACAGTGGCAGTGAAGACACAGAGGAGGAAAGGAACCTGGGTGGTATTTCCAAAGGTGGATTTGATAGGACTTGGTGACTAATAAGCCATCAAAGGTCAGAGGGAGAGAGGAGTCAGATAACCTCAAGATTTCAAAGTGTGAGTTGTCTGGGTGAAGGTAGTGCTGTTACACCACAGAGAACACAGAAGACAAGATGTCTGCATGTGAAAGGGTATTCGTCTCAAGAGGATGGAAAGGCACAGAATAGTGAGTTCCATTTTGAGTGATCTGTTAGGGGCCTGTGGAGCTTCCCAGTGAACAGCTGGAACCAGGAAAGAGTAAACTTGCTAACGATGACTTTTCTGTGTCCCAGGGCAAAGAACCAGCCTGTTAGCCATCTTGGTCTGGTCCTGATTCAACAAGTCAGAATTGTTAGTGTTTTGCCACCTTTATGCTGATTGTGAAGACTTGGGGCCATGAAATAATGAGCCCCCTGTTTTTAGGTCTTAATCTTTTAGAGCAGAAGGGAAACGAAGATTTCACTTTGCTAAGGCCACACCCAGCTGAGGATCAGTTGAGAGGCAGTGGGGTATCTCATCCCTAACAGTTCTTGTTAGGAGAAGGATGGGGTGAAGCTGGAAAAGGGGCATTTCTGGAGGTTTGGTGGTAAGTTGTTGCATTATAAATCTCTGTTCTCATTTTCTCTGCAGTGGCTGTAAATCTAGCTGAAGACACAGCCCATCCCAAACTTGTCTTCTCCCAGGAAGGGAGATATGTAAAAAATGGAGCATCAGCCAGTTCTTGGCCATTGTTTTCCTCAGCGTGGGGCTATGTTAGTGGATGGAGGACCCCTCCGAAGACCACACAGTCTGTGGAAAGATTTCAGCACTTACCCTGTGTTTTGGGAAAAAACGTTTTCACTTCAGGGAAACATTACTGGGAAGTTGAGAGCCGAGATAGCCTGGAGATTGCCGTGGGGGTATGTCGGGAGGACATCATGGGGATTGTTGATAGTTCAAAAATGTCCCCTCATGTGGGAATCTGGGCTATTTGTTGGAGTTCTGCTGGCTACCGACCCCTAATAAGCTTTTCTGTAAGTCCTACCAAGCAAGAGCCTGCTCTTCACCGGGTGGGAGTTTTCCTAGATCACGAGGCTGGGGACATCTCCTTCTATAGCGCTGTGGATGGAGCTCATCTACACACTTTCTCTTGTCCTCACATCTGCCTCCGGCCATTTTTTTGGTTGAGTCCATTAGCATCTTTAGTCATCCCAGCAGTGACTGGTGGGAAATGAGTCTTCCCCTGCCCAGGAATCTTTGCCTGTACCCTAGCCTGGGGACATGGATCCCTTGGCCCTCTTCTTTCACTCTGTACATACTGGTCCAGGTAGCGCATCAGTACTGTCCATTCAGATTCTAATTTGATGTCTTGTTCAGCTCCCTGTGTGTGCTGTGCACAGAAAGTATGGTGGAGCCTGTTGGTGGCCTTTCCAGCACCCACTTGCCCCATGTCCCTCCTCCTCTTCTGGTTCTTCCTCATTGAGCTGTTTGGTGTGCACCCTCCCTGTGCTTCAGGAGAGGCAGCTCTCCCCAATGCGAGGCAATTCTGGCCAATGAGCTGGGATGAGAAATGTTCCAAGATGCTTCTGGGGAAAGATCATGTAGCTTTAAAAAAGAGGTGTTTAAGGAGACACAGCCCCTCTTCTGACGTTAGTAGCTGTCTTGGAACTGAGGAGAGCACAGTGACAGTGGAAAGGAAGAGGGAACGTGGGCTTTGCTAGCACTGTTGAACTGTTGGAATTTCCTTAATCCCCAATTTCTTGTCAGAGGAGGTTACTGTTCCCTCACTGTACAAGGCAATTCAGGTTGCATTTTTGTATAGGATGGACTCTTTTCCTGAAATTTGTAGACTGTTTCTGCTCAGCCACATAATTCCTCTACTCTCCAGTAAGTACTGATACATCCCGATCAGAAAGTTGAGGGAATCTTCCCTTACTCTGCCCAGGCTATGACTCTTTTTCACCCGACCATGCCTACGCCCTCAAGTGTTGATTATGTTTCCATCTGTCAAATTCTTACTGTTGTGTATGCGAGGTATTCATGTCACATCTAAAACATTGGGAGGCACTTGCCAAGTATTCACACTGCACTTCTGGCCTCTTCATTAATGCTCTTGTACGACTCCTGCAGAAGCTTGGTGTGAGATGGAAATTAAAATCCTCTTTTTACAAGTAAGAAAACAGACCTTTGGGGTAACTCACTCGGTATTGTTTGGCTGGCAAATGGGAATGCTGGGATTAAATCCAGATCAGTCTGAGGTAAAAGCCTGTGCCCTTTTCTGGTCTTTGTAAGCTTCTGGTTTTTGTAATGCTCTTTGTGAGCATTTATTGAATGCAGATTGCATGTCAGCAACATCTTCGTGTTGGGTTTTTATTTTGTTACACATTTTTATCCATTTATATGTGTTTTCCCTCATTTTATCTTTGTTTTCTAGAGTATAAGCTCTCAGGATTGTGACAGGAACTGGGTAGTTACTTTAAAAATAATGATTGTTTCTCTCTGTAAAAGTTGTCCACTTATGGTAGAAAATTCGGAACATACAAAAAGTATAAAAAGCTGAAAGTTATTGGTAATTTCACCACTTCTAACATTTTAATGTGTTTCCTCCCAGATTTCTGTAGACTTTCTGGCAGTGATTTAATAGCACCCTCCCTAACCCCTCCTCCCCTCCTATGTCTCTGCCCATCCTGGCTTGTCTTTCTCTTCAGCCTGAGCAATCCCCTCATTCAGTGATTTCTGCTGAATTCTCCTTAACTTTCTAAAGTACTTGCTGGGGCGCCTGGGTGGCGCAGTCGGTTAAGCGTCCGACTTCAGCCAGGTCACGATCTCGCGGTCCGTGAGTTCTAGCCCCGCGTCGGGCTCTGGGCTGATGGCTCAGAGCCTGGAGCCTGTTTCCGATTCTGTGTCTCCCTCTCTCTCTGCCCCTCCCCTGTTCATGCTCTGTCTCTCTCTGTCCCAAAAATAAATAAACGTTTGAAAAAAAAAATTAAAAAAAAAATAAAGTACTTGCTGTTAGGAGTTGCATTGGGTCCTCTAAAAAGATAGTTTGAAGTCCTACCTGTGAATATGACCTTATTTGGAAATTAAGATGTGGTCATTAGGGTGGGCCCTAACCCAATGTAACTGGCACCCTAATAATAATAGTAATAATAATCTGTGGTGCACACGGAGGTGCTGTGTGAAGACACAGGGAAAATGACTGTGGGAGAGATTGGTGTCATCATGCTGCCACAAGCCAGCTGAGGGCTGCTAGAACCTGGAAAAGGCAAGGAAGAACCCTTCCCTAGAAGGTTCCGGAGGAACATGCTCCTGCCAACACCTTGATTTGGGACCTCTAGCCTCCAGAACTGTGAGATGATTAACTTTTGTTATTTTAAGCCGCTGGTTTGTGGCTTGTCACAGAGCCCTAGGAAGCAAATACACTTGCCCATCAGGACTTCCCCCAGTGTCTGCCTTGCTCGTTTCCAGTCCTTGGGAAACTCATTACTACCTTTCCTCCATCCTCCTCCTGGGCTGTTGAGCCAGGTTGACTGGTTCTGCTACAAAGTCTTGCTCTCTGACTTCAAGTGGACTATTTGAACTCCTTGGTGAACAAACTTTATTTTTTCATCCCTTGACTTCCTTTTACATTTTTGGTGGCAGTGATTCCAGACCATTTCCTCCTCTTTCAAGGCTTCATGAGCCCTGTCATACTACCGTAGGGGAGGCAAACTTTACCTCTACCTGTCTTAAGTTTTTGGCTGGGCCTCTGACAAGAAATCAGATTAACAAGAGAAAAACAGTTTACTAACACACGCAGCACACACCATGCAGGAGAAACCTAAAGTGAAGAGCAACTCAAAGTGGAGGCTTAGAATTCTGGTTTACGTAGTACCTTTAATAAAGAACAATACATTTGTGGAGGACAGGAGGAACGTCTTAGCCTTCCAGGTGCGGCAGTCTGTGGGAAGGTAAATGCATATGAGGAAACTAATGGAGGAAATGTTTGCAGATTCCTCTTTGGTGTTGTCTCCAGCAAAAGGAGAATGTATATCTTGTCTGCAGGCAGAAAAAGGGGAGCTTTTTCTGGGTTTGCTGCTCTTAATTGCCTTCAGCTCAAAATAATTTTTATGCTAAAGAGGCATATCTTGGGCTGACACATTCTGGTTTCCTTCACTATTATTAAAGAACTTGCATCTTTTACAGAGAAAAATATTCTTCTCTTACTCCACCTAATATATATATATATACACACACACACACACATATATATACATATATACATACACACACATATACATATATATACACACACGTGTATATAATACATATATATATATATATATATATATTTTTTTTTTTTTGCCTCTTTTGTGAGTCTTGATATTGGCTCCCCTCAGGTATGAGCTGGGACACAGGTATCATATTTACTAAAAATGAAGTAAACTCATGATGCTTCTGATATACAAACAGGACTGTAATAGTTTTCAGTGTTACTTAGGGATTTTTCTGAGTCTTTACTATGTTAACATGTTATGACATATTGGAAGAGGTATTTATTACACAGGATTTCTCAAGCTTATTTCACCACAGAAACTAACTGAGGGACTAATTCAGAGACTTTCCAGAAGATGGTTTGGCAATAACTATCCTACACTTTCTCCAGATGGTCTTGACTCTCTCAGATTTCAACCTAGACTTTCACTGCCTTGCCCTCAAAGTTGGTGGGTATATGCATTGGTGCTCTAAGCACCAATGTCTACACTGTGTGACAGTGGATAAGGCTCTGCTAAGATCTTTTCCCCTGGAGACTGGGCTTTTGTTATGTAGAGCATTCTAGGCACATTTTTCAGTGATTTCTGTTCCTCCCCCCTCCTGACTCTGGTAGGAGGAGATCTGTCTCAACTTTTCATTCTGAGAATTTGGTGGAGTTCCTGGAGTTAAACCCATGAATATATGCTCTCCAGCCCCCTGCCCAACCCTGCAGCTCCAAGAAGTTTCTCATCCTTAAGCTAGCCCACACTCAACCTCACACTCAATCTTCATCGAAACCATTATTTATTCCTATAAGTTTATAGCTCTGTTGGATTTTGCTTCAGGTAAGGAGATCTTAGCTTTGCCTCTGTGGATTTGCTTGTCTATCCAGATTTTGGGGTGGCAGTTTGCCATGCAACCTAAATTCTCTGATGAGTGCAGGAAAAGCCATTACTTTTCAGTTTTCTCATCTTTTTCTTGTAAGGATGTGAGTTAGGACTTCCCAATTCTTTACATGTAGGAGCTGAAACTGCAAGTCTGTCATAATATATCATAATATTAAAATAGGCTTCTTGTGAGACCTCTGTATGGTTAATTGTGTCAACTCGACTAAAGGGTGCCTAGATAGCTGGTAAAACATTATTTCTGGGTGTGTCTGTGAAGGTATTTCCAGGAGAGATTAACATTTGAACTGATACATTGAGTAAAAAAAGATCATTTTCACCAAAGTAGGTAGACATTGTCCAATCAATGGAGAGCTGAATAGAACAGAAAGGCAAGTTTCTCCTCTGCATGAGCTGGGACGTCCATCTGCCCCGGGGACATTGGCGCTCCTGATTCTTGGGCCTTCAGATGTGGACTGGGACTTATACCATTGATCCCCGATTCTTGAGCCTCTGGACCCCAACTGGAACTTACACCATTAGTTCTCCTAGTTTTCAGGTCTTTGGACTTGGATTGAATTACAGCACCAGCTTCCCTGAGTTTCCAGCTTGCAGACAGTAGATTGTGGGACTTCTTGT
This sequence comes from Herpailurus yagouaroundi, assembly GCF_014898765.1. Lineage (NCBI taxonomy): Eukaryota > Metazoa > Chordata > Mammalia > Carnivora > Felidae > Herpailurus > Herpailurus yagouaroundi. The sequence continues at coordinate 6,897,072 of NW_024412447.1, read as the reverse complement.
CCTCCATGGTGACGTGAGCCAATGGCCAGTGATCCATCCATCTTATTGGTTCTGTTTTTCTGGAGGACCCCTTGCTTTTTTTTTTCTGTTTTAAATCATCTAGTCTTTCCATTCTTAACTGTTATTCTTAAACTATTCACCTTTAAAGTTATTGTTTCTTTCCAACATGGCCCAGCAGAATAGCTCCCACAGAGAAGGGTGGTGAGAGGAAGGGCTATTCTTCTATCATCAAGGTAGTGACAAGAGAATACACCGTCAATATGCACAAGTATCCATGGAGTGGATTTCAAGAAGTGTGCCCTTTGGGCACTCAAAGAAATTTGGAAATTTGCCATGAAGGAGATGTGAACTTCAGATGTGCACATTGATACCAATCTGGGCCAAAGGAATAAGGAATGTTTCATACCATGTCCATGTGTGGTTGTCCAAAAAACAGCAAGGATGAAGATTCATCAAACAGGCTTCACACATTGGTTACATATGTACCCATCATCACTTTCAAAAATCTACAGGTAATAGATGTGGATGAGAACTAGCCACTGATTGTCAAATAAACGTATAAAACTGCAACAGAAAAAGTTATTGTTTGATATAATTGGATGAAAATATATTATTTTGCTAGTTCTTTTATTAGTTTAATTTTTTCTAAGTTTTTTCCTTTTTCTGCTTTCTCTAGTTTTATTGTATATTTAAAAAATAAAATTCATTTTATCTCCTCTACTTATTATTGATACTTCTTTTAAAAACCTTTTTAGTCATTGCCATGGGATATACAGTATACATTTTGAAAAAATCTGAATCTACCTTCAAGTAACCTGTCACTTAATGTGTAGAAAGAGACTTTATAATAGTAGAACTTGTTTTCCAGTCCTTGTTCTATTGTTATCATACATTTCACTTTTTTTGGAGGCAATAAAAACCCAATACATTGTTACTTTTAGTGTTTTAAACACTTGCTTTAAACATCTTCTGGTATATTGAAAGTGTAAGGGGGTATGAACTGACAACAACAACACAAAAAGGTGGAAAGGAGACACAATGAATAAATCCAAGTAACTGAAGACTCAAGAGATTTTGGAAAAATGACTTATAACTTATAGACTACATTCCTGCAGCCAAAGAGACTCAGGAAAGAGAAAATCACAGCTCCAGAATCTAGATGTTGACACTTTAGCCTTCTATTCTTCAATGACCTGGCCTATTTTCAGGGTTAAAAGAAAGAATGCAGGAGATAGATAATTCCTTTTTTTTTTTTAAGCTTATTTTGAGGGGGAGAGGGGCAGAAAGAGGGAGACGGAGAATCCCGAGCAGGGTCCACACTGTCAGTGCAGAGCCTGATGTAGGGCTTGATCTCATGAACCGTGAGATCATGACCTGAGCCAAAATCAAGAGTCAGACACTTAACCGACTGAGCCACCTAGGCACTCCAAAGATAGATAACTCTTAAATGGAAAAGATTTCCAGAGTCAAAGGGATCAGAGTTCTCTGAAAAAAATTGAAGGTTACAGTTTGTCTTTCCTTAGTTTTACCATTATCAGTGTCATAGTGTAGATGTGTGGAATGCTTATTGACATGTCATCCCATTTTTGGTTTCTCATTTAGCATGACATACACTTTCAGGTCTTTCTTCTTTGCCCATTGTAAGAATCTCTTTTAGAATCGCTTTTAGTTGAACTGTTTAGTCCATTTATATTTAATGAAATTATTGATATAGTTGAGTTTAAATCTATGAACTTGTTTTAAATTTTGCCTTTCTGCTTTTAATCTAATACTCTTTTCCTGTCTTCTTTTGAGTTAATAAAATGTTAAGTTTTATTTCATTTCAGCTTTTGGATCACTTTAGAGCTATACTTCTACTAAAAAATAAAAGATTTTAGGGGTGCTTGGATGGTTCAGTTGGTTGAGTGTCCAACTCTTGATTTTGGTTCAGGTCTTGAGCTCAGGGTTGTGGGGTCGAGCCCTCTGTTGCACCCCACACTGAGTGTGGAGCCTCCTTAAGATCTCCTCTCTCTCTCTCACTTCCCCTCTGTCCCTCTCCCCTGCTTGCATGCACTCTCTCTCTCTCTCTAAAATAATAAATAAATAAATTAATTAATTAATAAAATAAAATAAAATATTTTAAATTTGACATTTTGGTCAACTGTTCTTCAACAAGGGTGTCAAGAATACAGAATGGAGAAATTATAGGCTCTTCAAGAAGTGGTTTTTGAGAAATCAGATCCTTATGCAAAAAACGTGAAATGGCTTAAAGAATTAAATGTAAAACCTGGAACTGTAAAACCTTGATGTTGGCCTTGGCAATCATTTTTTAGATATGACACCAAAAGCACAGTCAGCAAAAGCAAAATAAATGGTATTACATCAAGTTAAAACATTGTACAGCAAAGTAAATGATCAGCAAAATGAAAAGGCAACCTATGGAATGGGAGAAAATAGTTGCAAACCGTGATCCGATAGAGAGTTAATAACCAGAATATATAAGGAATTTCTACAACTCAATACCAAAAATAAAATAACCCTATTAAAAAAAAGGGGGGGGGGGCAAAGGCTCTGGATAGACATCTCTCCAAAGAAGACATACAGATGACCAACAGATACATGAAAAAGTGCTCAACATGACTAATCATTGGGGAAATGCAAATCAAATCTGCAAGCAGATATAGCATCACATTTATTTGGATGGCTATTATCAAGAAAGCAAAAGATGGGAAGTAGTATGGAGGTTCCTCAAAAAATTAAAAATAGAACTACCATATGAGCTAGAAATCCACTTCTAACTATATATTCCAAAGACTTGAAATCAATATCTCAAAGAATAATCTTTGAGATATTAATAAACTCATGTTTATTGCAGCATTATTCACAATAGCCAAGGCATGGAAGCAAAACTAAATGTCCATCAGATCATGGACATCATGATGAATAGATAAAGAAAATGGTATGTACATGCAGTGAACTATTATTTGCCTTTAAGTCCTGCCATTTTTGACAACATGGACGAATCTGGAGGACATCAGTTAAGTGAAATAAGCCAGAACCAAAAGGACAAGTGATACATGACACCACTTACACATATATGTAATCTAAACTAGTCAGACTCATAGGAGCACAGATTAGAGTGCTGGTTGCAAAGGACTGGGGAGGGGGGAGGCAGAAATGGGAAGTATTAGTTAATGGTTATAAAGTTACAGTTATACAAGAGGAATAAGTCCTAGAGATATGTTGTACAGCATACATACTATAGTTAACAATATGGTATTGTATACATAAAATTTTGGTAAGAGATCCTACGTTAAGTGTTCTTATCACAAAAAAATAATAAGGCAGGAGGAAATTTCGGAGGTGATGGGTATAGATGGCATGGATTATAGTGATGGTTTAATGTATGTACATTTATCTCCAAACTCATCAAGTTTTATTCATTAAATATGTATAGCTTTTTGTATGCCAATCATACCTCAATAAAGTGGTTTAAACAAAACAAATACCTACTTATTTCTCCTCTGATTTATCTTTTGATATACACTATTTAGAGTTATGCTATTAAGAAATATTTGATATTTTTCTGGAGATCTTTCTGTTATTATTTCTAATTCTATTGTGACCTGAAAAACAGTTTGTATGACTTAAATTCTTTTAAAATTTATTGATGCTTGGGGTGTCTGGGTGGCTCAGTCGGTTAAGTGTCTGACTCTTGATTTCAGTTTGTGAGTTCAAGCCTCTTGTCGGGCTCATGTGGAGCCTGCTTGGGATTCTCTCTCTCTCTCCCTTTCTCTCTGCCCTTCTCCCCCCTCAAAATAAATAAACTTAAAAAAATTTGCTGATGATTTTATTATGGCCCAGAATATAGTCTATCTTGAGAAACGTTCCATATGCACTTGAAATATGTGTATTATTCTTTTGTTGAATGGAGTGTTCTACAAGTGTCAATTTGGTCTATTTATTTATTTTTATTTTTTTAACGTTTATTTTTTTTATTTTTGAGAGCGAGAGACAGAGTGTGAGCAGGAGAAGAGCAGAGAGAGAGAGAGGGAAATATGGAATCCGAAGCAGGTTCCAGGCTCTGAGCTGTCAGCACAGAGCCCGATGCGGGGCCGAACCCATGAACTGTGAGATGATGACCTGAGCCAAAGTCGGAAGCTTAACTGACTGAGCCACTCACGTACCCCCAATTTGGTCTATTTAGCTAATAGTGTTTTGTTATTTCCTCAAACATTCATTCATTCTTTTATTTATTTTAACTTTAATATTAATTTTAATTTATTTTTATTCTTGAGAGAGAGTGAGAGAGAGAGAGAGAGAGAGAGAGAGAGAATCCCAAGCAGGCTCTGAACTGTCAGCACAGAGCTCGACATGGAGCTCGAACCCATGAACCTTAAGATCGTGACCTGAGCTGAAATCAAGAGTCAGATGCTTAACTGACTGAACCACCTAGGCACCCCTCTTTTTTTTTTTAAGTTTGTTTATTTATTTTGAGTGAGCATGAGAGGGGGAGAGGCAGAGAGAGAAGGCGAGAGAGGACCCCAAGCAGGCCTGACGCAGGGTTCTATCCCATGAACCATGAGATCATAACCTGAGCCAAAATCAACAGTAGGATACTTAATCAACTGAGCCACCCAGGCACCCACCTGAAAAAAATTTTTTTAGCCCTTCTATCTCTGCTCTTTCAGGACTCCAGTTATATGTATATTAGGCTGTTTGAGGTTATCCTAAAGATCACAGATGCTCTGTTCATTATTTTTTAGACTTTTTTTTCTATCTTGTTTCATTCTGAATAGTTTATATGCTGTCTTCATATACTGGTATTTTCTTTTGCAATGTCCAATTTGCTGCTAATTATTCTGGAGTGTTTTTCATTATAGACACTGTAGTTTTCAACACTAGAAACATGTATATGTGTTTGTGTTTTATCTTTCTTGTCTCTACTAACATGCCTAATATTTCCTTTAGCATTTTGAACAAATGGAATACAGTTGTAATATGTGCAATGTCTTTGCTAATTCTGTCTGCTCTAAACCACATAATCAATAAGATACCTTAAATTGGTATATTGAGTATCAGTTCTGGGTTGGTTTCAAGTCACATATTTTTTTCTATTCATGATGGGTAATATTTTCTTGTTTCTTTGCATGCTTGGTAATTTTTTATTGGATGCTAGACATTATGAATTTTACCTTGCCATGTTCTGAATATTTTTGTATTCCTACAAATATTCTTGAGCTTTTTTTCTGGAATGCAGTTAAATTATTGTGAATTGAATCCTTTTGGATCTTGCTTTTTAGGATTTGTTAGGCAGAACCATAGCAGGGTGTAGTCTAGGTCTAATTATTCCTCAAGACCCTTCTGCATATTGCACCCAATACTCTAAAACTGTTTTTCTGGTTTTGTGGTGGTAACAGGCACCGCTCCTGGCCTGGTCCAGATCCAGGTACTGTTCCCCCAATATTTTCAGGTAATTTTTTTTCCAAGCGTTGGGTAGTTGCATCAAGTGCATATGCTGGTCAATACTCTGCTAAATACAAGAGGGAAAGCTCCTGAACATCTCTGGATTTTTATCTCTGTGCAGCTTTTTTTCTCTCTAGCATACTCTGACCTACAAATTCCAGTAAGCATGGAATTTTCAGACTATCAACTCCATATTCTTAATTCAGGGAGTTGGTTTGCTTCCACTGGTTTCTTCTAGCACTGAAACCTGGAAACTCTTAGGGCAGGGATCACTGTCCTTTTAAAAAATCTGATGTTTTGTATCTTAAATTGTTTTTTTCATACATTTTGTGCATTTTTTAGTAATTTCAGGCAGAAGGGAAAATCCCACCTGTGTTACTCCATCTTTAGAACCAGAAGTCCCTACAAGTATGTTTTAAGCAATTAGAAAAGGATTTTTCTCACACTCAAACCATCTCTACCTCTCATTCTGATTTTATTTTCACTAGACAACACGTTTTACTTAATTGGAATTCTTGAGTACCTTTATACTTGTCATATTCTAATTGTATAACTTGAATGTTTAATATACATTATTATAAAGTAATGTGGATTTATGAACAGAGAAATTAAAACAGATGTGTTAAATTTCTGGCTTTTTTCCAAACCTATCTTGGTAATATGATTACATAAAATTATCTGTGGTCAGAAAACTCAAATTCTGTTTTAGGTAATGAGAATGCATCAGTGAAGAAAACATCTTCTGCACAAATCAGAATGTAGCTCTACCCTTGTAGAGCTACATTCTTGTGGATAATAATAGCTTACACGTACATAGAACTTACTATGTAACAGGCACCATGACACTATTCTGTATGTTTTAAACATATTAACTTATTGAATTCTCATAAAATCCTGTGGAGTATATATTATTTTTACCACCATTTTTCAAAAGAGAAAATAAGCATAGCTGTTGAAGTAACTAGCCTGAGACCATATAGCCAGTAAGTACTGGAACTGGGATTTGAATTCAGGATCTCTGGGCCCCATATTCCTCCGCTTAATCACTGCACCAGGCAGGTTCTCTCAGCAGACTATGTTGGTTAGGAATCTTTCTTTTCTTCAGTCTTGAATTGTATTTTTATCCACCTAATCTTTTTTAGACTGAGAGGTGGATTAATATTTTCTTCCAACAGTGAATCTCTGTTTCTCCTGTAGTTCCTATAATTTGCTTAATTGAGTGTTGTTGCTGTGTTGGTACTTACATTTCATAACTACTATATTTTCATTATAGATTGCATCCATTTTTACAGTCTCTTATAGATTTCAATGTTGATGTTATATACACTTCAGAGAATACCCTTTAACATTACAGTATTTTCTTTGTCTTTCATGCCTTTGGAATTGAATTTGAATTTTTTAGATGCTAAGATAAAAATATTTTTTTTTTCAACGTTTTATTTACTTTTGGGACAGAGAGAGAGACAGAGCATGAACAGGGGAGGGGCAGAGAGAGAGGGAGACACAGAATCGGAAACAGGCTCCAGGCTCTGAGCCATCAGCCCAGAGCCTGATGCGGGGCTCAAACCCACGGACCGCGAGATCGTGACCTGGCTGAAGTCGGATGCTTAACCGACTGCGCCACCCAGGCGCCCCAAAAATCCTTATTTTTAAAAATGTTAATTTAGCTCTGCCCATCCTTTTATATTTAGCTTTATGAACTACTTTTTTTAGAGTTACATTAAAAAAATTTCAATAGAGTTCAATTTTTCTTTGTGACCTAATTTGAAAATATTTTTCAGTGAATAACTGGATTAAGTCCATTTACATTTATTAATAGCTCAGCTATCTTTGTCCTGTATTCTGTCACATTGTATTCATATGTTTTCTGCTCTTATTTTTAAAATCTTTATACATATATCTACTTTTTTCCTTTTAAATAGTTCTGAAATTTAAGAAAGTTGTATATTTTTATCCTAGTATTTTCCTTCATAATTAATTTTACATGACACCTTTAAACCTCTGTTTCTAAAAGCAGTTTTATTAGTCTTCCATCATGACAGTCCTTTATGCTCAATAAGGATTTTGATCTTAACATCTAAAAAATGCGAATTCAATTAAATAAATAAATGAATCTTCAGGTTATGTTAATGACACCCTCTGAAAATATCTTGAACTCATTCCCTGCTACAGTCTTAGTCCAAAGCACTATTGTTTCTCCTTGGAATGGAGCAGCAACTTCATAAGTGCCCACACTGCTTCTGTCCTTACCACTGGTATATATCCACCCTCCTGCATCATCTAGTGTAAATTAAAACATGTAAATTTTATCTTGATATTCCCTTGCTTAGAAGCTTTCTAAAGACTCTGTATGAAACCTTCAAGGCCTTGCTTTTTCTCTTTTTGGACTCATGCTTATTTCCCTGACATCATCTCCTACCTCTTTCCTCACTGTAGCTCCTGTCACTTTGGCTTCCTTTCAGCTCCTCAAGTACACCACACATTTTCCCAACTCATGGATTTTTAACATGTCTTTGCCTTTATCTGGACCTCTTTTTGCTTTTAGTTACCTGGTTAACACTTACCCTAATTTAGAGATCTTAGCTTAGATGTCACTTCTTTAAAGAGGCTTTCCCTTATGACCCAGTCTAATATAGCAACTTCTCTTGTTTTACTCTGGCATAGTGAGTTCTTCTTTTATCACACTTTAGTAGGTGTGTGCACTGTTTTGTCCTTTATGGATTCTTTCCCTACTTCTGTTAAAGTCACCCCTTCAAACCATGGTTTCTTTGTGATACTACTTTGATCCAGATCCATGTGATTCTGGTGGTTCTGTTACCACCCTACCTCTCCAACCCCTGCAAGAGACAGGCACTGATCCTAGGCAAGTCCATCATTTATCTGCAGGCTCCTGGCACACAGTGATTCCTCCAAAGAGTGGCCACGAGGCTAAACTGTTGAACAGAATTCTTTTCCAGAGTTTTTTAAATTGGAGGTGATGGAGTATTAGATATTAAGCCATAAATATGGCACCAAAGTTTCCAGCTATATGTGTACCCTCTATATAAAAATGCCTGAGAGCAGGGGGACATGGGTAGCTCAGCTGGTTGAGTGGCCAGCTCCTGATTTTGGCTCAGGTCGTGATCTCACAGTTGTGAGATCGAGCCTTGTGATGGGCTCTGTGCTGAGCATAGAGCTGCTTGGGATTCTCTCTCTCCCCCTCTACCTTTCTCTCTCTCTATCAAAATAGATAAATAAACTTAAAAAATGCGGAAGCAAGGTTGAAGGATATAAAACCAATGTACAGAAACCTGTTGCATTTCTATACACCAATAACAAAGCAGCAGAAAAAGAAATCAAGGAATTGATGCTATTTGTAATCACACCAAAGACAATTAGATACCTAGGAATAAACCTAAGCAAAGAGGTAAAAAAGAGCTGTATTCTGAAAGCTATAGAACACTTATGAAAGAAATTGAGAGGACACAAAGAAATGGAAAAACATTCCATGCTCATGTATTGGAAGAACAAATATTGTTAAAATGTCTGTACTACCCAAAACAATCTACGCATTTAATGCAATTCCTATCAAAATCCCACCAGGGGGCGCCCAGGTTGCTCAATCAGTTAAGCCTCAGACTGGATTTTGGCTCAGGTCATGATCACATATTGGTTGGTGAGATAGAGTCCCGCGTCCTGACGGCACATTGCCTGCTTGGGATTCTCTTCCTCTCTCTCTCTGCACACACCACTCGACTCATGTTATGTTCATGCTCTGTCTCTCAAAATAAATAAATAAACTTAAAAAAATATATACCGCCAGCAATTTTCACAGATGTAGAGCAAACAATCCTAAAGTTTGTATGGACTCACAAAAGACCCCAAATAGCCAAAGCAATCCTGAAAAAGAGAAAACTGGAGGCATCATTATTCTGGATTTCAAGCTATATTACAAAGCTGTAGTCATCAAGACAAGATGGTACTGGCCCCAAAACAGAAACATAGATCATTGGAACAGAATAGAAAATCCAGGAAGGGATCCACAACTATATGGTCAACTCACCTTTGACAAAGCAGGAAAGAATATCCAATGGGAAAAAGATAGTCTCTTCAACAAATGGTACTGGGGAAACTGGACAGCAACATGCAGAAGAATGAAAATGGACTACTTTCTTGCACCATATACAAACATAAATTCAAAATGGATGAAAGACCTAATTGTAAGACAGAAAACCATCAAAATCCTACAGGAGAACACAGGCAGCAACCTCTTTGACCTTGGCCATAGCAACTTTATACTAGACACATTACCAGAGGCAAGGGAAACAAAAGCAAAAGTGAACTATTGGGACTTCATCAAAATAAAAAGCTTCTGCACAGTGAAGGAAGAAACAAAACTAAAACGCAGCCTATGGAATGGGAGAAGATATTTGCAAATGACATGTCTGATGAAGGGCTAATATCCAAAATCTATAAAGAACTTATCAAACTCAACATCAAAAACAAATCATCCAGGGAAGAAATGGGCAGAAGACATGAATAGATGCTTTCCCAAAGAAGACATCCAGATGGTGGTGCCTGGGTGGCTCCATCAGTTAGACGTCTGACTTTGGCTCAGGTCATGATCTCGTGGTTCATGAGCTCAAGCCCCGCATTGGGCTCTGTGCTGACAGCTCAGAGCCTGGAGCCTGCTTCAGATTCTGTGTCTTCCTCTCTTTCTGTCCCTCCCCTGCTCACGCTGTTTCTCTCTTTCTCAAAATTAAACATTAAAAAATTAAAAAAAAGAAGACATTCAGATGGCTAACAGACACATGAAAAGATGCTCAACATCACTCATCATCAAGGAAATACAAATCAAAACCATGGTGAGATATCACCTCACACCTGTCTGAATGGCTAAAATTAACAACATAAGAAACAACAAGTGTTAGCAAGGATGTGGAGAAAGGGGAACTCTCTTGCACTGTTGCTGGGAATGCAACCTGGTGCAGTCATTCTGGAGAACAGTATGGAGGTTCCTCAAAAAGTTAAAAATAGAACTAACCTATGACCCAGAAATTTCACTACTAGGTATTTATGCAAAGGACTCAAAAATACAGATTCCATGGGAGACATGCACCCTCATGTTTATAGCAGCATCATCAACAATAGCCAAACTATGGAGAGAGCCCAAATGTCCACTGACTGATGACTGGACAAAGAAGATTGTGGTATAAACACACACACACACACACACACACACACACACACACACACAATGGACAATTACTCAGCCATAAAAAAGGATGAAATCTTGACATCTGCCATGGCATGGTTGGAGCTAGAATGTATTATGCCAAGTGAAATAAATCAGTCAGAGAAAGGCAAATACCATATGATTTCACTCATATGTGGAATTTAAGAAACAAAACAGATAAACATATCAGAGGGGGAAAAAGAGAGAGGGAAACAACTCATAAGAGACTTTTTAAAAAAGAGTTTATTTATTTATCTTGAGAGAGAGAGAGAGAAAGCAGGCAAGCAGAGGTGGGGCAGAGAGAGTGAGAGAGAGAATCCCAAGCAGAATCTCTGCACTGCTAGTGCAGAGCCTGACTTGGGGCTTGAACTCATGAACTGTGAGATCATGACCTGAGCTAAAATCAAGAGTTGGATCCTTAACTGATTGAGCCACCCAGGCTCCCCAACCATAAGAGATCCTTAACAATAGGGTTGATGGAGGGAGGTGGGTGCAGGATGGGGTAGATGGGTGATGGGTATTAAGGTGGGTACTTGTTATGATGAACACTAGGTGTTGTATGTAAGTGATGAATCATTTAATTGTACTCCTAGGACCAATATTGCACTGTATGTTAACTAACTGGAATTTAAATAAAAATTGGAAAAGAAAAAAAAAATGCCTGAGAGAATAAGATCAACACAGAGACCCAAGCCAAGATGAAAGATGGGAAAAGAAGACACATTATTCATGCTACTGAATCTAGCTGATTCTGAGATCCGTTCAACCATATTCATTGCTGTGATTTCACACCTTTCCCTTAAGATAGTATAAGTTTTCTTTTATATCACTTGAGTATTGTCACAAGAGCACTGATCAATACAAACTTTTAGCCTAACATGATATGTTATATTTGTTTGTTTGTTGTATCTGTAAATCCCATGAGGGAAGACACTATGCTTGCATGTTAATCAGTGTACACATGGCACCCAGTATTGTGCTTGGGATATAGCAGATGCTTATCATATATTTGTCAAATAAGTTAGTGAATTATATAAGTACCATATATGCCTTAATTAGAGAAAGATTATATTCTGGTGAGAAAGCACCAGCTTAAAGTATTAGACAGTAGGTTTTGAAGAAAGTAATGATACATTCAATCTACTCAAAGGATAAACAAGATAAGTTCAGTGAAGTAAGACATTTTAGTATTTGAGTTGAGATAGAGAAACAAAGAATAGTTCAACATATCCCTATAATGGAGAGGAAGAGTAGGATATGAGGATGAGATGGTAGTAAATACAAAGAAGATAAAGAGATATGCCATTTTCTTTTTTAACCTTTGTATCTGAAATCTTTTCACATATTATATTAATGTAGTCTGTAAAATTGGAGTTTGACCCATAGTCAGGGTGGGAAAGTCTAGTGGTTAATTGCCTGCTTCCATTCCGTGACTTCTTTTCTATGATATGGCACATGAGGAAACCTTCTAAAGTGTGTTGTGGGCAATAGGGATTAGATCTTTCTCAGATTGTGCTCTCAAAAGGGTTGGATGGAAAGGGGCTAGGGCGATCTGAGTTCTAAGATGAAAAACAAGCTAGGGACTCTCGGGATTGTTTGTCTCCATAGTTAATTGGCCCTTGGAGAAGATACTCCCATGTATCTTCAGATCTACACTCCTCAAAATATCTCATTCCCCTGACCCCTACAAGTAAACTTTAAGCAAAGCCCTTTGGGAATGCTTATCTCAATTCATATGGCAAGTCTAATTGGCATCTTGAGTAATGGTTTCCAGAAAAGATTCAGGATATGTCCCCTGGGTTGGGATCCCTGATGCCATATATTTAGTGTCCTCAGTTTGCTTCAGATGACATCATAGGTCTTCTGAATTAGAGGGATGTTCTATTTCTCACAGATGCTGCTCCTCTGTCCTCAAGATTGGTTCATGTCAGGACAAGTCTATCCTCATTCTCACCCCTATGATTGCTGCTGAGAAAAGATTCATGCAGTTAGGAAGGGGCTTATTCTAAAAACACCAGTGCTAGAAAAAAAATTCTAGTTAAGCAGAAAAGGAAGTATAAAGCTAAGAAGACAGTGCCTTGGGTGATTCAAAATAGGGGAAAATCCAAAACAGATGTTCTTTTGACTCTGGACTCATTGAAGATTAATCTAATATTAAATGCAGCTTCTTAATCAGGTCACATTAATGGAAATTTTTATTGTCCAAGCTTGCATTTCCATTTTGGGATAGAGCAGTGGCTCAGATACATGTTTAGAGGCAGAGGAAATATATGCATGATTCAAAGGCCCCACTAGTAGAGGTTAAAGAAGTTCAGTTACTTAATCTGTCATGATGTGCACTGCCGAGTTCAAAATCTGAGGACAGATTGCAAGAGCATTACAGAATTACAGTTACTGTTGTTCCTGATGATACTCTGTCACTAGGATAATTAGTGTCAACAATGGTAACTGTGTAGGACAATATCTTTTATGCCATTCCACTGGAATTTAAATGGCGATTTCCAGGATTAGACAAAGAAGTGTGATGAGCACCTCAGAAAAGACCTGAGTGATCAGTAGCCACTGTGTGAGTCAGTGTGGACCTATCCAGCCCTCTCTATTCCACTTCTGTATTTGTTCTGCCCACAAGTCTCTGCAGAAGGAATTCCGGGTAAGGTAATGCTGGGGCTTGCGGTATCTAGGAAATCTTTATTAGAAGTTAGGGTATCCTCTGGTATTGTCAGCTTATTTCCCCATCTCTTTAGTCAAAGGGTGATATTTGGACAGTCTGTGAACAAAGTTGCCAGAAATGGCAGAAGAAAAAGTCACTCGAGGGCCACAAATCAAAATGCGAAATTATTAGGAAAGTTGCCTAAGAGAGGAAGGGACATGAATCAGGTGATGGAAAAATTTACACTGTGGAGACTTACAGAGAAAGATGGAAACCAAGAAGGAAGGAGATGGGGAAGAGTATGGATATCTAAGTAAAAGGGAAATATGTGGATGTTTTGACTGGGTTGGAGTGACTGGAGGGAGCATGGGGAAGGTTGGGCTCTTAATCCACAAGAGGCGAGTTTGAAATGGCAATGTGAGGGGGATGGCCAGATAGATAATCCCAGACTGCATTAATTTGGAGAGAGAAAATGTGACCTCTTTCTTAGTGATCAAATTATATTTTGAAGAATACATTGAATTCTGAGTTATTTGCTTTAAAAAGTAAGTAGATAATCTGGAATGTATAAAGATCTAAGGAAATGTTCAGGAGGAAAAACATAAAGAGGGATGGCTGGGGATCAATTTGGACTATTATTCTGCTGAGTTGAGCTTTCCCATGGAGACCAAACTATCATTCTGGTCAGTATTCACATAAAAATTAGATAAAGGGCTGATTGGGAAATCTGGATGATTAAATTTCATAATCCTAGTTTTATCAGCCCAATTTGAAGTCTCTCAGGTCTACCCAGAACATATCTTTTTTTGTGTTCAGGTACATAAATATGGTGGCTTTGTTATGTGTTCACTTGGCACCTATACACAACTCTTTAAACTATACTTAACTTCCCAATAAAGACAATACCAAGTTACCCTTCCACCTAACATGATACAACTATCCCATGTATAATGAAAAAACATGTTATCCTTTTCCCAAGAGGAGAATATAAAACACATCAAGCATTTCCCCATAAGAGGATACAAAATCCTCTTTTTGTCTTTAGGTAAAATTCATTATACTTCTATCTGATTATACTCCTGCTTTTATGTCCTATAGCTTAAATGCTGAGATATTTAATATTTAACTATATTAATCTAGTTAAATTCATACTGAGATATGAAATTAATTATATTAATATATCTTTTGTTAGAAAAAGGGATGGCCAAGGGGAAGAAAACAAAAATATTTGGGTAATATACATGTACAAAATGTTCATATTAAAATAAGGAAGAAATGCCTATGACTATTACACTTTTGGTTTCTACAACTGGTCACATGGTCATGGCTGGTGTTTATAACTATTTCTTTCACTACCCATTCCATATTTCCTTTTCCCACAGGGTCATTTTTCCTTGCCTGTGGAGTGACCCAAACCTTCATTCTTGAAGGATCTGGGCCATTAGCAGTCCTGTCTGAATTGGGTTGTTGTAGTTTTCCACTGACTGTTATCACAGGACATTTGAGTATAGAGAGACACCATAGAAAATACCCTACACCCCTGATGTGCTCCTTCTTATCCCCATGGTATAGTAGCAACTCAGTTTTTCCTTGCTAGTCAGGATCAATCACATCAAGCCAGTAGAGTAACCTCCTTTGCTTGTTGATTCAGTGATATGAGGATCCCAAAGTGGCAGGGTGACAGTCTCAACTCTGAGTAAATGGAATCATTGTTGTGTCACCTGGTGGAAGAATACTTCCCCTTGGAACTAAGACCTCTAAATCAGCAAAGTCTAAAAGTGCAAGGACAGGAAGCAAGCATTTTGCTGGGGGACAACAGTTACAGACATTATAGTAAGAGGACTCACTCCCATTTCTACCTCTTGATTCCTGGTCCAGTGAACCCTTGCAATAGGAGAAACAGCACTCTAAGCTGGATGCAGACTTAGAGCACATACCACATTCTGGAGGACATCGCTCCATTGTGTTGTTACTGAGTTTTCAAAAGGCTGTTCTACCATTCTATCAAGCCAGTTGTTTGAGGATGGTGGAAACTCTGGTAAGCCCAGTAGATTCCATGAGCATGGCCCCAATCCCACACTTCATTTATTGTGAAATGAATTTCTTATTCAGAAGCCACGCTTCTTGGAATACCATCATGTTGAATAAAGTATTCTATAAGTCTGCAGGTGGTAGTTGTGCCGGTAGCACTATAGGCAAGAAAGGTGAAACCATATCCAGAGTAAGTGTCTATTCCAGTAAGAACACAGTATTGTCCCTTCCGCATTTGAAGCAGTCCAACATAATCAGTGTGCCACCAGGTAGCTGGCTGATTCCTTTGGTGAATGCTGCCTTATCAGAGACTCCGTGTTGGTCTCTGCTGTTGGCTGACTGGGCACCCAGCAGTGGTTGTAGCTAGACCAGCTTCAGTGAGTAGAGGTCCATGTTGCTGAGCCCATGCATAACCACCATCCCTGTTGCCATGGCTACTTTGCTTGTGAGTCCATTGACATGAACAGGAGTGACTGAAAGTGCTAACTGTGGTCCACAGAATGCATTGGTGCTTGGATAGGATGACTTATTTTGTGGACGACAGTAATGGGTATTTCTTCCCTATTTTTATACAAATATTTTGCACATTTTTAGTTGTATGCAGGATAGTTATGTTAGGCAGAAGAATGACTTTGTTGTGTTCATTGGCTTTAAGGAAATGTGTATGAATGTCCAGCCAACAGAGGATGGACTCTGGTGGTTTTGTAATATGTCCTCTTTGCTAGGGTGAATTATACTTCCCAGAATTCCCATTTTTGTGCTTTTCTGGTGAAGATGGGCCATAGGAAAGATTCTAAGGGAGATTTAGAGGGCATAAAGGAAGTAGCCATTTTGTAGTTTACATATGTGGTTGCTGATCTGCTGACTTAATCTCTTGGTGTGAAAGCAGCTGTTGGGCCTGCGATTGCTCTACGTTTCCCTGGATCCTCCTAACTTATCCTCTCTGATTTCTGGGCCAGGTGTGCATGTTTAGCCTCATTAGGAAGAGCCCCTGCTTCTTCCAAATAACCGCATCCCCCAATTCCAGAGGCAACAAGAACTGACATGGGTTTCAGTCTGCCCTCGTGGGGTTGTAGCTCAGGCTTGTATATTCCAGTCTGCCCTTGATCTACCACCCTTTATATCCATTTTCCCTTCCTTACCACTTGCCCTACAGACCTCAAGTTCCACGATCAGACACAAAGGTGACAACCTTATATAGACAGCTTAACCAGCTTTCACAACTGTGTAAGGCCAAATTTTTGTACAATCCACTAAACGTATATGTTTATATTTATACTTATAAAAAAGTACACATACTCATAAGTATCTATATAAAGTACATAAAATTTAGTGCACATAAAGTATATATACACATATAAAAGCATATGTGTGTAAAGATATACACATATATAATGTGTATAAAAATACATGTATATGAGGTATATAAAAATATATAAAATATACATCATATATGTGTATAAAAATATATGTGTATATACACATGTATGTGTGTATATATATTTCTTCCTTATGTGTATACGCACACACACACACACACACACACACACACACACACACCTTCCTTAATGAGGAGAGACTCTTGTTTTGAAGAATGGCACTTAACAGAATGCAGATATTCTGGATTTTCAGAGTTAATCATGTTTGTGAAGAGAGATTTGAGTTCTTTTTCTAAAAGTTTATTTCAATAATTAGAGCTGTTGAATAATCAGAAATAGAAAAAAAATTCTCTTCTCAAATTCTTTGCTAGATTAAAAGGTGCTTACTGTCAGGTGTGCTGAACACCGGTATTTCTGATATCACACTCATCTCTTTCCTCTTTCCTCAGGACTGAGAAAGGGGACATGTGGCAGAGGAATCAGACCTCTCTGGCAGACTTCATCCTTGAAGGGCTCTTTGATGACTCTCTCACCCATCTTTTCCTTTTCTCTTTAACCATAGTGGTCTTCCTTATTGCGGTGAGTGGCAACATGCTCACTATTCTCCTCATCTGTGCTGATGCTCGGCTTCATACACCCATGTACTTCCTGCTCAGCCAGCTCTCCCTCATGGATCTGATGCATGTCTCCACAACCATCCCCAAGATGGCTACCAACTACCTATCTGGCAAGAAGACCATCTCCTTTGTGGGCTGTGCAACCCAGCACTTCCTGTATTTGTCTCTGGGTGGTGCTGAGTGTCTTCTCTTAGCTCTCATGTCTTATGACCGCTATGTTGCCATCTGTCATCCACTTCGCTATACTGTTCTCATGAACAGAAAGGTGGGACTGATGATGGTGGTCATGTCGTGGTTGGGAGCATCCATAAACTCTCTAATTCACACAGTGATCTTGATGCACTTACCTTTCTGTGGGTCTCGAAAAATCCACCACTTCTATTGTGAGTTTCCAGCTATTTTGAAGTTGGTGTGTGGAGACATCACTGTATATGAGACCATAGTGTACATCATCAGCATTGTACTTCTCCTCCTCCCCACCCTCTTCATTTCTACATCGTATGCCTTCATTCTCCACAGTGTCATTCAGATGCGTTCAGCTGGGAGTAAGAGAAATGCTTTTGCCACTTGTAGCTCTCACCTCATTGTGGTTTCCTTTTGGTTTGGTGCCTGCATCTTCTCATATATGAGGCCCAGATCCCAGAGAACTCCACTGCAAGACAAAGTTGGTTCTGTGTTCTATAGCATCATTACTCCTACCCTGAATCCTTTGATTTATACTCTCCGGAATAAGGATGTAGCCAAGGCTCTGAGAGGAGTGATGGGGAGGGAGATTCTCACTCAGAGATGGCAATTGCAATTATCCTGAGTATAAGAGTGGAAAGGGGGGTGCTGGGTGGCTCAGTCAGTTAAGCCTCTGACTCTTGATTTCAGTTTAGGTCATGAACTCACGGTTCATGAGATTGAGCCCTGTGTTGGGGCAGAGAGCACAGACCCTGCTTGGGATTCTTTCTATCCTTCTTCCTTCTTGCTCTTTCTCACACTTTCTCTCAAAATAAATAAATAAGCTTTAAAATATAAATAAAATGTTAAAAAAAAAGAGTGGAATGGGATAAACTCCTTAGCCGATCTGTGTAAACCTCTAAGACTTTTCAAGGCTCCAGATACCTGATGACTATTGCCAAAATCAAGTGGTTAGCATATAATTCCAGTATTCTTGTGGTCTCAGGCACCTAAGCACTGTAGAGCACTATCTTGGCCCATTTGGGCTGCTATAACAAAAATACCATATGCTAGGCAGCTTAGACAACAAGCATTTTATTTTCTCATTGTTCTGGAGGCTAAGAAATCCAAGATCAACTCTTGAAATTACTAGACGCTCCCTCATTTCCTTTTGATTTCTTTAAAAATGTAGCCTTGCCAAAATGTGCTTCCCTGACTACCATATCTAAAACAGCACTCTGTATCCTCTGTCCCCTGCTTCAACTTTATAATACTACTTTGCATAATTTTGCATATTATATTATATTATACTTATTGTTTGTCTTACTAGAACATGAGAAACCGAGGGCAAAGACTTTACTTTGTTTACTATTGTCTCAGTAGAGCCAAGAAAAGAGCCTGACATGAAGTAAGTGTGCAACAGCTATTTGTTGCATAAATTAATAAATGAAAAGAATGTAGATTGTTTTAACTATCTCACATGACATTAATGATATTTAACTCAGAAAGGGGAAGAGATTATAAAAATGAATAATACAGTAGATGGCTTGGCAAGACTCATTTGTTTCAGACAGCCAGATGTTAATCTCATGCAAATGCAAAGAGATCTGACATCTCAGTGAATTTTTCTGAGATCTAATGATCTGAGGGATTCCAAAGTGAGGAAAATTTCTATATCTTACTTCCCTATTAGTTAAAAAAAAGTCGTGAAGCCCTGGGACCATCTTCAAGAAGAATAACACTTTGAGAGCAAAGTTATGCCTTTTTTTCACAAGAAAGTATTTTCCTTTTCAGAAACAGCTTTTTGGCATTCTATAAGATGAGCCACCAGTTGGGTGCCTTCTTATCCATTTAGCCCTAAGACTGGATTTACCTTGTAACATTCCAGTATCAAGTGGAAATGATTTTTTTAAGTTTATTTATTTATTTTGAGAGAAAGAAAGAGCAGGGAAGAGGCAGAGAGAGAGAGAGAGAGAGAGAGAGAGAGAGAGAGAGAGAGGATCTCAAGCAGTTTCTGTACTGTCAGTGCAGAGCCTGACATGGGGCTCGAACTCACGATCCATGAGATCATGACCTGAGCTGAAACCAAGAGTTGGATGCTTAACCGACTGAGCCACCCGGGCACCCCAAGTGGAATTGATTTTTATAGAAACTGTGCCTGGGTTGTTTCTGAAGGCTCAAGGGTTTTGCACAAACAGTGAGTTCACAATCCCAATTAGATAGAGGTGGTTGTTCTGCTACCTCTCTTTCTACACATACAACTATGGCCTTGTCAGGGATGCTGTAAGATTATTTGGGAATGAAACAATTTAGGCCAACTCTATGGAGGGTATTGATGCAATGCTAGCACCTGTCAAAAGTAAATAACATAGTTTTATATTGGCTCCCCTTGAGAAGAGATTTAACACTACATTATTATCATCACTTTATATATTCCAGATATTAACCCCTTTTCAGATATGTGGCTTATAAATATTTTCTCTCATTCCATAGGTTGCATTTTCACTCTGTTAATTGTGTCCTTTGATGAACAGAAGTTTTAAATTTTGAGGTATTCCAACTTACCTATTTTTACCTTTGTTGCATGTGCTTTGTGTGTCATATCCAATAAATTATTGGCAAATATCATGAAGCTTTCCCCTTATGTTTATTGTCTTAAGTCTTACATTAGAATTTTGATACATTTTCAGTTAAATTTTGTATATGGTGTAAGGTAAAGGTTCAACTTCATTCTTTTGCATGTGAATATCCAGTTTTCCTGGCATCACTTATTGAAAAGACTGTCTTTTCACCATTGAAGGATCTTGGCATCCTTGTTGAAAATCATTTGGCCATGTATCTGAGGGTTGCTTCTTGTGCTCTGTATTCTGTCCCATTGGTCTATATGTCTATCTTTATGCCAGTATTACACTTTTGTGATAACTATAACTTTGTAGTAACTTTTGAAATCAGGAAGTGTGATTTCTCCAGTTTTATTCCTTTTCAGGATTGTTTTGGCTATTTAGGGTCCCTTGATTCCATATGAATTTTAGGATAGATTTTTCTATTTCTGAAAAAAAATGTCATTAGGATTTTGATAGCGATGGCATTGACTCTGTAGATCACTTTGGGTAGTATGGATGTCTTAAAATATCAAGTCTTCAAATTCATGAACACAAGGTATCTTTTTATTTATTTGTCTTTTTAATTTCTTTCAGGAGTGGTTTGTATTTTTCAGTGTACAAATCTTTCATTTTCTTGTTTAAGTCCATTCTGAGGTATTATTTTTGATTGCTATTGTAATCAGAATGAAGGGGGCGCCTGGGTGGCGCAGTCGGTTAAGCGTCCGACTTCAGCCAGGTCACGATCTCGCGGTCCGTGAGTTCGAGCCCCGCGTCGGGCTCTGGGCTGATGGCTCGGAGCCTGGAGCCTGTTTCCGATTCTGTGTCTCCCTCTCTCTCTGCCCCTCCCCCGTTCATGCTCTGTCTTTCTCTGTCCCAAAAATAAAAACGTTGAAAAAAAAAAAAAGAATGAAGTTGGACCTTTAAGTTACACCATATACAAAAATTAACTAAAAATGTATCAAAAACCTAATCTAAGAGTTAAAATTATAAAACTCATAGAATAAACATAGGGGGAAAGCTTCATGGCATTGGATTTACCAATGATATTTTGGATATGACACAAGAAGCACAAACAACAAAAGTAAACATAGGTAAATGGGACTACACCAAAATTTAAAACTTCTATTCACCTAAGGACACAATCAACAGAGTGAAAAGGCAACCTATGAAATAAGAGAAAATATTTATAAACCATACATCTGAAGGGAGTTAATATTCAGAATGTATAAAGAATGACTACAACTCAACAACAACAACAACAACAACAACAACAACAACAACAACAACAACAAAATAACCAGATTAAAAAATGAGTAAAGGACTTGGATAGACAGTTCTCCAAACAAGTGATGCAAATAGACAATAAGCACATGAAAAGATGCTCAACATCACTAATCATTAGGGATATGATTAGGAAAAAAATCAACACAAATTGGATTAAAGACTTGGAAGTCAGACCTGAAACCATAAAACTACTAGAAGAAAACATAGGGGGTGGTCTCCTTGACATCAGTTTTGGTAATGGGTTTTTGGATTTGGTAACAAAAGTAAAGGCAACAGAAGCAAAACAAACAAGTGGGACTATATTAAACCAGAAAACTTCTGCACAGCAAGGAAAATTATCAACAAAACGAAAAGGCAACCTACAGAGTGGGAGGAAATATTTGGAAATCATATATCTGATAAGAGGTTAACATCGAAAATTTGTAAGGAACTCCTATAAGTCAATAGCAAGAAAACAAACAATCTGATTTAAAAAAGGGCAGAGGAGGGTTGTGGGAGGGGGGATGGGCTAAATGGGTACGGGGCATTAGTGAATCTACTCCTGAAATCATTGTTGCACTATATGCTAACTAACTTGGATGTAAGTTAAAAAAATAAATAAAAATAAAAATGGGCAGAAGAACTAAACAGTTTCCAAAGAAGATATATGAATGACCAACAGGTACATGAAAAGGTGCTCAACATCCTTAAGCATCAGGTAAACGCAAATCAAAACCACAATGAGATACTCCTTCATACTGTTACAATGGCTGTTACCAAAAAGATAAGAGATAAGTGCTGGTGAGGATGTGGAGAAAATGAGAAAAGGGAACACTTGTGCACTGTTGGTGGGAACGTAAAGTGGTATAGCTACAATTGAAAACAGTATGGAGGTTCCTAAAAAACTTAAAAATAGAACTACAATATAATCCAGCAATTCCACTTCTGGGTATATATCCAAAGGAAGTGAAATCACTATCACAAAAAGATATCTGTATCCCCGTGTTCATTGCAGATTATTTATAATAGCCAAGACATAGAAAAAACCTAAAAGCCCATCTATGGATTAATGGATCAAGAAAACGTACACACGTACACACACACACACACACACACACACACACACACACACACACACACAATGGAATAGTATTCAGCCATAAAAAGAAGGAAACCCTGCCATTTGCAGCAACATGGTTGGACCTGGCCGGCATTATGTCCATTAATTATGGAGATACATTGCACACAATATGAAGATACTTAACACCATTGAACTGAACATTTAAAAATGGTTAAGGTAGGGGCGCCTGGGTGGCGCAGTCGGTTAAGCGTCCAACTTCAGCCAGGTCACGATCTCGCGGGGTCCGTGAGTTCGAGCCCCGCGTCGGGCTCTGGGCTGATGGCTCAGAGCCTGGAGCCTGTTTCCGATTCTGTGTCTCCCTCTCTCTCTGCTCCTCCCCCGTTCATGCTCTGTCTTTCTCTGTCCCAAAAATAAATAAACGTTGAAAAAAAAATAAATAAAAATGGTTAAGGTAGTAAATTCTGTTATGTGCATTTCCACATAATTTTTAAAAATTATGTAAAAAATTAGGTTAGGTTGAATACAGAGCACTTTCATCATTAATGAAATATTTATTTGGATTTTAAAAAGTATGATCCTAAAACCTACCACAATGTAAATTTTAATCTAAAAAATATCAGAAACATTCCCACTAAAGCCAAGAACAATACAAAGCCCATAATTGCTATTACTATTAAGCATTATATAATCTTGCCAATATAATAAGAAATAATAAAATGATCAGAAACATTTTATTATATTAATTTTCATACCACAGACATCCAAGAGAATCAACTTACAATTAATTGGAACCAACAAGTAAGCTCAAGAAATGAACAAAAAACAATACATTACTTAGCTCAAAGAACAAGTCAAAAAATATAACAAAACATTAATAAATAAAATGAAAATGAAAATGGAGATAAAGCACATTCCTACATGGGAAACTTTATTGCAAAGGGGTCAGTTCTTTACACAGTAATCTTTAAATTAAAAATTATTATAATCTAAATTTCTTAGTATGCATTGTGAAATTTGGCAAGACAATTCAAAAGGTTAGGTCAAAGAAAAAATCTGCAAGAATAAGCACAAAATAACTAAAAAAGAGCAACAATGAAGAGCAGGTGCTATCAGCTGTCAGAACATTCTACGAAATCCAGAAATTAGTGTGGTATTCATTCAGGGAAATAATCAGTGAAAGAATAGTGAACCCAAAACACACAGATTTATATACAGAAATTTAGTTTATAACAACCACAGTGTCTCAAATCAGGGGAAAATGATGTTAGAACATTTATGTATCCATGGCAAGGTGTGGGGAGAGGACTCTATAGTATTGCTTAATTTTTGACCTTTCTAAATGTTTTATGAAATCCATGAAGTAGAGCCTTAGAAAATTTGTGTTCCCCTAGAGTTTGTTTTTACCCCTTAATTCTGGCAAGGTATTCCTATCTAGCTTTAGAAGAATATTATGGCATTTTGGGGCAAAGATGCATCCTAGTAACCCAGCAATGGGAGCCAAGATAGAAAAGATCTCCACGGCTGCCATCACCTTCCCTTTGGTGCTATTATACACAGGGCGGAATGTGATCCAGACACTACAGAACACCAACATGCTGAATGTCAGGAAGTTGGCTTCATTGAAAGTGTCAGGCAGCCTCCTGGCCAGGAAAACCAAGGTGAAGCTTTCAAGGGCCAAGGAACCCAAATAACCTAAGGAAAAGTAGAACATAATGATAGAGCCCTAGTGCACACAATAAGGAAGGTAGGCTTCGAATGTGCACCTAGGTCAACGAAAGGGGGAGAGGTTCCCAACCAGACTACACAGAAAGTCACTTGAATCACCAAGCAGATGGGGATGATAGAATCAGGTGCCCCATATAGTAACTACTGCCTCACATTTCTCCCTGGTGTTGTGATCTTGAAAGCCAGAACTACAGTGATGGTTTACCAAAATGGTGGAAATAGACACAGTGAATATGACTCCAAATGTCATCTGTTGGAGGATGCAGCTGGCAGTGTTGGGATGGCCAATGAAGAGTAAGGAGCAGAGAAGCACAAGATGAGGGAGATGAATAGGATGTAGCTAAGAGCTCAGTTATTAGCTTTGACTATGAGAGTTTCTCTATATTTCATAAAAATCCCAAGAACCACAGCTGTAAGGACAGACAGACAAAGGGCTGAACAGGCAAGTATCATCCCCATAAGATCTTCATAGCACAAGAAAGTCACAATCTCTGAGAGGCAATGATCTCGACCACTATTTGGGTATTGATTGTTTGGACACTATATATTGCTTCATATCTGCCAATAAAAACAATGTGCCATAATCTTGGATTCAGTGAATCTCATGAGCTTCCCACATATTTGTATTTGGCCAAAATGTTATAATTATACACCAAATAAAGGAAAGTTTCAGAAAGAAAAACTACAGGTTAACGATGTCTATTTTTTCTTGGTATATCAAGGACCAAGCAGCCCTAAATCTCCTCTTTTGTTCATCTCCCATATGTAAGGAAACAAGTTTTTTCTTACAAAGAAAAATCACACCCAACTATATCACTTAAATATAGGTAGAGTAGGACATATCCTGGATTCAGTCACTCAGAAACGCATTTAGTGATAACCTACAGTGACACAGTTAATATCCCAAGTTCTGTAGATATAGAGATGACAAGACAAAAACTCTCACTTATGAAGCTTCAAATTTACATTATTTCTGCTATCCAAGTAATTGAAAACCTACCTCCCATTATCACTTCCACTAATTTGAATAGTTTCTATTTTAACAAAACAACTCCCTGATGAGTCTCCCTATCTTGTCTTAACTATTTCTCATCTCTCATCGATTCAATCAACACCTACTGATGTTTCTTTCATATTACTTTCTTGCTTAAAAATCCCACAATCATTCCCATGTTCATCTGGAGCAGCAACTCTCAAACATTAATGAGTATTAGAATCATCTGGAGGGCTTGTTAAAGCAGTTTGCTGGATCCTACCACAGGAGTTTCTGATTCAGAAACTCGGAATTTACAGTTCTAATAGTAAATCCCAAAGTGATGCTGATGCTGTTGCTATAGGTTTGAGAACCACTGTTCTAGAGAGAGTCTAAACTCCTAACAATGCATAACAGGTTCATTGTTATTTGGGTTCTACCTGCTTCCCCTGTAACACCATTTTTGAGATGGTAAGGTGGAGAGGATAAAGAAACTAAATTGGACGTGCACCTGTAATATTCCAGGCAGTCTGCTTGATATATCATATATCTCACTTAATTCTCACACAGTATTGTGAGGTAGGTAGATCGTATCAAACCCATTTTGCAGAACAAAATAATTGAGGCTTGAAGAGCTCAAGTAACTCACCTAAGATCGTGGAGGTAGTGAAGGCAGGGCTAAGATCCAGGGGGTCTGACCAGGGTAAAGCAAATGAGACGCCAGAGGGGCAAGATTTAAGGAAGTACTCACTTTCAGGTGCCACTTGTGCCCTTGCAGGACCTGGAGAGTGAGTGCCTACTTAAATTTTGTACCCCAGGCACCTCACCTTGCCCTAGTCCTGGCCCTACTCAGGACTGTCCGACTCCAAAGCCTGGGATTTTTCATTACACATCTTTTGCGAATTTTAATATTCACTACAGCCTTTTCTCTGACAAAGCTGTGATTCTTAGAATTATAGGACTTAGAGAAGTCTCTGTATTTTTTTTCTGAAGAGGAATTTCTCAAGATTTAATACCATAAATTTATCATTAAAAAGAAAACTGCAGGCCAACCTCACTTATAAAATGTTAATAAGTTAATTTTAAATATTAGAAAATATCATCAAGTATATTAAAGAAACAGCACACCACAGTCAACTGGGAGTTTTTCAATGTTTTCAAACGCAAGAACTTGAAAGAACATTTAACTTAGAGTCAGGAAGAAGTGAGTTCAAAGTAGTTCAAATATTGGCATCGGTTTTATTATTTACTTATTTATTTAGAAAATGGAGGGTTTTTAAAAATGAAGTTTATTTTTTATTAGCACTTTCTACACCTAACATGGAGTTCGAACTCACGACTCCAAGATCAAGAGTCACATGCTCTTCAGACTGAGCCAGCCAGGTACCCTGGCATCAATTTTATATTGAATTATAATAAATAAAAACAACAAAATTCCTGAACCTTTCTTTCTCTTTAATTTTGCGGTAGAGTTCAAATTGAGTGAAACTTACCTGTTTCCTGGAGGCTTGATAGAATTCCCATGTAAACCTGCCTGGAACTTCTGCATTTTGGGTGTGGGTAGCCCTTTGATATCTTTATTTTTTATTAAGTTTTTTAAATTTTGATTCCAGTAGTTAACATACAGTGTTATATTACTTTCAGGTTTACAATGATTCAACACTTCTGTACATTATTCAGTGCTCATCACAACAAATGCACTCCTTAATCCCCGTCACCTATTTTACCCATTCTCCCACTCCCTTCCCTCTGGTAACCATCAGTTTGCTCTCTATAGTTAAGAGTCTGTTTCTTTCAACATTATACCAAAATCTTCAAAGAAATCTATCTTTAAATCTCAAAATGCTCCATTATCCTCATACCTGGGTGTATAACACATACTTTCTCTTCTTCTTGGGACACCATTTCTTCCCTTCTATACCTGACTGACTAATTATAAACACCTGTCTCTAACAGAGCTTGAATTATTTCACCTGAGAAGCATGCCTTGCCCATTTAAGGATTATATACTACATATTTCCCCAAAACATCCTATTTATATTTCTATAATTACTTTTTACACTCTATTACGCTTTTTCTTTACTTGCCTGCTTATATCCCTAGGCTGGAGATGTTCAATGGCAGTGTGGCTTATTTAGAAGAGAACCAGATTTGGATTTAGAACAATATTCAAATTCAGGCTTGTCTATTTACTAGGAGTTTGATCTTACTAATTAATTTTGTTAATAAAAAATGATTCAAAACGTGGAAATAACCTAAAGGGATGGCTGAATGCCCATTAAATGGCATATTGCAGTATTGTTTAACAAGACAACACATGGCTTATTTATTTATCTAACAGAATGTATCTGCTTGACTTTGCGAGTTACTATTGATTAGAACTCACTGTGAAGTTACCTGTTAGCCTGATGTCTGTCTGGGAGAAAGACAAACCCAAAGATTATGGTTTTATTGTCCTGTAGGACATTTTTCTATCCATTTT
This sequence comes from Herpailurus yagouaroundi, assembly GCF_014898765.1. Taxonomy (NCBI): domain Eukaryota; kingdom Metazoa; phylum Chordata; class Mammalia; order Carnivora; family Felidae; genus Herpailurus; species Herpailurus yagouaroundi. The sequence goes on along the minus strand of NW_024412447.1, from coordinate 6,869,446 downwards.
TCTATCTGACTTAGAAATCTTATTCTAACATTCTTTCATTGATGTTGTGTTGTCAAAAATGCTTTTACTGATTAATTATATAAACCTGTTTTACAAAAGCTCTTGGAAGTCATTTTCTCTCATTGATCCCACGTTAATTAATTAGCTGAATAAAATCTTTGATGTGTTTACTCTATATTTTTGAGTCATGGGTTTAACTTTTAAAAACTTATACTCACAGTAAACTCTAAGTAATGGTAATGATGATAACACTAACCCCCGTAGGGTTTTTTTTTTTTAAATGAAAAAAAGAATGAATATGAAAGCATTTGGAACTGTGCCTAGCACCTAATAAATATGATACAAATGTTTGATATTATTAGTCATTTTGCCTATTGATTTGTTATTAGACATAATTCTCAACTATATGTTCTGTTCCATATATAAATGTGTATTTTTGTGTAGTATCTCATTTCTTTATTGTTAAAGTTTAAAAATACATTTTAGTATCTGGCAATAAAAGTCTCCCATCTGTTAAAATTATCTTTCAATATTTTCTCTAAATTATACTGTATGTCAACCTTATATTATGTAAAGGTCTTCATTTTCAATGAAGTTTCTTTTTTTTAATGTTTATTTATTTATTTATTACAGAGAGAGAAAGAGAGAGAGAGAGAGAGAGAGAGAGAGAGAGCACATAAGCAGGGGAGGGCAGAGAGAGAGAGGGAGACATGGAATGTGAATAGACTCCAGGCTCTGAGCTGTCAGCACAGAGCCCAACATGGGGCTTGAACCCAAGAACTGTGAGATCATGACCTGAGCCAAAGTTGGATGCTTAACTGACTGAGCCACCCAGGAGCCCCTCAATGAAATTTCAATGTGAAATGTATTCAACTTACAAATTAACTTAGTTAGTTTTGGTATCTTTCCATTTCTGAGTTTTCTTATCAGTAAATAATGTAAGCCCTTTGTTTATTCAAAAACTATTTTATATTCATAATTAAATCAGAATTTTTCTTTATATTAGACTTGCACACTTCTTATGGGTTATTAATAAATATTTTAAATGTGTTGTTATGTTATTAGAATATTTTTAATGCTATATATTTAATATGGTTATTACTTATGCATTGAAAAACTATTTCATATACTTATTTGGAGATTGACCTTACCAAATTGTGGCAAAATGATCATTTTTGTCTTGTTCTTGTTTTTATTATTATTATTTTTTATTTTATTAAAAATGTTTATTTTTGAGAGAGAGAGAGAGAGAGAGAGAGAGCACGAATGGGGGAGGGGCAGAGAGAGAGGGGATAGAAGATTCAAAGTGGGCTCTGCACTGACGTCAGTGAGCCAGATGTGGGGCTCAAACTCATGAACTGCAATTTCATGACCCAAGCCAAAGTCAGATGCTCAATTGACTGAGCCACTAAGGTGCCCCCTCCTTGTTTTTAAATAAGAGTGTTAGAAGGGCACCTGGGTGGCTCAGTTGGTTGGGCATCTGACTTCAGCTCAGGTCACGATCTCAAGGTTTGTGGGTTTGAGCCCCACTTTGGGCTCTGTGCTGACAGCTCAGAGCCTGGAGGCTGCTTTGGATTCTGTGGCTTCCTCTCTCTCTGCCCCTTCCTATTTGTGCTCTGCCTCTCTCTCAAATATAAATAAACATTAAAAAAAATTTAAACAAGAGTCCTAGAGGAGGATGGGCCAAGATGGCAGAGCAGCATGGAAGTTTTCTCTTCTCTCATCCCTGAAGTGCAGCTAGATCAGCATCAGACCATTTTGAACACGTAGAAAATTGATCTGAGGGTTAGCACAACAGACTGCATAACTTGAGACACAAACTTGACAGGTACAGGGTGCAGAGAGGTGAACTGGGGGAGAGAGAAGCTGCAGAGGGTAGGGAGCTGTATTTGTGTAGAGAGGACAGAGAAAGGGGGGAGAGTACAGAAAAAACACTCTCCCTGAAAGTAGCTGGAGAGAAAGAGAGAGTGGAAACACCCACAAGTGACTTTAATAAGAAAGGGAGAACGGAGAAAGGAGAGGGTTTCAATACCATTAGGACTCTATAAACAGGGGAGAGCAGCGTCGGAAATTTCACAGCTTATTACCTGGTAGTGCTCTGGTGGGAAGGGCAAATCTCCAGGAGCAGGCAGCAAGATCCAAGAGGTCCATGGGCCACACGGGGAGAAGCAGTTCCCCTGTTATCAGGGCATGTGGTAGAGGCCATATGGCCTTCCCACAGGCAAAGGTCCCAGCGGACCCTATAGAACATGATTGCTGGTATTGGAACAAAGACGCCAGGGTGCGGTGAAACCTGGTGCTGGTTGTGTGTTGTGATTTACCTGAACCGCTACTGCTAGACGATCACACGAACTTATTCTGGAGCAAGCTGACACCCAGCCACAACTTCTGAACCTCTGCAGCAGCACGATCTCAGGAACATTCCTGGGGTAAGTTGGCACCCAGCCATTGGTCTATGAGACTGTGCCCCAGAAGGCCAAGAGCATGTTCCAGCCACAGGGCCCTCAGAAGTGAGGGGTTTGGAAACACAGCCCCATCTGAGATAAAATTCAGAAGGAAGGTGCTGCCTGGCAGGTTGATGGCTAGGATGCAAACAGTGAGGAAGCTAGGAGTGGGTGGAAGGCACGGAAAAAGGAGGGGTGCTTGATTGCCAGTAGGTGAGAGCACAGAGTTCTGGAGCCGGAGACTGGGAAGCTGAGTGATGCCATTTTCAGCTTTCCCATTCATGTGCACACGTGACCACGCATACCACACCGATCCACTCCAGTAAGGTAAGCAGCACCACCTATTGGAGAATGGAGCCATTACACCAAGCCCTGTCCAACTGCACCAATGAAGCCTTAAAGGACCACTACAAGGCTCTTCACCTGGTTAGTGTATGGATTATAAAGCACTTCATAGTTTGACTTCTAGGGGAAACTGGATGTAATTTCATCCAGATTTCATACTGTTCTCTGGTCCATCTATTTGTTTCTTTATTTGTTTCTTTTCTTATTTTTGGATATAGAAAGAGAAGACATTTATTTTTTATTTTCTGATTTTATATACATTAAAAATTTTTTTACTATATTTTTTACTTTTTGTGAACTGATTTTTTATTCTATTCTACCTTCTTCAATTCATTTTATTCTATTTCACTGTATACATTAAAAATTTTTTTTAATGCTTTCTTACTTTTTTTTTCTTTTCTCTTCTTTCCTTTTTCCCCCTCTATTCAATCAAGCTTCTTTCAACAACCAGACCAAAACATACCTAGGATCTAGCTTCCTTTATTTGATTTTTTGTGTTGTTTTTAATCTTTTTAATTTTAATTAAGTTTATTAATGCATTTTCTTCCTCTAAAATGAAAAAATGAAGGAATTCACCCCAAAAGAAAGAACAGGAATGACAGTCAGGAACTTAATCAACACAGATATAAGCAAAATGTCTGAACCAGAATTTAGGATCACAGTAATAGGAATAGTAACTGGGGTTTAAAAAAGCATAGAATCCCTTTCTGCAGAGAAACAAGAAGTAAAATCTAGTCAGAATGAAATTAAAAACGCTATAACAGAGATGCAATCTCAAATGGATGCCACAGTGGCAAGGATAGATGAAGTAGAGAAGGGAATCAGTGATACAGAAGACAGAATTATGGAGAATAGTGAAGCAGAAAAAAAGAGGGAAACTAAGGCAAAAGAGCAAAATATAAGAATCAGAGAACTCAGTGACTCACTACAAAGGAATAACATCCAAATCATAGGAGTCCCAGAGGAAGAAGAAGAGAGAAAAAGGGGTAGAAATTTTATGTGAGCAAATCACAGTGGAAAACTTTCCTAACCTGGGGAAAGACACAGACATCAAAATCTAAGAAGCACAGAGAACTCCCATTATATTCAACAAAAAACATCAACAAGGCATATAATAGTCAAATTCAGAAAATACACAGACAAGGAAAGAATTATGAAAGCAGCAAGGGAAAAAAAAAGTCCTTAACCTATAAGGGAAGACAAATCAGGTTCTTAGCAGACCTATTCACAGAAACTTGGCAGGCCAAAAAGAGAGGCAGGATATATTCAACATGCTGAATCAGAAAAATATGCAGCCAAGAATTCTTTATCCATCAAGACTGTCATTTGAAATAGAAAGAGAGATAAAGAATTTTCCAAAAAACAAAAACTAAAGGAGTTCGTGACCACAAAACCAGTCCTGCAAGAAATTTTAACGGGGCTCTCTGAGGGGAGAAAATATGAAACAAAACAAAAAAAAAGACCCAAAGCAGCAAAGACTAGAAAGGACTAAAGAACACCAGAAACTCCAACTCTACAGGCAACACAATTAATATCTTTCAGTACTTGTTCTAAATGTCAATGAACTAAACGCTCCAATCAAAAGACATAGGGTAACAGAATGGATAAGAAAACAAAATTCATCTATGTATGCTGTTTACAAGAACCCATTTTAGACCTAAAGACACCTTCAGATCAAAAGTAAGGGGATGGAGAACCATCTATCATGCTAATGGTCACCAAAAGAAAGCCGGAGAAGCTATACTTATATCAAACAATCTAGATTTAATTTTTTTAAATGTTTATTTATTTTTGAGAGACAGAGAGAGACAGAGCATGAGTGGAGGATGGGTAGAGAGAGAGGGAGACACAGAATCCAAAGCAGGCTCCAGGCTCTGAGCTGTCAGCAAAGACCCTGATGAGGGGCTCGAGCCCATGAACTGTGAGATCATGACCTGAGCTGAAGTTGGACAATGAAATGGCTGAGCCACGCAGGTACCCAAGACAATCTAGATTTTAAAATAAAAACTAGCAAGAGATGAAGAAGGGCATTATATCATAATTAAGGGGTCTATCCACTAAGAAGATCTAATAATTGTAAACATTTATGGCCCCACATGGAAGACCCCTAGATATATAAATCAATTAATCACAAACGTAAAGAAACTCATTGATAATAATACTATAATAGTAGGGGACTTCAACAACTCACTTACAGCAATGGACATCTAAACAGAAAATCAACAAGGAAACAATGGCTTTGAATGACACACTGGACCTGATGGACCTAACAGATATATTCAGAACATTTTCATCCTAAAGCAGCAGAATACACATTCTTCTCAGGGCACATGGAACATTTTCCAGAATAGATCACATATTGGTACACAAATCAGCCCTCAACAAGTTCAAAATGATTGAGATCATACTGTGCATATTTTCAGACCACAACACTATGAAACTCAAAATCAACCACAAGAAAAAAATATGGAAAGATAACAAATACTTGGATACTAAAGAACATCCTACTAAAGAATAAATGGGCTAACCAAGAAGTTAAAAAGGAAATTAAAAAGTACGTGGAAGCCAATGAAAATGATACCACCACAGCCCACAACCTCTGGGTCGCAGTAAAGGTGGACATAAGAGGGAAGTATATAGCAATCCGGGCCTTTCTAAAGAAGGAAGAAAGTTCTCAGATATGCAACCTAACCTTGCACCTTAAAAAGCTGGAAAAAGACAGCAAATAAAACCCCAAACCAACAGAAGATGGGAAATAATAAAGATTAGAGCAGAAATCAATGTTATCAAAACAAAACAAAACAAAACAAAAATCAGAACAGATCAATGAAACCAGAAGCTGGTTCTTTGAAAGAATTAACAAAATTGATAACCCCATAGCCAGTTTGATCAAAAAGAAAAAGGAAAAGACCCAAACAAAATCAGGAATGAAAGAGGAGAGATCACAACCAACACAGCAGAAATACAAACAATAATAAGACAATATTATGAACAGTTATGCACCAATAAAATGGGCATTCTGGAAGAAATGGACAAATTCCTAGACACATATAAACTATCAAAACTGAAACAAGAAGAAATAGAAAAGTTGAACAGACCCATAACCAGTAAAGGAATTGAATTAGTAATCAAAAATCTCCAAAAAACAAGAGTCCAGGACCAGATGGCTTTGTAGAGGAATTCTACCAAATATTTAAAAAACAGTTAACACCTACTTTTGAAGCTGTTCCAAAAAACAGAAACGGAAGGAAAACTTCCAAACTCATTCTATGAAGCCAGCATTACCTTGATTCCAAAACCAGACAAAGACCCCACTAAAAAGGAGAACTATACACCAATTTCCTTGATGAACATGGATGCAAAAATCCTCAACAAGATACTAGCCAATGGGATCCAACAATACATTAAAGGAATTATTCACCATGACCAAGTGGGATTTATACCTGGGATGCAGGGTTGGTTTAAGATCCAGAAAACAAGTGTGTAAGAAACACTTGTGATATAAGTGTATAAGAAACAGTGTGATACATCACATCAATAAAAGAAAGGACAAGAACCATATGATCCTCTCAATAGATGCAGAGAAAGCATTTGGCAAAATACAGCAGCCTTTCTTGATAAAAACCCTCAAGAAGATAGGGATAGTAGGATCATACTTCAAGATCATAAAAGCCATATATGAAAAACCCAATGTTAATACTATCCTTAATGGAGAAAAACTGAAAGCTTTCCCTCTAAGGTCAGGAACAGGGCAGGGATGTTCACTCTTGCCACTGTTATTCAACATAGTATTGGAAGTTTTAGCCTCAAAAATCAGACAACACAAAGGAATCAAAGTCATCCACATAGCCCAGGAGGAAGTCAAAATTTCACTTTTCACATATGACATGATACTCTATATGGAAAACCCAAAAGATCCGACAAAAAAAACTTCTAGAACTGATCCATGAATTCAGCAAAGTTTAGGATATAAAATCAATGCACAGAAGTCGGTTGCATTCCTAAACACCAATAAATGAAGCAACAGAAAGATAAATCAAGGAATTGATCCCATTTACAATTGCATCAAAACCCATAAAATACCTAGGAATAAATCTAACCAAAGAGCTGAAAAATCTATACACTGAAAACTATAGAAAGCTTATGAAAGAAATTGAAGAAGACAAACACAAAAAAGAAACACATTCCATGCTCCTGGATAGGAAGAACAAATATTGTTAAAATGTCAATACTACCCAAAGCAATCTGTCTATTCAATGCAATCTCTATCAGAATAACACCAGAATTCTTCACAGAGCTAGAACAAACAATCCTAAAATTTGTATGGAACCAGAAAAGACCCCAAATAGCCAAAGCAATCTTGAAAAAGAAAACCAAAGCAGGAGGCATCACAATCCCGGACTTCAAGCTATACTACAAAGCTGTAATCATGAAAACAGTAGGGTACTGGCACAAGAACAGACACTCAGATCAATGGAACAGTGTAGAAAACCCAGAAATGTATGGCCAACTCATTTTTGACAAAGCAGGAAAGAATATCCAATGGAATAAAGACAGTCTCTTCAGCAAATGGTGCTGGGAAAACTGGACAGTGACATGAAGAAGAATGAACCTGGACCACTTTCTTACACCGTACACAAAAATAAACTCAAAATGGATGAAAGACTTAAATGTAGGACAGGAAGCCATCGAAATCCTCCAGGAGAAAGCAGGCAAAAACCTATTCGTCCTCAGTCACAGCAACTTCTTACTCAACATGTCTCCGGAGGCAAGGGAAACAAAAGCAAAAATGAACTATTTGGGACATCATCAAAATAAAAAACTTCTGTATGGTGAAGGAAACAATCAGCAAAACCAAAAAGCAACTGATGGAATGGGAGAAGATATTTGCAAATGACATATCAGATAAAGGGTTAGTATCCAAAATCTATAAAGAACTTATCAAACTCAACACCCAAAAAACACATAATCCAGTGAAGAAATAGGCAGAAGACATGAATAGACCCTTCTCCAAAGAAGACATCCAGATGGCCAACTGGCACATGAAAAAATGCTCAACATCACTCATCATCAGGGAAATACAATCAAAACCACAATGAAATACCACCTCACACCTGTCAGAGTGGCTAACATTGGCAAGTCAGGCATCAACAGATGTTGGCAAGGATGCAGAGAAAGAGGATCTCTTTTGCATTGTTGGTGGGAATGCAAACTGGTGCAGCCACTCTGGAAAACAGTGTGATGGTTCCTCAAAAAACTAAAAAGTAGAACTACCCTATGACTCAGCAATTATACTACTAGGTATTTATCCAAGGGATACAGGTGTGCTGTTTTGAAGGGGCACATGCACCCCAATGTTTATAGCAACGCTAGTGACAATAGCCAAAGTATGGAAAGAGCCCAAATGTCCATTGACAGATGGATCAGCAAAGAAGATGTGGTTTATATATACAATGGAATACTACTTGGCAATGAGAAAGAATGAAATCATGCCATTTGTAGCAACATGGATGGAACTGGAAGGTATTAGGCTGAGTGAAATAAGTCAGAGAAAGACAGATGTCATATGTTTTCATTCATATGTGGATCTTGAGAAACTTAACAGAAGGCCATGGGGGAAAGGAAGGGGGACAAATAATTACAGAGAGGGAGGGAGGCAAACCATAAGAGACTCTTAAATACAGAGAACAAACAGGGTGGATAGGGGGTTGGGGGAGAGGGGAAAATAGGTGATGAGCATTGAGGAGGGCACTTGTTGGGATGAGCATTGGGTGTTGTATATAAGCGATGAATGACGGGAATCTACTCCCAAAACTGAGAGCACATTGTACACACTGTATCTTAGCCAACTTGACAATAAATTATATTCGAGAAAAAGAAGATGTTGTATATATACACAATGGAGTATTACTTAGCAATAAAAAAGAATGAGATCTTGCTATTTGCATCTATGTGGATGCAACTAGAGGGTATCATGCTAAGTGAAATTAGTCAGAGAAAGACAAATATCATATGACTTCACTCATATGAGGAATTTAAGATACAAAATAGATGAACATAAGGGAAGGGATGCAAAAATAATATAAAAACATGGAGGGGGAGAAAACATAAGAGACTGTTAAATATAGAGAACAGAGGGTTGTTGAAGGGGTTGAGGGAGGGGGGATAAGTTAAACTGGTAAGGGGCATTAAGGAACTTACTCTTGAAATCATTGTTGCACTATATGCTAACTAACTTGGATGTAAATTAAAAAAAATTAAACAAAAAACAACTACACAGCCATAAAGGACCAGAAAGACAAAAATCAGAGAGATCATCACAAAAACATCTCCATAAATTACAACTGACATCCTAAGTCTGTGTTGAGGGAAAAAGCAGAGCTGGAAGGAAGTCAGCATCCTTGGACTTCTGCCTGGGAAAATAAAGATGGTAAGCTTTCCATTTCTTGAGGAAATACAGTGAACCCAGTGTCTTGGGTCCATATCTAAGGCCAGGGAAAACATGATGGCACAAAGTATATATAGACATTTCTAGGAGACAACTTCAGTGGCCTTGTTGTGAATTAGAGAGACATCGAGTCTCTCCAGCCCCTTAGGATTTGGGGACCATCTGTATCCTGAGGCTGCACATCTGAGCCTCTGTGCTCATGTGAAAAATGCCAGGAAAAAAGATATGTTTGTATGTCACCCATTTCAGCCTTAGGCCCTATGATTTCATCAAAGGCCCTGGAGAACATCACAGGGACCATCCCCTTCTGAAGTAGCTGTGTCAATATGCCAAGCCCACACAAGATTGAAAGAGCTCTAATTTCAGTGTTGGGGATCATCTAAGTCCCAACATCATGCTCCCCAAAACTCAAGGTAGAAGGACCTTTCTGGGGCTTGTAATCCTCATACGTCCAGGGCCCACAGCAGTCATGACTGTGCCCTGTAAGGCCTCCAAAGGGTACCTAATGTTCCATATACTTTACAGTCACCAGCAAGACCATGTACCCCTCCTTGAGAAAATGGCAGTCAGGTGAATATTATTCAGCCTGACAAAGGAAGGGAATTCTGACACATGTTACAAAATAGATAAACCTTGAGGAGATTATGCTAAGAGAAATAAGCTAGTCACAAAAGGACCAATAGAATATGACTCTAGTGGGGCGCCTGGGTGGCGCAGTCGGTTAAGCGTCCGACTTCAGCCAGGTCACGATCTCGCGGTCCGTGAGTTCGAGCCCCGCGTCGGGCTCTGGGCTGATGGCTCGGAGCCTGGAGCCTGTTTCCGATTCTGTGTCTCCCTCTCTCTCTGCCCCTCCCCCATTCATGCTCTGTCTCTCTCTGTCCCAAAAATAAACAAACGTTGAAAAAAAATTAAAAAAAAAAAGAATATGACTCTCGTTCTATGAGGTACTTAGAGTATTCAAATTTATAGAGACGAAAGCAGAATGGTGGTTGCAGATGTGGAATCTGAAGCACTACATACTAAGGTATGGAGGTATTAAGTAACTTGTTCAAGCCATACTTGTAAGCGTCTGTGGTGAAGGATGGTATCAGATGGGTATCACTGGGCCATACACTCATCTCCCAGTTGCTGAGAGTATTGTCTGCTATGAGCTCATAGCTACTCCATTTCTCTGAAGAATTGCCCTTGGCCAAACTAAAGCTACTTACCTAGTAGTTTATGCATCCTGGGGTGGGAACACAGTCTATGACCAACTGATGGGTTACAAATGGCTGACCCCTGCCTCAAAGTGGAATAAACTCTGTAATACAACTCTGTAATTCTGGCTCCAGAATTCGTTCTAGTTTTCTCCCTTTCTATCACTGTGAAACCTGACTTCCATTATCCTTATTATATTTATTATTTGATCAACCCCCCTTTATGTAACTAATCCCCACTCTATTCCTTAACCCTCACAGATACCACCTTCAAATTATGTGGGTTGTTCACACCATATTTAGGCTCTGGCTTCTGACTAGGCCACCCCTCTGTGTGGATACCCTTCTCACCTAGCTTGTACCCCCACACCCATGCCAGGATGTTCTCCTTGTGGACACCGTCACCACTCTACTCTGTCTCTGTCTTGAAGTCACTGTGCCTCCTTTCTCTGTCCCTGGAGCCCATGTGGGGCTGCCAACCTGGCTGTGCCTCACCTCCTGGCTTTAGGACTGAGTTATCCAGGGAGGAAAAGCAGTGGAAGAGAAGAAAGGAGAAGGAAAAGAAGGGGCAGGGAGGGAAGAGGAGGAAAATGACAAATTCTGTACAGCTCCTGATACTAACTGAAATGGAAAAGCTTTTAGCTTTTTTTGCCCAATCTACTGACCAATCAGTCATCTCTTATTCGATGTTCATGGTGTCAGGACAATGGTGAGCTGAGACTGGAACACAAAGAGAAAGCATGTTCCCTACCTATCTGAACATCAGGGCAGATGAGATGAAAATATTAAATCAAAACTAATAACACAATAGTAATTGCCCTATCGAGTGTTATAAAAAATGTAGTCCCAAATCAGTAGAATTAAACTATGAATATATTTTCTGAACAATGGGCAAAGTCACTGTGGATTAACTCTCACCTATTTTATCACTGTTGGAGTTCTGAACAAGCGCCACCCACCCAGTGACTGTGATAGTCAGAAACATTCAGTCGCTGCCTCTCACTCATCATTTCTCATTTCTACAGAGTCCCCCTTAATATGCATGAAGCCAATCAGTTAATACTAAATAAATAAATAAATAAATAAATAAATAAATAAATAAAGCAAGAGAAATAGCAAGTGAGCAGGGGAGGGTCAGAGAGAGAGAGGGAGAGAGAGAATCCCAGGCAGGCTCTGCACTGTCAGCAGGGAGTCCAACATGGGGCTCAATCTCATGAACTATGAGATTGTGACCTGAGCTGAAATCAAGAGTCAGTCACCTAACCTACTGAAAAATCCAGGTACCCCAATTAGTTAATATTTTTCTAAAGGGATGTTGATTGACTCACTCAGTGTAATATTTAATACATAATATTCAAAATAAGACATGTGATATTACCATGGTCACTACAATAATTCTTATTTTCATTAAAGTTTGTTGATAAAATTGTTGAGAAATTTTTATTCTTGATAAGTGCTCAGGGGAGTAGATGGTACTACTGGGGATAGTCATGTGAACAATATAGGCTGAGTCTACATGTCTGGCATTTATTAGTCACCTTCTTTACTCTCCACATTACATAATGCTCCACAGAGATACTGCAAAAGCTATGGAATCCCTAGTCATCCATCACGGGCAATACACGAAGCCCATCTTCATTTCTGGGTTGTACTCACAAGGTAAATTGAAGTCTCTGGTGTTCTGGGACACAGCTTCCTGAAGAACAAAGGGGAACTTCTTAGGAAAAGTCAGGCTCCACTCACGCTCTCATCTCTCAGCTCAAGCTTGAGAACAATGGGTTTTTCTCATTGAATTAACCCTTGACTGCTATATTTCAGGGGGATCTGCAAAAGTTAAATGTGCAAAGAGAACCAATAAAGGAAGCCCTGCTAACAACAGAAGCAAAATAGACAAGATACACAATGGACACGAATGTTTTACAAACATATGAATACTACTTTCAGCATCGTATATCTGTGATTCTTTTTCTTGACTACCAGTTAACATCTTTAATAGAAGTAGGAACAGTCATGTTATCTATTTTCCCTTGAGCAAATTTTAATAGCATGTGTCTTTCAGAGAAGTGGTCTATTTAATTTCAGTCAAAAATATATAAAGTTTTTTTGTGGTGTTTCCTTATTATCCTTTTTCTAAGTTATTTTTTTCCAGTTTTAGTGGGACATATAATTGACACACAACAGTATATAAATTTGAGGTATACAGCATAATGATTTGACTTACATATATCATGGAATTATTACCACAATAAGTTTAGTTACCAAAAAAATATTTTGTCTTGTGATGAGAATGCTTAGCATCCACTCTCTTAACATCTTTCAACTACAACTGAAATTTGTACCTTTTGACCATCTTCCTCCAATCCCACCACCCTTTGGATTCTTTACTCTTACTCTATAAGCTGTCAAGACTGGAGCATGGAAGTATTTATCCATCACTCATTCAGCAGAATATCTATTGATCACCTACTCTGTACCAGGCTGGACCAAATCATGTTGGCTTGTGTTCTTTTTTGATTTAAATTTTAGGTAAAATTGATGAGTGTTTAAAATTTAAAAACAGATTCTTAGTCATCAAATCATACCACTTGAAAAGTGATACACAGTTAATTTTGTATATGTTGGAGCTTGTGGGGTCATCATGAGTGGGTATTACACATTTTATTGTATGGCCAACCTCACTGCTAAAGATCCTGTTACCTCTCTCAGTAGAACCATTCATTCATGGTGGCAGGAAGTCTTTATGAAGCATGATGCCTGTTCTCTAGCATCTTCTGGTTCACAAGTGTAGTGCAAATGGTGAGTTTCTGAAGATCAATATTATTATTATTTAATTTTTTTAATGTTTATTCACTTTTGAGAGACAGAGAGAGACAGAGTATGAGCAGGGGAGGGTCAGAGAGAGAGGGAGACACAGAATCTGAAGCAGGCTCCAGTCTCTGAGCTGTCAGCACAGAGCCCAATGCGGGGCTGGAACTCACAGACGGGGAGATTCATGACCTGAGCTGAAATCGGACGCTTAACTGACTGAGCCATCCAGGCGCCCCCAGTGGCAATTATTCTTTATGCTCTTCAGAGGAGATTCCAGATCCTTGTTATTTATTTATTTTTTTTTCAGACTTATTTTATTTATTTATTTTTTTTATATATGAAATTTATTGTCAAATTGGTTTCCTTGCTATTTTTTAAATTTTACGTGGCATGTATATATATCTCCTGCAGAAACACACACACACACACACACACACACACACACACACACACACACACCAAACAGGTACACAATTGTCACTTGCAAAGTTTTTAAAATTAAAATTGTTTACAATTTGCATCCCAGAGCTCTAAATCAACTGCAAATCACTTGTTAACTTTCCTGGGTGACTGCAAGTGACAAGTGGGAGTTTAAGAAAGGAATAAAATGAAGCGCTAAAGACACCCTTGGGTGCAAAGAAAACATAGAACTGACTGGATGAATTAATGACAAAGTGATCAGTTCAGTGCCACAACCCTTGACAGCAGCCTGTAGTAACTGACAACATAACAGAGGAGGGAATGGGCTCTGGTGCATGGGGAGGTATCAGGGAGGAGTCTGGGGACTGACTAGGACTGGAAGGATGAGAATAGATGAGAGGAGAGTGGGCAGAGCACTCACAGAGCTCAGACTGGGATGAAAAGGGAGCACAGCCTGACTGGAGTGGGGCTCATGGAAGGTGGAGCCAAGTAGGCAGGATGGCTTGGACTATGGGAGTCCTTCACATCTGGCAGACATGCTTCACACCAGTGATTCTCAACCTTGCTTGTACATGAGAATCAATGGGGGCACTTTTAAAGCCACACTCTGGGTGAATTGTGTTAGAGTTTCTGAGATGGCCTGGGCATCAGGATTTTTAAAAGAATGCCACTGATGTCAATATACAACCAGGGGTTGAGAACCACAGTCATGTGAGTGTAAGTTGTGGAGAAGAGCATTGCTCAAAATTCCTGTGGTAATCACTGTACCTCATGACTGTGTACAACATTTTCCCATCCCTTCGGGGGACTTGAAAGAAATTTAAAATATTGCTCAAGTTCAAAGGTCTGTGCATAATTATGTGATGCTAACTGGACTGACTCTAGGTAACCCTTATGGTTGGTTGTTCATAAGTCACAGTGTGGCACTCAAGTCTGAAGGACCCTTAGGTTGCAGTTCCAAATAGAATCTCTGCCCAAAGGAACACGTTATTAAGGGTAAGTGAACCCCCACACCCACACCCATTCCATATCCCTTAATTTAAAAAAACACCAGAAAAACATTCTTTATGCAGAAAGTTATTTCTCTGACCTGTGTTTCTTTAAAAGGCTTGAAGGAGAAGTTCTGCAGGACTCTGATGAGGGCAAGTTTCATGTTCATGATCGTGAACCTCATGCCAATGCAACTTTTGGGTCCAGTTCCAAAAGGTAGGTATATATAAGAATTTATGCTGTCCTTGTTCTTCTTGCTGAACCTGGTTCCATAAAATAAGTTGTAAACAAGTTAGTGAAACATAAAAACCACAAGAGCTACATGTTTGGGGTTTTCAACCAGGACTACACAGGACACTCCTGGGGGGGCTGATCCCTGAAATCCTTCCATGCTTATTCTGCAGTGACAACTGTAAGTTACAGATCCTCTGCATTACCCTTACCCTGTGGGAGCAGTCAGTCTTGTTGAGGAGATGAGATGAATGTTGTTAAAAGGAAGGGTTATCTTAAACACTAGAATTACAGTTAGGGTGGGGAGATGTTCACACTCTGAAAGGCGAGCAGGCAATGAGCCTGACTGAAGGAAAGGTAGGTTCCTGCCTCCACTGACTTACGTTGGTCATGTGCCCATGGAAGAAGGAAGCAGGAGAAATGCCTCCTATGATTTATATTGTAATTTTCCCCTTCTCCTCCCTCCCTCCCACCTTGAATCCCCCCCAACCACTTTGACAGAGCTGCCTGTCAGAATATTTATATGGGCACATGATGCTGCTTCACTGTAGTCATACTCACTGATGTGTATAATAAGTATAATCACTGAATTCTTGGCCACCTGTTTCATGAGGCTAAAAGTTCCTGAAGGTTAGCCCTATGTTTTATTCAAAACTGATTCTACAATATTTGATTATATTAAGGGAAAATGTGGATTTGGGGAAAGTGATAATGACATTGTGGTGAGGTATTTTTATAAAGTCCTTATATTACAGACAACATTCTGGAATGATTACAGATGATGTACTTAAGGTAATATGGAAATCAGATGAATTACCATGGTGTGTGGATGGGGCAGCTGACATAGGTTAGTAGTTGTTAAGCGGGTGATGGGCACATATAGATACATTAAAAGTATTTCATAGGGGTGCCTGGGTGTCTCAGTAGGTTAAGTGTCCAATTCTTGATTTCAGCTCAGGTCATGATCTCATGGTTCGTGGGTTCAAGACCCAGGTCGGCTCTTCACTGATAGTGTGGATCCTGCTTAAGATTCTCTCTCCCTCTTTCTCTGCCTCTGCCCTGCTCACACTGTTTCTCTACCTCTCAAAATAAATATATGAACTTAAAAAATTGTTTTAAAAAAGTATTTCATAGTTGTGTGCCTATAGTGTAGGCTTGTGCATGTGTCAAAAATTCTCTATAATGTACATTTTTAATATGTGGATTTCTCACTTCCTTGCCCCATCCCTGACACACATAGGTAAATACTTCATGTCATGACTGAATGAATCACAGAGAAGTACCAGGAATCTCTAGTTTCTGTTTGACAAGCTACAGGAACAGGGACTGCTGAGCTTGTGGGAACCACCAGATCTTCTGGTCCAGAAAACAGGTGGCTTGGTCAATTCTGACTTCTTTTAGCAAGTACTATATGTAGGCATGATGCTAGCACTAGGGGCACCATGCAACAAGACAAGGGCCCTGCAATCAGGGAGCTTAGAGTCAGGGCTAAAAGTCTGGATCCCTACAAAGTTCACTCCAAATTTTTCTCACCAATACAATAAACAGGAAAGTACCAACTGTTTGCAGAATTCAAGCTGTGCCCAAAGCCAGACTCTGCTCTGGATTCCCAGAGGGAAAGCTCAAGACCCCTCCTCCAAGGAGGATGTCTCAGATGGCTAGAGAGCAGATGACTTTGCTTTGGACTAACCCCAGATACCAAGAGAGGTGGGAGATGGCGCAGGACTGCAGCCACAGACAGCACAGGACCTGTGTGTGCCCCCATCTCATGAGGTTTCTCCCCCTGCCAGGGAAGATGACTCTCAGTTCCACAGTCTCTGCTCTCCCACTAGGGCTAGTGGAAAGGGTGGCCAAAGTTTACAACATGGAATTGTAGGGGAGTAGGGATATAATTCAGAGCACTATAGAGGACAGAAACACTTAAAGGAAGGCCTATTTCTTTAAATGAAATAGTGGGTAAGTAAGTTATGGTATATACATATAATCAGACACACACAATTATAGTATGCTGTTATTGTTTGCTGTTACAGTAAGTTGTTCATAAAAATATGCCATCCTTATTTTTAGCAATCCTTATATGCCTAGATAAATGTCCACAAGTACACACATGACATATTAATAATTTTGACATATCGGGACTGAGGATGAGTCTAGTTTCTTTTGTCTTGTCTATAGTTTATAAATACAGACAACAAAGAATGATCATTGAATAATAAAAAAAACTTCTAAGAGCAAAAAAATGTACAAATAAATAACTGTACAATCACACATTTGTCATCTATACTGAGATATCAGAATCTCCTCCAATATGAGGGTGGGTTCCCTTTTCCAGGGTTCCTTGTACCTTGTAGGATGGAACTCCTCAGGCTCTGACTAGAGTTCCAGGTCTCGGTGAAGAATAAAGGTTGGCACCACCACCACTGTCCCTTGGGGAATGAACACGCCATTGATTTCCACATCTCTCTTACAGATCCTCTCAAGTCTACCAGAAAGTGGGTATAATCTGAGAGTTTCATTCAGCACTCCATCTGTACAAGGGCATCATAAGTGGGAGGTTCCTGGAAGAAAAGAAACAGATTTTGATAAACTGAAATTTGGGATCAACGTTCAACTCAGTGTACACAGTACTACTGAAGTGTTAGGAACCCCTAAGAATCATTTGTTTTGGTAAAGGGCATTTATGAGCATTTTAATGTCTACCATGTTTTTTTGACCTGCTCAGTGCCCCCCTGACAAATGTCCAATAGTAACGACCAGGGGAGACAGCTGGGACATTTCCCTAAAAAGAACCTGAAATCCTTTCCACAACCATGTAGTGGTTTTTCTGCTTCATGTGAGCAAATGTGACTAATACACAATGACCCTTACTCTTTTTTTAAGAGTACATTATTTATTTAAATAAAAGGTAGTTAACATAAAGTGTAGCATTGGTTTCAGGAGTAGAACCCAGTGATTCATCACTTACATACAATATCCAGTGTTCCTCCCAACAAGTGCTCTCCTTAATGCCCACCATCCATTTAGCCCATCGCCCACCCACTTTACTCTTAAGTGAAATATGTCAAAGTCACTGTTTCTTTTCAAAAGAGAGGCCACACACCTGTACCATTAAAAGGAGAATGTGCAACAGAAAAATATCCCCTACCCATATAAACTCTTAGTGGAAATATCCTGCTTTGTAGCTCTTCAATTATATATACAATATTAGGAGAGAAACACTATATTATATAAAAACTGTAAATGAATTGGGGAGACACTAGTTCCTTTCAAACCAAATAAAGCAAAAGAAGAGAGGATTGGATGCTTCTAATTGTGGGCACACAAGTTCAGTTCTAGGGGACATTGTAAAGGGAATTATAATCCTACTCTCAGCCCAACCCTCTGTTGCTGGAAGGGTCTCCTAGTTGTTGCTTCGGGATTTCATTGTCAAATAAGCCACTCCAGCCCTACAGGCCAAGTCTCTTCATAAGGAGGAATTCCAGTTTGGGAAGAGATCTAAAACAGTATGGGCAATATGTGCATACCTCTTGGTATTATATTTAATAGCCAACATTGTAGTGGTGAAGAGTTCAATCAGGACCCAGGCACCCTGGCTCCTAGCCTGGCTTCTTTAGCACTAGTTATGTGATAGTATAAGAAAGTTATGTTGTCTCTCTGTAGCTCAGATTCTTGCCTCATTATATGGAGATAATTAGAGTTGACACTTCATAGGTGTATGGTAGACACACTCACTACTTATCAATATCCATGTAGACCCCCATATTTCCCATCCCACATGAACTTTTGGGAAACAACTTTGCAAATGGGCTGTGAAGTGAGGAGATGTATGTCAGGTTAGGGCTAAACATTTGAAAAGCAAGTGAGCAACACCCTAGTTCTTTATTCCTCAGGCAACATGGAGTCCTCAAGTTCCAGATAATGCATGTATAAAAAAGTGGAACCTCTTGCCCTGTATCCCAAAGTAAATATATGCAGCAGACTCACTCCCACCCTCCACTAACATCCATGTTGGACATGTAAATGTGAGTTAGAAGTAAAACATCGTTATGAAAACCCACTAGATTTGAGAGCTAATCTGTTACTGAGGCATAAACTGAGCCTATCCTCACTCCCTCCGCAGGTGTGACCTGCTCACCCTATTGGGGAAAGTCGCATCAATCTTCTGCAATTTCTGCTGGACATCAGGGTGAGTGGCCAATTCATACACAAGGAAGGAAAGAGATGTGCTTGTGATGTCACAGGCAGCAAAAATAAAGGTAATAGATTGAGCCATAAGTTCCAGATCAGACAGAGCTAAAAGGAGAGGAAAGACATTTTAGCCAAAACTGGTGAGTGTAAAACATCAGTTTAGATGATGAGAAATCCATTTGAAATGCCAAAATCCCTCAGGGAATAAATGTAAAAGCAACTGGGAATCAAACCGGGAGTGGTTTGTACTCTGATGTCTATCTTACAGAGTTAGAAAGAGGCAAAAGTTGTCTTGATCTGGTAATTCCCAAGGCCTATACTATTCTTGGCCAACTGTTTCTGGTTATGCCACCATCCCCACCAACAAAGTGGGTAATTTCAGGAGATGGCATTTCTGTCTAACGTGCATAGTGTTATCAGTCTGTTCCCAGAGAGTCTAAAATTACTTTACCCCTTAGTAGCACTATCCCTGAGGAATAATTTTACATTCTTCTACCTAACATACAGTTTGATTTTTTTGAGAGAGTTTACAATGATAAGGCTTAATTGTCCTGAAAATAAATGATCTTTCACCTAAACATATCTTCAAGAACTTAAGCCCAATATTGGGCTAAGATAAACTTACTACTCAAAGTGTGGCCCATGGACCAGCAGCATCTATTACATCTGGGAGTTTGTTAGAAATGCAGAATCTCAAACCTCACCCTAGAACTATTAGAAAAATATGTGCTTTACAATATCTGATGATCTGTGTGCACAATCTATCTTGAGAAGCACAGATTATACCTTCCAGAGGTCTCAGCTAATAGAAGACCTGAGGCACAACTCTTCCAACAGGTGATCTCAGATATGTACAGAAACTACAACACAGACAAAAAGCTAGAAGAGTAGTGTCTGGTGCTAGTCTAATCAACCACATTAAACAGTAAGAGAAACAATGATCAATAGAAGGACATTGGCCAGCATGAAATATAGACAAACAGAATACAGTGAATGGAATTAGCAATGCTTATTCAAACATGGCCTGAATGTCACCTTCCTTAGCGAATGGTCCCGCTCTGAATATGAGTTGGCCTCCCTTTGGATATCTCCTGGCAGTAAGCATGGTTAGTCTCTAATCTATTTGATCAGAACTGTATTATATTAGGACCTTTAGATATTTAGAGCACTGAAATTAACATGGCATCTGCCAAAGACATGAAATTCACAACTAAAAATAATACAAAAGGAGGGTAAGAAATGTCTACAGAGTTCTGATTTCCCAGGCATACTTTCTGTGATACTGCTGTGGATAGATTCAACTATTAAATTCTTTCCCCTGATTGCCATGAACTCCATGATAATCGAATTTTATAGTTCTGCTGTACAGTATGTTAGCCACTTGCCAGATGTGCCTATTTATATTTAAACTTTAATTAATTAAATTAAATATAAGATTTGGTTCTTCAGTGACAGAAAGTGGTAGAATGAAACAGATAGATATATAGTGGTGTGATGGAGTAAGCCCATCCTTTAACCATAAAGGTATTATTTCTGTCATAGAAACAAACTACATCCAGGCTCTTTTTTTCTTTCAGACACAGAGACCATAATTACATTACTGGTTATGGATATAATGAAATGATTACATTTATCAGTCCTGTGTAAATATATTTGATGTTCTTATCTTGGTCCACTGAGAGGAAACAGAGGCAAAGAAACCCTGTGGTTACTAGGAGTGGCAAGGAGCACTCCTAGACCCCAGATTTTGGTTTCTAAATACCATTCTCACTAAAAGGAAACAGGGCTTCTTGGAGAAATGGCTGATTCCAGGGCTTCATTAGGGGAAACAGAGGAGAAACCTGGAATATCTCATACCAGAATGCAAGAAAATGTTCACAAAATGATATGGGAAAAGGATACAGAATACTCTATGTACTGTAATGGTGGATAGACATTATACGTATTTGAAAACCCATAGACTGTATAACACCAAGGGTGAACTGTAATGTAAACTATGGATTTTGGGCAGTAATACTGTGTCATTTTAGGTATATTTATTGTAACAAATGTACCATATGGTGAGGGATTTTGATAACGGGGGATGCTGACTGTAGGCGGAAGCAGGGAGAATATGGGATCTCTTTGTATTTCACTCAGTTTTGCAGTGAACCCCAAACTTCTATAAAAAATAAAGTCTATTAAAAGCCTAAATAAAGAAGAAGAAAGAAAAAAAAGAACACAGAGTAGCCCACTAGAAAGGGCTTCCAGAGGACAAACTGAGAGAATTGAGGATCTCAATAAAAAACAATGTAAGAGACTAAGTTAGTAATATATGAGATCATACTGACATGTGTAAATAAATAAAATAATAATTAAGAATGCAGAGCTCACCCTAATAATGGAACATTAACTCATAAACATAGAAGAAATGATGGATTTGGAAAGTCACTATTTTGAAGCCATCATACTAATAATGGTTTCAGTCAAGTACCATCCATGGACGATATAAGTAGTAAGTAAAAGTTTGAAGAAAAACACAGTATTTATATAGTCACAAAGGTGGCCAGCACCAGTTACTTCTTATTTACAAAAGGAATAAAAAACTTTACAGTACCAAAGGCTAGTTATCACAACTTTAATCAGGTGTTCCAAGTGCAGGTCACCAACATGGGCACCATGTGCCTCCTGGTGTGATGAAGACTTGATGTGAATTTCCAGACAGAGGTTCTGATTCAGTGGGTCTGGAGTAGGCCAGAGGATTCACATTGGAAACAAGCTCCCTTGTGGCAGACCACTGACAGCTTAGGCATCTATCGATGCCTTTCAAGCTTTGAACAAACCTGAGGCCGTGGGCTTCCAGAGAGTGCTTCTGCTACCACTTGTATCTGAACATGTGTCTTTCTTCCATGTGCAGAAATTCCATCCATTGGAAATCTTTCTGCACATTTCAAAACCACTGCATGTCTTTGAGCTTCCCCATCACTGGCCCTCTGAGGATCTCCTTGCTTATCTTTATGGGTGTCCATTTCTTTGGAATTCCGGGAGTTAATCATGAGCTGAAGCAAATCCACTTGGTGCTGGAAGTAGAAAGAGAAATTTCAATGACAAAACACCACTTGTGAAGTCAGAAATATATCAGGGGTACAGCACATAACTTATTTTTTGAGAATATGGCTCTTTTACATCCAGAAGTCTGACTAGTGTTGTCTCAGTCATCAGTGAACAAAAACATCCAGCTATAAATGTGGGAGAACAGGATGTTTCACTGACAGGAATTCAGCCATCATGTTAAACTGATTTTTGGTTCTTTCCCACTCTGATCCTCAGGTTCTCTGGCTTTTCAACACAGCTTCCTGGGCAAAAAATTGCCTTCTCGCTCTCGTGTCATGCCTCCTAGCTCAGGAGAAAGTTCCTGACTTTAGTCCTTTTAACTCAGCCTTAATTCTTTTTTTTTAATTTATTTTTTAAAAATTTATTGTTTAATTTACATTCAAGTTAGTTAGCATATGGTGCAACAATGATTTCAGGAGTAGATTCCTTAATGCCCCTTACCCATTTAGACTATCCCACCTCCCACAACCCCTCCAGCAACCCTGTTTGTTCGCTATATTTGAGAGTCTCTTATGTTTTGCCCCTTTCCTGTTTTTATATTATTTTTGCTTCTTGTCTCTTATGTTCATCTGTTTTGTATCTTAAATTCCTTATATGAGTGAAGTCATATGATATTTGTCTTTCTCTGATTAATTTTGCTTAGCATAATATTCTCTAGTTGCATCCACACAAATGCAAATAGCAAGATTTCATTCTTTTTGATTGCCGAGTAATACTCCATTGTATATATAGACCACATCTTCTTTATCCATTCATCTGTTGATGGACATTTGGGCTCTTTCCATACTATGGCCATTGTCGATAGTGTTGCTGTAAACATTGGCATGCATGTGCCCCTTTGAAACAAACCACCTGTATCTCTTGGATAAATACCTAGTAGTGTAATTACTGCGTCATAGGGTATTTCTATTTTTAATTTTTCAAGGAACCTCCATACTGTTTTCCAGAGTGGTTGCACCAGTTTGCATTCCCACCAGCAGTGCAAAAGAAATCCTCCTTCTCCATATCCTCACCAACAACTTTTGTTGCCTGAGATGTCAACGTTAGCCATTCTGACAGGTGTGAGGTAGTATCTCATTGTGGTTTTGATTTGTATTTCCCTGATGATAAGTGATGTTGAGCATTTTTTCATGTGCCAATTGGCCATCTGGATGTCTCCTTTGGAGAAGTGCCTATTCATGTCTTTTGCCCATTTCTTCACTGGATTATTTGGTTTTTGGGGTGTTGAGTTTGGTAAGTTCTTTACAGATTTTGGAACTGACCCTATATCTGATATGTTGTCTGCAAATATCTTCTCCCATTCCGTTGGTTGCCTTTTAGTTTTGCTGATTGTTTCCTTCACCATGAAGAAGCATTTTATTTTGATGAGGTCCCAATAGTTGATTTTTGCTTTTGTTTCCTTTGCCTCCAGACACGTGTTGAGTAAGAAGTTGCTGCAGCTGAGGTCAAAGAGGTTTTTGCCTGCTTTCTCCTCTAGGACTTTGATGGTTTCCTGTCTTACGTTTAGGTCTTTCATCCATTTTGAGTTTACCTTTGTGTAAGAAAGTGGTCCCGCTTTTGTGTAAGAAAGCAGTACAGGTTCATTCTTCTGCATGTCGCTGTCCATTTTCCTAGCACCATTTGCTGAAGAGATTGTCTTTATTCCATTGGATATTCTTTCCTGCTTTGTCAAAGATGAGTTGGCCATACGTTTGTGGGTCCATTTCTGGGTTCTGTATTCTGTTCCATTGATCTGAGTGTCCGTTTTTGTGCTAGTACCATACTGTTTTGATGATTACAGCTTTGTAATATAGCTTGAAGTCTAGGATTGTGATGCCTCCTGTTTTGGTTTTCTTTTTCAAGATTGCTTTGGCTATTCAGGGTCTTTTCTGGTTCCATACAAATTTTAGGATTGTTTTCTCTAGCTCTGGGAAGAATGGTAGCATTATTTTGATAGGGATTGCATTGACTATGTAGATTGCTTTGGGTAGTATTGACATTTTAACAATATTTGTTCTTCCTATCCAGGGGCATGGAATATTTTTCCATTTTTTTGTGTCTTCTTCAATTTCTTTCATAAGCTTTCTATAGTTTTCAGTGTATAGATTTTTCACCTCTTTGGTTAGATTTATTTCTAGGTATTTTATGGTTTTTGGTGCAACTGTAAATGGGATCGATTCCTTGATTTCTCTTTCTGTTGCTTCATTGTTGGTGTATAGGAATGCAACTGATTTCTGTGCATTGATTTTATATCCTGCAACTTTGCTGAATTCATGAATAAATTCTAGCAGTTTTTTTGTGTGGAATCTTTAGGGTTATCCATATAGAGTATCATGTCATCTGGGAAGAGTGAAAGTTTGACTTCCTCCTGGCCAATTTGGATGCCTTTATCCTTTTGTGTAGTCTTACTGCTGAGGCTAAGATTTCCAATACTATGTTGAATAACAGTGGTGAGAGTAGATATCCCTGTCTTGTTCCTGACTTTAGGGGAAAAGCTCTCAGTTTTTCCCCATTGAGGATGATATTAGAGGTGGGTCTTTCATATATGGCTTTTATGATCTTGAGGTATGATCCTTCCATCCCTACTTCCTGAGGGTTTTTATCAAGAAAGTTCCTATATTTTGTCAAGTGCTTTCTCTGCATCTGTTGAGAGGATCATGTGGTTCTTCTCCTTTCTTTTATTGATATGATTAATCACATTGATTGTTTTGCAGATATTGAGCCAGCCCTGCATCCCAGGTATAAATCCCATTTGGTCGTGGTGAATAAGTCTGTTAATATATTGTTGGATCCACTTGGCTAGTAACTTGTTGAGGATTTTTGCATCCATGTTCATCAGGGAAATTGGTCTGTAGTTCTCCTTTTTAGTGGGGTCTTTGTCTAGTTTTGGAATCATGGTAATGCTGGCTTCATAGAAAGAGTTTGGAAGTTTTCCTTCCACTTATATTTTTTGAATCAGCTTCAAGATAATACATGTCAACTCTTCTTTACATGTTTGGTAGATGGGAATGCAAGCTGGTACAGCCACTCTGGAAAACAGTATGGAGATTCCTCAAAAAACTGAAAGTAGAACTACCCTACAACCCAGCAATTGCACTACTTGGCATTTATCCAAGGGATACAGGTGTGTTGATTTGAAGGAACACATGCACCCCCATGTATATAGCAGCACTATCAACAATAGCCAAAGTATGGAAAGAGCCCAAATGTCCACCGATGGATGAATGGGTAAAGAAGATGTGGTATATATACACAACGGAGAATTACTCGGCAATCAAAAAGAATGAAATCTTGCCATTTGCAACTACGTGGATGGAAATGGAGGGTATTATGCTAAATGAAATTAGTCAGTCAGAGAAAGACAAATATCATACGACATCACTCATATGAGAACTTTAAGAGACAAAACAGATGAACATAAGGGAAGGGAAAAATAATATAAAAACAGGGAGGGGGACAAAACAGAAGAAACTCATAAATATGGAGAACAAACTGAGGGTTACTGGAGGGGGTGTGGGGGGGATGGGCTAAATGGGTAAGGGGCACTAAGGAATCTACTCCTGAAATCATTGTTGCACTATATGCTAACCAATTTGGATGTAAATTTAAAAAATAAAAAATAAAACAAGTTAAAAATAAGTAAATAAATGTTTGGTAGAATTCCCATAGAAAGCCATTTGGCCCTGGACTCTGTTTTTGGGGAGAGTTGTGATTACTAGTTTGATTTCTTTTTTTTTTCTCTTTTTTTTCAATATATGAAATTTATTGTCAAATTGGTTTCCATACAACACTCAGTGCTCATCCCAAAAGGTGCCCTCCTCAATACCCATCACCCACTCTCCCCTCACTCCCACCCCCCATCAACCCTCAGTTTGTTCTCAGTTTTTAAGAGTCTCTTATGCTTTGGCTCTCTCCCACTCTAACCTCTTTTTTTTTTCTTCCCCTCCCCCATGGGTTTCTGTTAAGTTTCTCAGGATCCACATAAGAGTGAAAACATATGGTATCTGTCTTTCTCTGTATGGCTTATTTCACTTAGCATCACACTCTCCAGTTCCATCCATGTTGCTACAAAGGGCCATATTTCATTCTTTCTCATTGCCACATAGTACTCCATTGTGTATATAAACCACAATTTCTTTATCAGTTCATCAGTTGATGGACATTTAGGCTCTTTCCATAATTTGGCTATTCTTGAGAGTGCTGCTATAAACATTGGGGTACAAGTGCCCCTATGCATCAGTACTCCTGTATCTCTTGGGTAAATTCCTAGCAGTACTATTGGTGGGTCATAGGGTAAATCTATTTTTAATTTTTTCAGGAACCTCCACACTGTTTTCCAGAGTGGCTGCACCAGTTTGCATTCCCACCAACAGTGCAAGAGTTTCCCATTTCTCCACATCCTCGCCAGCATCTATAGTCTCCTGATTTGTTCATTTTGGCCACTCTGACTGGCGTGAGGTAATATCTGAGTGTGGTTTTGATTTGTATTTCCCTGATGAGGAGCAACGTTGAGCATCTTTTCATGTGTCTGTTGGCCATCCGGATGTCTTCTTTAGAGAAGTGTCTATTCATGTTTTCTGCCCATTTCTTCACTGGGTTATTTGTGGAGTTTGGTGAGCTCTTTATAGATTTTGGATACTAGCCCTTTGTCCAATATGTCACTTTCAAATATCTTTTCCCATTCCGTTGGTTGCCTTCTAGTTTTGTTGGTTGTTTCCTTTGCTGTGCAGAAACTTTTTATCTTCATAAGGTCCCAGTAATTCATTTTTGCTTTTAATTCCCTTGCCTTTGGGGATGTGTCAAGTAAGAGATTGCTATGGCTGAGGTCAGAGAGGTCTTTTCCTGCTTTCTCCTCTAAGGTTTTGATGGTTTCCTGTCTCACATTCAGGTCCTTTATCCATTTTGAGTTTATTTTTGTGAATGGTGTGAGAAAGTGGTCTAGTTTCAACCTTCTGCATGTTGCTGTCCAGTTCTCCCAGCACCATTTGGTAAAGACACTGTCTTTTTTCCACTGGATGCTCTTTCCTGCTTTGTCAAAGATGAGTTGGCCATACGTTTGTGGGTCTAGTTCTGGGGTTTCTATTCTATTCCATTGGTCTATGTGTCTATTTTTGTGCCAAACCATGCTGTCTTCATGATGACAGCTTTGTAGTAGAGGCTAAAGTCTGGGATTGTGATGCCTCCTGCTTTGGTCTTCTTCTTCAAAATTACTCTGGCTATTCGGGGCCTTTTGTGCTTCCATATGAATTTTAGGATTGCTTGTTCTAGCTTCGAGAAGAATGCTGGTGCAATTTTGATTGGGATTGCATTGAATGT
>NW_024412447.1:6749102-6836988 GCF_014898765.1 Herpailurus yagouaroundi | reverse complement strand
TGTGTCTAGATGATCTATCCATTTCTGTAAGTGGGGTGTTAAAGTCCCCTGCAATTACCACATTCTTATCAATAAGGTTGCTTATGTTTGTGATTAATTGTTTTATATATTTGGGGGCTCCGGTATTCGGCACATAGACATTTATAATTGTTAGCTCTTCCTGATGGATAGACCCTGTAATTATTATATAATGCCCTTCTTCATCTCTTGCTACAGCCTTTAAAGTCTAGTTTGTCTAAGTATGGCTACTCCAGCTTTCTTTTGGCTTCCAGTAGCGTGATAAATAGTTCTCCATCCCCTCACTCTCAATCTAAAGGTGTCTTCAGATCTAAAATGAGTCTCTTGTAGACAGCAAATAGATGGGTCTTTTTTTTATCCATTCTGATACCCTATGTCTTTTGGTTGGTGCATTTAGTCCATTTACATTCAGTGTTATTATAGAAAGATACGGGTTTAGAGTCATTGTGATGTCTGTATGTTTTATGCTTGTAGTGATGTCTCTGGTACTTTGTCTCACAGGATCCCCCTTAGGATCTCTTGTAGGGCTGGTTTAGTGGTGACAAATTCCTTCAGTTTTTGTTTGTTTGGGAAGACCTTTATCTCTCCTTCTATTCTAAATGACAGACTTGCTGGATAAAGGATTCTCGGCTGCATATTTTTTCTGTTTAGCACACTGAAGATATCGTGCCAATCCTTTCTGGCCTGCCGAGTTTCAAAAGAGAGATCAGTCACGAGTCTTATAGGTCTCCCTGTATATGTGAGGGCACGTTTATCCCTTGCTGCTTTCAGAATTTTCTCTTTATCCTTGTATTTTGCCAGTTTCACTATGATATGTCATGTAGAAGATCGATTCAAGTTACGTCTGAAGGGAGTTCTCTGTGCCTCTTGGATATCAATGCCGTTTTCCTTCCCCAGTTCAGGGAATTTCTCAGCTATAATTTCTTCAAGTACCCCTTCAGCACCTTTCCCTCTCTCTTCCTCCTCTGGGATACCAATTATGCATATATTATTTCTTTTTAGTGTATCACTTAGTTCTCTAATTTTCCCCTCATACTCCTGGATTTTTTTATCTCTCTTTCTCTCAGCTTCCTCTTTTTCCATAACTTTATCTTCTAGTTCACCTATTCTCTCCTCTGCCTCTTCAATCCGAGCTGTCGTCGTTTCCATTTTGTTTTGCATTTCGTTTAAAGCACTTTTCAGCTCCTCGTGACTGTTCCTTAGTCCCTTGATCTCTGTAGCAAGAGATTCTCTGCTGTCCTCTATACTGTTTTCAAGCCCAGCGATTAATTTTATGACTATTATTCTAAATTCACTTTCTGTTACATTATTTAAATCCTTTTTGATCAGTTCATTAGCTGTTGTTATTTCCTGGAGATTCTTCTGAGGGGAATTCTTCCGTTTGGTCATTTTGGATAGTCCCTGGAGTGGTGAGGACCTGCAGGGCACTTCCCCTGTGCCGTGGTGTATAACTGGGGTTGGTGGGTGGGGCCACAGTCCGACCTGATGTCTGCCCCCAGCCCACTGCTGGGGCCACAGTCAGACTGGTGTGTGCCTTCTCTTCCCCTCTCCTAGGGGAGGGATTCACTGTGGGGTGGCGTGGCCCGTCTGGGCTACTTGCACACTGCCAGGCTTGTGGTGCTGGGGATCTGGCGTATTAGCTGGGGTGGGTAGGCAAGATGCACGGGGGCAGGAGGGGCAGGCTTAGCTTGCTTCTCCTTAGGTGATCCACTTCAGGAGGGGCCCTGTGGCAGCGGGAGGGAGTCAGATCCGCTGCCAGAGGTTTGGCTCCGCAGAAGCACAGAGTTGGGTGTTTGCGCGGAGCCAGCAAGTTCCCTGGCAGGAACTGGTTCCCTTTGGGATTTTGGCTGGGGGATGGGCGGGGGAGATGGCGCTGGTGAGCGCCTTTGTTCCCCACCAAACACAGGTCTGTCATTTTGGGGCTCAGCAGCTCTCCCTCCCTTTGTCCTCCAGCCTTCCTGCTTTCTGAGCAGAGCTGTTAACTTAAGACCTCCCAGACGCTAAGTCGCACTTGCTGTCGGAACACAGTCCATCCGTCAGGCCCCTCCGCTTTTGCAAGCCAGACTCGGGGGCTCTGCTTGGTCGGTGAGCCGCCCCTCCACCCTGGCTCCCTCCCGCCAGTCTGTGGAGCGTGCACCGCCTCGCCGCCCTTCCTACCCTCTTCCGTGGGCCTCTCGTCTGCGCTTGGCTCCGGCGACTCCGTTCTGCTAATCCTCTGGTGGTTTTCTGGGTTATTTAGGCAGGTGTAGGTGGAATCTAAGTGATCAGCAGGACGCGCGGTGAGCCCAGCATCCTCCTACACCGCCATCTTCCCTCTCTCCGCCCGTACCTATTATGTTTAAATGGCTCTTTTTATCACTTGGTCTGTGAGGAGTCTGAGAACATAAATGTTCAGAGACTTCATTTCCTGGATTCTAACTGGAGTCTGTAGTATCTTTCAGCTGTGTAAATACAGAGTGGGGAACAAGACTACCACACCTCACTTTTCTCTACCCTTGCAGGATGTAAAGCTCCACTAGGATGAGATCCCTCTTGTCTTCTTTCTCCTAGTGGGCATAATTTGTCTCTATACAGTTCCCTAAGTAGAGTGCATGATAGGTCAATAAAAGCTAAACTCTGGGAGGAGCCAAGACAGTGCAGCAGCATGGAAATTTTTTTTGCATCTCTCAGCTCTGAAATGTAGCCAGATCAACACTAAACCATCTTGCACACCTAGAAAACTTACTTGAGGATTAACACAACAATCTCCACAACGTGAACCACAGAACTTGGCAGGTATGTGGTGCAAAGAGGTGAGCTGGGGAAGAGAGAAGCTGTGGAGGGCAGGGAGCTGTTTTTGCTTGCAGAGAGGACAGAGCCGGGGGGAGAGTACAGGAAAGCATCCACACACATACCGTTCCTGAAAGCAAATGGAGAGAAAAGAAAGTATGCAAGGGACTGAACAAAAAAGGGAGAAAGGAGAAAGAAGAAGTTTAAATTCCATTAAGACTCTATAAACAGGGAGAGCACAGAGTCTGAAACTCCACAGATTGATACCTGGTGGTGCTCTGGTGGAAAGGGCGAATCCTGGGAGCAGAAAGAAGGTTCTGAAGGGTCTTTGGGCCACACGGTGAGAGGTGGTTCCCTTCTGGGAGGACAACTGGTAGAGGCTGTGTAGCCACCAGCAAAGGTCCCAGTGGACCCTGGAGAAAACCACATTTGCTAGTGCTGGGACAAGGAAGTTAAGGGGGAAGCCTGGTGCCAGATGTGTGTTGTGATTTACCATAATCCCTGAAACAGTCCTGTTACATGATAGCGTGCACTTTTTCTGGGGCAGGCTGGCACCCAACCATTGTTCAGTGAGACCCACCCCCAGAGGGTCAAAACAGGTTAAAGCCACAGTCCCTCAGAAGTGAGGAGTTGGGAAACACAGACGCATCTGGGATAAAACTTAGGAGGGAGGTGATGCCTGGCAACCTGATGGCTTGGTCACAGACAGTATAACAGCATGGAGTGGATGGAAGCTGGAGACAAAGGATGGGTGTGTGATTGCTGATTGGGGAGAACAGAGTTCTGATACTAGAGACTGGGTAGCTGGGTGACGCCATTTTCACCCTTCCTGCGCATGCACATACACACCTACGTGTGCCACAACAATCCACCCCAGTAAGCTAAGCAGCTCCATCTAGTGAAGAACAGAGCTGTTACACTAAGCCCCACCCACTGGGCCAACCTCGCTCTTCAGGAAAACTACAACTTTCTTTGCCTGCTTAGTTTACAGATTATAAAGTGCTTCATAGTTTGACTTCAAGTGGAAAACCATGTAATTTCAAATGTATTTCAGTCTGTTCGCTGGTCCATCTATTAAATTTTTTTCTTTTCTTTCATTATTGATACAGAAAGAGAAAAATTTTTTCCCATTTTTATTAAAAATAATTTCCTTTAATTTTTTCTACTATATTTTTTACTTTTTTGTAAATTTTGTAAATTCTATTTTGCTTCCATCATTTCATTTTATTCTATTTTAGTGTACTCATTTTTTCAAATTTTCAAATGTTTTCCTTTTTTTCTTTTCTTAGCTTTCCCTTTTTCTCTAATCTCTCAACCTACTTTCAACACCAGACCAAAACACACCTAGGACATAGCATCATTTGATTTTTTTTGTGTTGTTTTTAATTTTTTAACTTTATTTTTTACCTTATTAATTCCTTTTCTTCCTTTAAAATCACAATGTGAAGGAATTCACTCCAAAAGAAAGAACAGGAAGAAATGACAGCCAAAGTTATGCAACACAGATACAACAAGATGCCTGAATCAGAATTTAGACTCACGATAATAAGAGAACTAACTGGTGTTGAAACTAGATTAGAATCCCTTTCTTTGGAGAGAAAAGGCATAAAAGATAGGGTGAAATAAAAAATGCTATAACAGAGCTGCAATCTCGAATGGCTGCCCTAGTGGCAAAGATGGATGAAGAAGAACAGTGAGTCAGCGATATAGAGGACAAATTTATGGGGAATTATGAGGCAGAAAAAAACAGGTAAACTAAGGCAAAAGAGCATGTTTTAAGAATAAGAGAAATCAGTGACTCATTAAAAAGGAACAACATCAGAATCATAGGGGTCCCAGAAGATGAAGAGAGAGAAAAAGGAGAAGAGTTATGTGAGCAAATCATGGCAGAAAATTTTCATAACCTGGGGAAAGACACAGACATCAAAATCCAGGAAGCACAGAGGACTTCCCCTAGATTCAACAAAAACTGACCATCAACAAGGCATATCATAGTCAAATTCACACAATACTCAGGCAAGGAAAGAATCATGAAAACAGCAAGGGAAAAAAAAAAAGTCCTTAACCCACAAGGGAAGACAGATCAGGTTTGCAGCAGACCTAACCACAGAAACTTGGCAGGCCAGAAAGGAGTGGCAGGATATATTCAATGTGCTAAATCGGAAAAATATGCAGCCAATAATTCTCTCTCCAGCAAGGCTGTCATTCAAAATAGAAGGAGAGATAAGTTTCCCAGACAAACAAAACTTAAAGGACCACTAACCCAGCCCTGCAAAAAATTTTAAGGGGGACTTTCTGAGGGGAGAAGAGATGGAAAAAAAAAGACCAAAGCAAGAAAGACTAGGAAGGACCAGAGAACACCACCAGAAACTCAAACTCTACAGGCAACATAATGGAGATAAACTCATATCTTTTAGTACTCATTATAAATGTCAATGGACTCAATGCTCCAATCAAGGTACCAGGGTACCAGAATGTAAAAGAAAACAATATCCATCTATATGCTGTTTACAAGAGACTCACTTTAGACCTAAAAACACCTTCAGAGAGAAAGTAAGAGAAAGGGCATTGAGGAGGACACATGTTGGGATGAGCACTGGGTGTTGTATGGAAGCCAATTTGACAATAAATTATATTAGATAAACAAACAAACAAACAAATAAAAGAAAGTAAGGGGATGGAGAACGATCTATTGTGCTAATGCTAGCCAAAAGAAAGTTGGAGTAGCCATACTTACATCGGACAATCTAGACTTTAAAATAAAGACTGTAATGAGAGATGAAGAAGGGCATTATATCATAATTAAGGGGTCTATCCACCAAGAAGACCTAACAATTGTAAACATATATGCTCCAAACGTGAAAGCACCCAAATATATAGATCAATTAATCAGAAACATAAAGAAACTCACTGATAATAATACCATAATAGTAGGGGACTTCAACACCCCAGTTACAACAATGGACAGATCATCAAAACAGAAAATCAACAAGGAAACAGTGGCTTTGAATGACACACTGGACCAGATGGACTTAACGGATATATTCAGAACATTTCACCCAAAAGCAGCAGAATACACATTCTTCTCCAGTGCACATGGAACGTTCTCCACAAGAGATCACATACTGGGACACAATCATCTCTCAACAAGTACAAAAAAATCGAGATCATGCCATGCATATTTTCAGACCACAATGCTATGAAACTCAAAATCAACCACAAGAAATTTTGAAAAGGTAAAAAATATTTGGAGACTAAAGAACATCCTACTAAAAAATGAATGGGCTAACCAAGAAGTTAAAAAGGGAATTAAAAAGTACATGGAAGCCAATGAAAATGACAACACCACAGCCCCAAACTTCTGGGATGCAGCAAAGGTGGTCATAAGAGGAAAGTATATAGCAATCCAGGCCTTCCTAAAGAAGTAAGAAAGGTCTCAGATACACAACCTAACCTTACACCTTAAAGAGCTGGAAAAAGAACAGCAAATAAAACCCAAAACTAGCAGAAGACAAGAAATAATAAAGACTAGAGCAGAAACTAATGCTATCAAAACCAAAACAAACAAGCAAACAAGCAAACAAACAAACAAACCAGAATAGATCATTGAAACCAGAAGCTGGTTCTTTGAAAGAATTAACAAAATCGATAAACCACTAGCCAGTTTGATCAAAAAGACAAGGAAAGGACCCAAATAAATAAAATCAAGAATGAAAGAGGAGAGATCACAACCAACACAGCAGAAATAAGAACAATAATAAGAGAATATTATGAGCAATTATATGCCAATAAAATGGGCAATCTGGAAGAAACGAACAAATTCCTAGAAACATATACACTACCAAAATTGAAACAGGAAGAAATAGAAAATTTGAACAGACCCATAACCAGTAAGGAAATCAAATTAGTAGTCAAAATTCTCCCAAAAAACAAGAGTCCAGGGATAGATGGCTTTCCAGGGGAATTCTACCAAACATTTAAGGAAGAGTTAACACCTAGTCTCTTGAAGCTGTTCCAAAAAATAGAAATGGAAGGAAAACTTCCAAACTCTTTCTATGAAGCCAGCATTACCTTGATTCCAAAACCACCCAGAGACCCCACTAAAAGGGAGAACTATAGACCAATTTCCCTGATGAATATGGATGCAAAAAAATCCTCAAGATGATACTAGCCAACTGGATCCAACAATACATTAACAGACTTATTCACCATGACCAAGTGGGATTTATACCTGGGATGCAGGGCTGGTTCAAAATCTGCAAAACAATCAATATGATTCATCACATCAATTAAAAAAAAGGACAAGAACCACACGATCCTCTCAAAAGATGCAGAGAAAGCATTTCACAAAATCCAACATCCTTTCTTGATTAAAAACCCACAAGAAAGTAGGAATAGAAGGACCGTACCTGGAGATCATAAAAGCCATATATGAAAGACCCACCTCTAATATCATCCTCAATGGGGAAAAACTGAGAGCTCTCCCCCTAAGGTCAGGAACAATACAGGGATGTCCACTCTCGCCATTGTTATTCAACACAGTATTGGAAGTCTTAGCCTCAAGCAGTAAGACTACACAAAGAAATAAAGGCACCCAAAGCATGCAGGAGAAAGTCAAACATACACTCTTTGCAGATGATGTGATACTCTAAAACCCAAAAGGCTTCACCAAAACCCTGCTAGAACTGATCCATAAATTCAGCAAAGTTGTACAATATAAGATCAATGCACAGAAATCGGTTGCATTCCTATACACCAACAATGAAGCAACAGAAAGAGAAATCAAGGAATTGATCCCATTTATAATTGCACCAAAAACCATAAAATACCTAAGAATAAACCTAAGCAAAAAAGATGAAAAATCACACACTGAAAACTATAGAAAGCTTATGAAAGAAATTGAAAAAGTCACAAAAAAGTGGGAAAATATTCCATGCTCCTGGATAGGAAGAACAAATATTGTTAAAATGTCAATACTACCCAAAGCAATCTACATATTCAACGCAATCCCTATCAAAATGACACCAGGATTCTTTACAGAGCTAAAAAAAACAATCCTAAAATTTGTACGGAACCAGAAAAGACCCCAAATAGCCAAAGCAGTCTTGAAAAAGAAAACCAAAGCAGGGGGCATCACAATCCCAGACTTCAAGCTGTATTACAAAGCTATAATCATCAGGACAGTATGGTACTGGCACAAAAACAGACACCCAGATCAATGGAACAGAATAGAAACTCCAGAAATGGACCCATAAATGTATGGCCAACTAATCTTTGACAAAGCAGGAAAGAATATCCAATGGAATAAAGACAGTCTCTTTAGCAAGTGGTGCTGGGAAAACTGAACAGTGACATGCAGAAGAATGAACCTGAACCACTTTCTTACACCATACACAAAAAATAAACTCAAAATGGGTGAAAGATCTAAATGTAAGACAGGAAGCCATCAAAATCCTCGATGAGAAAGCAGGCAAAAACTTCTTTGATCTTGGCTGCAGCAACTTCTTACTCAACACGTCTCTGGAGGCAAGGGAAACAAAAGCAAAAATGAACTATTGGGACTTCATCAAAATAAAAAGTTTTTATATGGTGAAGGAGACAATCGGCAAAACTAAAAGGCAACCAGCGGAATGGGAGTAGATATTTGCAAATGATATATCAGATAAAGGGTTAGTATCCAAAATCTATAAAGAGCTTATCAAACTCAACACCCAAAAAACAAATAATCCAGTGAAGAAATGGGCAAAAGACATGAGTAGACACTTCTCCAAAGAAGACATCCAGATGGCCAACAGACACATGAAAAAATGCTCCACATCACTCATCATCAGGGAAATACAAATCAAGACCACAATGAGATACCACCTCACACCTGTCAGAATGGCTAACATTAACAACTCAGGCAAAAACAGATGTTGATGAGGATGCAGAGAAAGAGGATCTCTTCCAAAGCATAAGAGACTGTTGAGAACTGAGAACAAACTAAGGGTTGATGGGGGGTGGGAGGGAGGAGAGGGTGGGTGATGGGTATTGAGGAGGGCACCTTTTGGGATGAGCACTGGGTGTTGTATGGAAACCAATTTGACAATAAATTTCATATATAAATTAAAAAAAAAGAGAGGATCTCTTTTGCATTGTTGGTGGGAATGCAAGCTGGTGCAGCCACTCTGGATAACAGTATGGAGGTTCCACAAAAAATTAAAATAGAACCACCTTACGACCCAGTAATTGCACACTAGGCATTTATCCAAGGGATACAGGTGTGCTGTTTTGAAGGGACACATGAACCCCATAGTTTATAGCAGCACTATCAACAATAGCCAGAGTATGGAAAGAGCCCAAATGTCCATTGATGGTTGAATGGATAAAGAAGATGTGGTCTGTATATACAATGGAGTATTACTCGGCAATAAAAATGAATGAAATCTTGCCATTTGCAACTACGTGGATGGAACAGGAGGGTATTATGCTAAATGAAATTAGCAAGTCAGAGAAAGACAAATGCCATATGACTTCACTCATATGAGAACTTTAAGAGACAAAACAGATGAACATAAGAGCAGGGAAACAAAAATAATATAAAAACAGGGAGGGGGACAAAGCATAAGAGACTCATAAATATGGAGAACAAACATAGGGTTACTGTAGAGTGTGTGTGAGGAGGGATGGGCTAAATGGGTAAGGGGCACTAAGGAATCTACTCCTGAAATCATTGTTGTACTATATGGTAACCAATTTGGGTGTAAATTTAAAAATATATAATTTAAAAAAGAAAGAAAAAACAAAAACAAAGAATAACCAAATTATGGAAAAAGCCCAAGTACCCATCCACTGGTGGATGGATAATCAAGAGGTGGTATATATATACACAATAGAATATTACTTGGTGATCACGAAGAATGAAATCTTGTCAATTGCAAAATGTGGATGTAACTAGAGTGTATTATGCTACGTGAAATAAGTCAGTCAGATAAAGACAAATATATGATTTCACTCATAGGTGGAATTAGGAATCAAAACATGAACATAGAGTAAGGGAAGGAAAAATAAGATAAAAACAGAGAGGGAGGCAAACCAGAAGATACTCTTAAATACAGAGAACAAACAGAGTTGCTGGAGGGGAAGTGCAGAGGGGATGGGCTAAAAGGCTGAGTGGCATTAAGGAGGGCACTTGTTGTGATGAGCACTGGGTGTCATATGTAAGTGATGAATCACTAAATTCTACTCCTGACACCACTACTATACTATATGTTAAATAGAATTTAAATAAGTGAAATAAAAACATAAAATCAATATTAATGCAAAGAAATCAATAAAGGATAAAATAACATAATTTAAAACAAAGACATGTTCACTAGGTTAATTTTTTTTAATGTTTATTTATTTTTGAGAGAGAGAGACCGAGTGCGATCAGGGGAGGGGCAGAGAGAGGGAGACACAGAATCCAAAGCAGGTTCCAGGCTCTGAGCTGTCAGCACAGAGCCTGATGCAGGGCTTGAACCCACAAATGGAGATCATGAACTGAGCTGAAGTTGGACGCTAAACTGAGCCACCCAAGTGCTCCCTCCTTTTTTTTTCACTAGGTTAATTTTGTGTAAGTAATTGACCCCAAAAAATGGGAGAGAAAAAAATAAGAAAACCA
The DNA here is from genome assembly GCF_014898765.1 of Herpailurus yagouaroundi. Taxonomy (NCBI): domain Eukaryota; kingdom Metazoa; phylum Chordata; class Mammalia; order Carnivora; family Felidae; genus Herpailurus; species Herpailurus yagouaroundi. Next base: position 6,826,559 of record NW_024412447.1, on the reverse strand, counting down.
GAGAAAATGTCAGGAATTCTACCATCTGACCAATAGAGGTTTCAGAACAGAGAATACATACAATTAAATAATTCAAGAAAATTTCCCACAACTGAAGAGCAAAAGTTTCCAGATTGAAAGTCCAATGCACTGCACCACTCACTACAGCCTTTGAACACAATGTGGTGAGTTAGATTTCAGTATAAATTTAATAAAAAAGATAAAATCAGAAATACAGTTCCTCAGCCACACTGGCCAAATTTCCAGTGCACAATACCCCCATGTGACTGGAGGCAACCATATTGGACAACACGGATACAGAACATTTGCATCATTGCAGAATGGTCTCTTGGACAACTCTGCCTAGAATAATGGATGACAGCAGATCCATGAAGGCACACCATCATAACATTTCTGTACACCAAGGACAAAAAGAAAACCCCAAATTCTTGCAGAAAGAGTGAGAGGAGCAAGACATAGGTTACATACAATGAATCAGAAACCAGAAGGGCAGGAATCTTCTCAGCAGTGATAGTACAGACAAGTCTCTATGTCTACAAGTTCATGGAGAAACATCTAGCCCACCTAGAATTCTATGCTCAAATCATCCATCAAGCATGAGGGTAGAGCAGAGATATATTCAGACATGCACATTCTTAAAAAAATTTCACTCTTCGTCATTCTTCTAAAGGCTACAAGGAGATGGTCTCTACAGAAATGAGGGAGAAAACCAAGAAAGATCAGGCTGAGAAAACCAGTTTTGTTAAAACTACCATAGTAATGTTCAACTTTTTAAAGCATGTACATCTACAAATTTGAGTTTTGAATAAGATAAATTTTTAGAAGCCTCCATCAAGTATCAGCTCCTCCCAACCACCACTGGGGACAAGTGCTCCTTCTCTTGAATTAAAGCACTGAGACTGACCTTCTGCCACATTAAATCTGTCTACTCAAGGGTCTAACTTTCCCCACCAATAGGGCACATCTTGGACTGATCCAGAGCGGTATCTAGGAAATGTTTGTGTATCTAAAGAAAATCCAGGACCAGTCCTTCCTGCTGACCTTCTAGGCATGTTTGAGGTTCAGACGAACCTCCTGATAGCAGGTTTTGGGAAATCCCCAAATGACAAAAAAAAAAAAAAAAAAAAAAAAAAAAAAGAGAGAGAGGTACTGGTGGAGTCCATGTGCTCTTTCCAATACGTGTTTCCCAAACAGCCTCAAGATATTTTACTGAAGGCCTACTGTGTGCTCAGCAGTGTGTAGGCCCTGAGAGGAAGGCAATGGGGCCAACATTATCCTCACAATCATCTTTGCCTTTTGTGGGCTGGGGGTTCCATCTTATCAGTGAGACTAATGAGCTTGTCTGGATGCAGCACAGCATAAGGAGTGAGGCCACAGGTCATAGGGTTCCACCTTTTCCACCCTCTCATCTTGAGGAAGTCATTAACCTCTCTGTGCGTCAGTTTAGTCAGAGGGATGTTAGGAAGATTAATGAGAAATCTGTAAAACTAAAGCCTTGGACTCCAACAGTGACAGTCTTTCCATTTCATCTTTGTTAATCAATAAATTGTGTTATGGTTCCAACTGCAGATATGAGAGACACAGTGCTTTTGAAAATACACAATGCTTAAAGAAAATGTAACTTTTTAAATTTTTCAGAGATGACAGCATCAACACCGTGAGACCCTTCCTGGAGTAAGATTGGGGAGGGAGAATTTCTTGCCACCATAAAACAACTTCTTGGTCACTTGAGTAACAAGTTTTCTGAGTTCAGTCTTCTGACCCTGCTCCCCATAGCCCTTTCTCTGCTCCTCCCAGAATGTGCTCAGGATGTTTGGGGGTGTGACTTCTGGGCTGGGAAAGTAGGCCTCAAACCCTCTCTCTGCCTGGGACTTACCGGTGACACCTGCTCCCTGCCCTGGTTCTACAGAGGGTCCTTGATGGTCTGCAGCTGTGTCCATGCTTCTATCAGGCCTGGGAGTTGCCCCTGATGACCTGGGCCCTTCTCACTGACACCTAGGACCCAGCCCCACCCTCAACCCAGCTTTAATGAGAGTGTATGTTCACTGCTTTCAGCCCCTAGCCCTCCTGTGACAGGCACCTGTAGGCCCACAGGCTCTGTCCACAGATCCTGGTATAGGCTGAATTGTATCCTCTCCAACTCTGTATGTTGAAGTCGTAACTGCTAGCAATTAAAAACATGACCATAGTTGGAAATGTCTTTAAAAAGGAAAAGAATGTTAAATGAGGTCACCAGCATGGGCCTTAATCCAACATGACTGGTGCCCTTATAAGAAGAGGAAGTCAGGACACAGACATCCATAGAGGGAAGACAATGTGAAGACACAGGGAGAAGTTGACCATCTGCAATCCATGGAGAGAGGCTGCAGAAGGAACCAACCTTGCTGACCCCTTGATCTTGTATTCCCAGCCTCCAGAATTGTGGAAGAATAAATTTCTGTTGTTGAAGCTCCCCAGTCTGTGGTATTTTGTTGCAACAGCCCAGCAAATTAATACTGATCCAATCTCATTGGGCTTGAACAAGGAATCTGGGGCACACTGATTATACAGTAATTATGTTTCTGTCTCTATGTCCAATGCAATTATGAGGTCCTCCTGAAAGGGAGCCATAACTTCCTTATTTCTATATTTTTGGAGGCTAAGAGGGATATAGCTGGTGTAATTTTGAAGCAACACAAGAATGATGGAATAATCTTTTTGAACAAACACCTTCAAATTTCAGTAAGGTGGAGAGTGCAAAGTTCATATTACTCTGTAAATAGACCAATTAATTAATCATGAGCACCAGTTGTTGTGGCATAACACAAAGGGTCATGAGGCTTAATGATGTAAACCCCTTTCAAGTCACTGGAAAAGGAAGGGTCAAGCTTTAGCCAATGTGGTCACAGCCATGACAACATTGACACCTGGAGGAGCTGGCTTTTAGTCCAGTGCTTCCTTCTTGCTCTTAATTCAAGATAAGTCAATTTGCCAAAAAGCAAGATATTAGACCTCACATATTCCATCACTCTCATTTCTCTGTCAGAGACAGAGACACAGTTCCATAAAAATAGAGAGAACACTAGTGTGGGCTTATGGGAAAGCCACCACAGCACCGATGTGCCCGCAGAATCGGGGCAGTGGGGGGAGGGGCAAAGAAAGGACAATGCAGGAGATGGGCAGGTGTCATGGCACAACATAAGTCCTGATATAAATTAGTGAAGTGTGTTTACAGGAAAACCCTCTTCTTCATATCATAGGCTTAGGGGTAGAGGAAGAACTGAAACTCAGTATCTTCAGGAATCTAGTGACTGAGTCATTCAGCAAGCTGGCTCTTCAGCAAATAGATTTGTGCTAAACTGGGCAATTTCCATCCCTTCTCCAGCTGACAAGAGCCTGCACAGCAAGTATGAATCTCAGTGACCTTGGCCAGCACTGTAGGTGGCTCGCCTCATGTCTGGTATCATGTCAGAGCATCATCTGCATTAACATCTTTGATCATTACAAAAACCCCACGGTAGATGCATCACTGCATCACAGGTGGGGAAACTGAGTCTCCCCAGCATTGAATAACTAGATCCTCCAAACTTTAGGTGGCAGAGATGGCTAATGAATCCAGGAGAGTCTGCACCTCAATCAGCACAGCCTACTGCCAGCAGTAATCTTCAGCCTCCCAGAGAACAACTGCTGGGACCCTGACTCTTTATATATGTATAGACACACTACATATGGATTCACACAGGCACATACACACACACACACACACATACCTGTATACATACCTGTACACACACACATACACATATGGACACAGACATACTTCCACCACCACTACCACCACCACCACCACCACCTGCTCCCTGCCCAGCAAACCCAGCTGACAGTCATGCTCCTGGACAGTCTGCAGAGTTTCCTGCTGCAACCATCCAAGATGTTCCAGCTCCTCGATCTCTGTATTAGTTTTGCTCTGTAACAAATTACCCTAAAACACAGTGGCATAAAATGATGATCTCATTATCTTGGAATCTGTGGGTGAGGAATTCAAAAGTGATTTAGCTCAGTGTTTCTGACCTGAGTCTCTCATGAGGCTACAACCAAGCTGTTGGCTGGGGCTGTCATCATCTACACATTGGACTGAGCTGGATATCCTACATCAAAGGTAGCTCACTTGTCAGGCTGGCTGATTGTGGCAGGTCTCAGGTCCATGCCACATGGCCACTTAACAATCCTCACAACATAGCAGCTGGCATTCCCTAGAGAGAGGGGCAAGGTAGAAGCATCTTCATCTCTTATGACTCAGCTCCAGAAGCCACACACCCTCAGCCCCACAATATCCTCCTGGTTTCATAGGCCAGCCCTGTTCATGGGGCAGAGACTACACACCAGTAGGAGGGAGACACTGGGGAACTCTTCAAAGCTGGCTACCCCCCACAGCTACAATATTGCCCTACTGAGAGGCATGCTGGAGCCCTTGGTGCATTGGTGCCCAGGAGGCCCAGCATGTGACAGGGGCTCAGTAAAGTCAGTATTTTCCTTTCTTCCCTTTGTCCTGACCCATGGGACTCCAAGGGCCAGCCCTGCTTAGACTTCATCACTTCTTTCTCTGAGCTCACCCACAACCCCACAGTTGCCTCCACAATTCATAGGAACTGTAAGATGGTGACTTCCTCTAGATTCCCACAATAGTCATCTCTCTTCCACTGCAGTGAAGGAGGGATATTCCAATGATTTAATGTAGTGTGACAGATCACCCCAAAGGATTAAACAATCTATTTTGCCCATGAATCTGGGGTTGACCAGATTCAGGTGGGCAGTTGCTTGGGGGTCTCATGTGGTTGCAGACAGACTGGTGCTGAAGTCATCCTGAAGGCTCTGTTCATATATCTGCATATCTGCATTGGAGAGACTCAAACAGCTGGGGGCTGAATACCAGAGGCTCCTCAGACATTTCTTTCTTTATAGATACATTCACAGATGATAGGTAGATAGATAGATAGATATGATTGACAGATGGGATAGATAGATTAGATAGATAGATAGATAGATAGATAGATAGATACATAGATGGAATAGATACACATGACAGATAAATAGGTACATATGGATAGATGATAAAGAGATATAACAGGTAAATAGATGATAGAATCCTATATACTTACATACAGACTTATAATACTACACTTACAAAAAATGTATTAGCATCTTCACACAAGATTACTTGGACTGAAAAAATTCTTGGCCTATAGGAGTGAATATGGAAGTTCACATACTCAACAGGGCTTTCCAGCCCCATGGACACTCAACTACTCTGCAGAAGTCAGTCTGTCACAGGAGAGAAAACAAATCTCTAAATTAGCTAATGTTGACTTGGCATTTCCAGGTCCTGCCTATTTTTGACCCCTGAAGAGATAATCACATCTCATCCTAGCTTTTCATGCATCCTGGACACTGAACAGCCCGGACATGACCAGACAGACTGGTCGGAACTCTGGCACCAGAAAAGCAATCTTACGGGAGGACTGGAGAAAGCCCACTGAATGCAGTGGGAAGGTTTCCCTCCTGTCACTGCAGTGCAGACCTGCCCTCAAGACCATCCATGCTTAGTTGTGATGACTCTTAGCTTTTAAAATGAAAACTGCCAGTTGTCTGACCACATACAAGGGTGTTATTTGGGAAAAAAAGACAATTGCAATCCAGGACAAACAAGCTGTAGCAAAACTTAGGCCAAGTTTGAAGAATGAAGATGAGGTATACTTTTTTTCAGGAGAAAAGGGGAGGCTGGGAAGGGGGTTATAAACTGAAGTGCATGGAGTAACCTGGGAGTTTGAAGTGTGGTGTCTTCTCATTGGCAGAGTTCTTGTTGTGGAGAAGGGTTGCTGGGTTATAGTGACAAGGAAAGCTCTTCTTCCTGCAGCTGGGATAATAAAGTAGTGCAAGGTCAAGTCCATCTCTTCCAGTTGGGTCTGAGTGGTAGGGTGTGACAGTGCCCCCTGCCAGACCTCCCCACTCCTTTTCAGTGGGGGTCACATGATTAATTTTCACATGACAAAGACACTTCTAGAATGGGGTTGTTGATATTGCTCTTTGGAAAATTCCTGAACAGCATCAGCTGACACACCACTAACTTCATAGTTAAAGCTCTCTGAATGATGTATGTGATTACTTTCTAAAATGGCAGATGGAAGCTGGAGTTGACAAGGCTGAAGCCCAAATGTCAAAGCCAACATGGCCTCCTAAGGACTGAAGATAATACAGACACGAAGGTAATAGCTGACATTGATTACATGCTCGCTGCGTGCTCCCTGGTATGTGCCCTAAGTACCTCACACACACATCATCTGATTCCATCATCACTTCAGATAGGCACTGGCATTACCCCCGTTTTATAGACTCTGAGGCACTAAGTACCAAGGCAGTAAGGTGTTAAGTAATTAGTTCAAGGTCCCACATACGAGTGTCTTTAGAGGTGGAAGGCCCAAGCCCTGTGGGCCCAGTTATGCAAAGAGGCACCTTTTTCTCATTTACCCAAAGCCATGGATTGGTCAAGACTCAAACTGACTGAGCTGGGATTCAAACCCCAGAGGCTCCAGCTTCAGAGCTTCCCATCTCCCAATTACTGTGTGATGCTGCCTCCTGTACTAAATAAGTGTACAAGTGAGACTAAGGGAAGGGAGGGGGAGAGCTGTGTAGCCCAAGGTGTTTTTGTGACCCTCTGTTCTTAAAAACAAGCACAAGCTTCCAGAAGAGTCTGTTTCAAGAACTATGTTCCTGACCAATCTCAGAGTAAATGCTGAAGTGATATTTCATAATCTACTGTAATTCCTACAAAAAATTCTCCATCAAAGTCAGGGCATGGACACTGACACATTACTGCCATGTAACTGTTAGAACCCTTAATTCCCCCACTGTTCCCATAATGTCCTTTATAGCAAAGGACCTAACCCATGCATTGATTTTCCATGTCACCCCTCTTTAGTCTCTGTAGTTCAGTCTGGAACACTTCCTTAGTGTGTCTCTGGCTTTTTTTGAAAGCAAAATTCCAGCTAGTCAAGGTGAAGAACTCATTGGTTTTATTAAGCAATTCATTAATTGGTAGCATCCATCTGACAGGCAGACAGATGCTCCCAGGAGGTGTACAAGATGCAGGGTTTTAGAGAAAGGAGGGTGGGGCAGGAAGTGCTTGAAAGGAAAATTGTTTCAGGACAGGACCCCTTCTCTGGGGGAAGGACCCACAGGTTTCTATCCTGCACATGACTCACTAGTGCCTGTCAGGAAATTTCAGCCAGACTGTTAAAAGATCACCTTCCTAGGATAGGTTGAACTCTTATTAGTCTTGGTTTACTGTGAGTTGGGGTTGGCAGGCAAGTGACTCCAATATGGGCTTGTTTCTCCTCCTCCTCCTCCTTCTTCTTTTCTTCTTCTAAATCACTTTCATGACCTTGACTTTGTTGAAGATTGCACACCAGGTACAGATTAGGAGTAGATATTCCTATTTGGGTTTGTCTGACTTTTTTCAGGATTTCTTTCAGGTTTGTCTCTTTGGCAAGAATATCCCAGAGGTGACACTGAGTTCTTCTTAATGCATCTTATCATGTGACCTGTCATCACTTCTTCCTGTTCCTGATAATGCTCACTCATTCACCAGGTCTCTGCTCTGTGACCTGCTCTTTCCTTCTGGCAATTCATGGGTGTTTGAGAGGTAGTACTTTGAAACCACATCAGTGTCCTCATCAATTGTAATCAATCCTGTATTTATTACATCTGTGGGTACTCGTGTCTTCCTATTTTATTCAATGGGTCTTAATCCCTTCCTATTGTTAGTTTTCCTGATGTCTAAATTGTGCCTGACTGGTCGGTGAAGCCCCTCAGGCTGGCTCCTTATCTTGTGGACATGTCCCAATCACTGGGCAGGACAAGATGCTCCAGGCTCATCATGTGCTCCCCCAGCCTGGAATTGGCCATTTCTCTGAAAAGCCCTAGTCTTTTCAGTGGAAAATGATGCTTATAAGCCAAGATCTGGGCACAAATTGTGTTCAATGCTCTAACAGTGTTACTGTTTCTAAGAACTGTCTGTCAGACAGGTAGGGGATATGTGTTTTCATACAGGCACACACATCTATTTATCTTTATATCAATCTACTTATCATCTATCTCTCTAGAAAAGCAGGATTTTTCACCGATACATTCAGTTCCAATCTCTGAATACATAATCTCATTCTGGTTTTCTCCCTTTCCATCAGTGACTCTCTTCTCCAACAGTAAGAAACCTGGCTTCTATTTATCCTTAATATATTTACTCCCTTAATCAATTCCCCTTTATGTAACTAATAGCCATTCCATCCCTAACACTCACGGATACCCCCCTCATATTACTTGGGTTGTCCACACCATATTTAGGCTCTGGCTTTGGACTAGGCTATCCCTCTGTGTGGACACCCTTCTCACTGAGCTTGGGCTTCCACACTCATGGCAGGCTGCTTCTTCATGTGGACACCCTCCCTATGCTATTCTGTCTCTGTCTTGGAGTCACTGTGCCTCCATTCTCTGTCCCTGATGCCCAATGTTTGGCTGCCAATATGGCTGTTCTTCACCTATTGGCTTTAGGATTGAGTTATCCAGGAAGGACAGGCAATGGAAGAGAGAGAGAGGAGGGAGGGGCTACTGGGTGGCTCAGTCAGTTAAGCATCCAGCTCCTGATTTTGGCTCAGGTCATGATCTCATGGTTTGTGAGATCAATCCCTGTGTCAGGCTCTGAACTGACAGCTTGGAGCCTGATTGGGATTCTCTCTCTCTCTCTCTCTCTCTCTCTCTCTCTGCCTCCCCTGTGCATACGTTCTCTCTCTCTCAATATAAATAAATGAACTTAAAAAAAAAAGAGAGTGGAGAAGGGAAAGAAGGGTGGGGTGTGGAGGGAAGGAAAAGCAGAATCCTGTGTAGTTTCTGATACCAACTGAAATGGACAAATACTTTTAGCTTTTCTGTCCAATCAACTAACCAATCAACCATCTCTTGTTCAATGTTCATTGTGTCAGGACATTTGAGAACTGAGGCTGGAAGATGAAGAGAAAATATGTTCCCTGTCTAACAGAACATCAGGGCAGATGAGATAAAAACATTAAAATAAAACTAATAATAATACTAACTACCTCAATTGAATGCTCTAAAAAACATGTGCTCTAAAAACAGTAGAACTAAATTATGAATATACTTTCCATATACGTTATGAGCAGTGGGTAAAGTCACAGTGGATCGATTGACTCTCACTTATCTTAACATATTATGTTGGAGTTCTAAACAATCCCACCCACTCAGTGATTGTGATGGTGAAAAATATTCAGTCACTGGCTCTCACGCATCAGTTGTACAATTCCCTCTGTATGTGCAAGAAGGTATCAGTTAATACTTTTGTAAAGAGATGTTTATTGACATGATCAGTGTCATACTTAATATAGAATATTGAAAATGAGACATGTGATATGTCACTAAACAACTATTACAAAAATTCTTGTTTCATGAAAGTTTGTTGATAAAATTGTTGAGAAATTTTTATTCTTGATCAGTGCTTAGGGAAGTAGATGGTATAACTGGGGGTGGTCTATGGGAGCCAGATAGGCTGAGTCTACATGTCTGGCACTTATTAGTCACCTCCTTTACTCTCCACAAGATATAATGCTCCACCCAGAGACTGAGAAAGCTATGGAATCCCTAGTCATCCAACACAGGCACTTCATGAAGCCCATCTTCATTTCTGGGTTGTACTCACAAAGTAAATGGAGGCCTCTGGTATTCTGGGACACAGGTTCTTGAAGAACAAAGGGGAAGTCCTTAGGGAAAGTCAAGCTCCATTCACACTCCCATCTCTCAGCTCAACCTTGAGAACGATGGGTTTTTCTGGTTGAATAATACTTAGAGCGTTTAATTTCAGTGGGATCTGCAAAAGTTAAAAATCATATGAAAACCAACAAATGAAGCCCTACTGACAATAGAAGCAAAGCAGGCAAGATACATGAAGGAGAGTAAGAGTTTAAACATATAAATACTACTTTTATATTAATATATCTCATATTCCTTAAACTTTGTAAGCTGTCAAGACCAGAGTATGGAAACATTCATCCATCATTCACTCAAAAGAATATCTATTGAGTGTCTACTCTGTACCAGACTGGACACAAACTCATGTTGTTTTGTGTTCTTTTTTGATTTAAACTTTAAGTAAAAGGATGAGATTTTAAAACTTAAAACAGGTTCTTAGCCATTATGGCAACCATTTGAAAAGTGATACAGTTAATTTTGTGTATGTTGAGTTTGCAAGATCATCTTGAATGGATATTACACATTTTATTGTATGGCCATCCTCAATGCTAAATATCCTATCGCTTCTCCCAGTAGGAATATCCATTCATGAAGGCCCCATTGCCTATAAATGGAGCAAAGCTTGACTGGGGCAGGGCTCATGGAATGTGGTGCCAAGTAGCCAGGATGGTCTGGACCATGGGAGTCATTCACATCTGTCAGACTTGCTTCCCACCATTGATTCTTAACCTCGCTTGCACATGAGAATCAATGAGGGCACTTTTTTTTTTAATTTTTTTTCAACGTTTATTTATTTTTGGGACAGAGAGAGACAGAGCATGAACGGGGGAGGGGCAGAGAGAGAGGGAGACACAGAATCGGAAACAGGCTCCAGGCTCCGAGCCATCAGCCCAGAGCCTGACGCGGGGCTCGAACTCACGGACTGCGAGATCGTGACCTGGCTGAAGTCGGACGCTTAACCGACTGCGCCACCCAGGCGCCCCAATGAGGGCACTTTTAAAGCCCACTCTGGGTGAATTATGTTAGAATTTCTGATTTGGCCTGGGCATCAGGATTGTGAAAAGAACATACTGATTGCAATGTACAAGGAGGGGTTGTGAACCACAGTTATGAGAGCATCTGTAAGTTGTGGTAGAGAACAGCATCATTCAAAAGTCATGTTGTGTTCATCACTGCACACCATTACTGTGCACTACATGTTCCCTTCCTTTCAGTGGACTTCAAAGAAGTTTAAAACATTGCTCAATTTTTCCCTGAGATCAGGAACACGACAGGGATGTCCACTCTCACTGCTGTTGTTTAACATAGTGTTGGAAGTGCTAGCATCAGCAATCAGACAACAAAAGGAAATCAAAGGCATCAAAATTGGCAAAGATGAAGTCAAGCTTTCGCTTTTTGCAGATGACATGATATTATACATGGAAAATCCAATAGACTCCACCAAAAGTCTGCTAGAACTGATACATGAATTCAGCAAAGTTGCAGGATACAAAATCAATGTACAGAAATCAGTTGCATTCTTATACACTAACAATGAAGCAACAGAAAGACAAATAAAGAAACTGATCCCATTCACAACTGCACCAAGAAGCATAAAATACCTAGGAATAAATCTAATCAAAGACGTAAAAGATCTGTATGCTGAAAACTATAGAAAACTTATGAAGGTAATTGAAGAAGATATAAAGAAATGGAAAGACATTCCCTGCTCATGGATTGGAAGAATAAATATTGTCAAAATGTCAATACTACCCAAAGCTATCTACACATTCAATGCAATCCCAATCAAAATTGCACCAGCATTCTTCTCGAAACTAGAACAAGCAATCCTAAAATTCATATGGAACCACAAAAGGCCCCGAATAGCCAAAGTAATTTTGAAGAAGAAGACCAAAGCAGGAGGCATCACAATCCCAGACTTTAGCCTCTACTACAAAGCTGTCATCATCAAGACAGCATGGTATTGGCACAAAAACAGACACATAGACCAATGGAATAGAATAGAAACCCCAGAACTAGACCCACAAACGTATGGCCAATTCATCTTTGACAAAGCAGGAAAGAACATCCAATGGAAAAAAGACAGTCTCTTTAACAAATCGTGCTGGGAGAACTGGACAGCAACATGCAGAAGGATGAAACTAGACCACTTTCTTACACCATTCACAAAAATAAACTCAAAATGGATAAAGGACCTGAATGTGAGACAGGAAACCATCAAAACCCTAGAGGAGAAAGCAGGAAAAGACCTCTCTGACCTCAGTCGTAGCAATTTCTTACTTGACACATCCCCAAAGGCAAGGGAATTAAAAGCAAAAATGAACTGCTGGGACCTTATGAAGATTAAAAGCTTCTGCACAGCAAAGGAAACAACCAACAAAACTAGAAGGCAACCAACGGAATGGGAAAAGATATTTGCAAAAGACATATCAGACAAAGGGCTAGTATCCAAAATCTATAAAGAGCTCACCAAACTCCACACCCGAAAAACAAATAACCCAGTGAAGAAATGGGCAGAAAAAATGAATAGACACTTCTCTAAAAAGACATCCAGATGGCCAACAGGCACATGAAAAGATGTTCAACGTCGCTCCTCATCAGGGAAATACAAATCAAAACTACACTCAGATATCACCTCACGCCAGTCAGAGTGGCCAAAATGAACAAATCAGGAGACTATAGATGCTGGCGAGGATGTGGAGAAATGGGAACCCTCTTGCACTGTTGGTGGGAATGAAAATTGGTGCAGCCACTCTGGAAAACAGTGTGGAGGTTCCTCAGAAAATTAAAAATAGACCTACCCTATGACCCAGCAATAGCACTGTTAGGAATTTACCCGAGGGATACAGGAGTACTGATGCATAGGGGCACTTGTACCCCAATGTTTATAGCAGCACTCTCAACAATAGCCAAATTGTGGAAAGAGCCTAAATGTCCATCAACTGATGAATGGCTAAAGAAATTGTGGTTTATATACACAATGGAATACTACGTGGCAACGAGAAAGAATGAAATATGGCCCTTTGTAGCAATGTGGATGGAACTGGAGAGTGTGATGCTAAGTGAAATAAGCCAGAGAAAGACAGATATCATATGTTGTCACTCTTATGTGGGTCCTGAGAAACTTAACAGAAACCCATGGGGGAGGGGAAGGAGAAAAAAAAGAGGTTAGAGTGGGAGAGAGCCAAAGCATAAGAGACTCTTAAAAACTGAGAACAAACTGAGGGTTGATGGGGGGTGGGAGTGAGGGGAGGGTGGGTGATGGGTAGTGAGGAGGGCACCTTTTGGGATGAGCACTGGGTGCTGTATGGAAACCAATTTGACAATAAATTTCATATACTGAAATAAAAAGAAAAAAAATAAAGATTTATTCACCAAAAAAATAAAAATAAATAAATAAATAAATAAATAAAAAATTGCTCAAGTTCTGGGTATTATGCTAAGCAAAATTAGTCACAGAAAGGCAAATATCATATGACTTCATTCATATGTGGAATTTAAGATACAAAACAGATTAACATAAGGGAAGGGAAGCAAAAATAATATAAAAACAGGGAAGGGGACAAAACATGAGAGATTCTTTTTTTTTTTTTTTTAATTTTTTTTTCAACGTTTATTTATTTTGGGGACAGAGCGAGGCAGAGCATGAACGGGGGAGGAGCAGAGAGAGAGGGAGACACAGAATCGGAAACAGGTTCCAGGCTCTGAGCCATCAGCCCAGAGCCTGATGCGGGGCTCGAACTCACGGACCGCGAGATCGTGACCTGGCTGAAGTCGGACGCTTAACCGACTGCGCCACCCAGGCGCCCCGAGAGATTCTTAAATATAGAGAACAAACTGAGAATTCCTGGAGGGATTGTGGGTGGGAGGATGGGCTAAATGGGTAAGGGGCATTAAGGAAGACACTTGTTGGGATCAGCACCGGGGGGGGGGTGTGTGTACATAAAGGGTAAATCACTGGATTCTACTCCTGAAATAATTCTCTATATACATACTAACTTGGATGTAAATTTTAAAATAAATAAATAATAAAAAATAAAATAGCGCAAAAAAACCACATTGCTCAAGTTCAAAGGTCTGTGCATAATCATATCATACTAACTGCACTGACTCTAGATGGCCCTTATGTTTGAGTGTTAATAACCCATAGACGTGGCGCTCAGAGCTGAAGGAAACTTAAAAGTCACAGATGAATCCAAATAGAGATGACCAAGAGAACAAATTAAGGACAAAGGAGCCTATACACACACACACACACACACACACACACACACACACGTGTACGCGTGTGCACGCACACACATCCTTTCTGTATCTCTTAGTTTAAAAAAAACAGTAAAACATTCTTTATACAGAAAGTTCTCTGTCTGACCTGTGTTTCTTTACAAGGTTTGAAGGAGAAGTTCTGCAGGACTCTGACAAGGGCAAGTTTCATGTTCATAATCGCGAACCTCATGCCAATGCAGTTTCGGGGTCCAGTTCCAAAAGGCAGGTATATATAAGGATTTATACTATCCTTGTTCTTCTTGCTGAACCTGGTTCCACAAATCGAGTTGGAAACAAATTAGTGAAACATAAAAACCACAAGAACGACATGTGTGGGGTTCTCAACCAGGACTACACAGGACACTCTTGGGAGCTGGTCACTGAAATCCTGCCATGCTTATTTCGCGGTGACAACTGTAAGCTACAGATTCTCTGCATTCCCCTTACCCTGTGGGAGTGGTCAGTCTTATTGAGGAGATGAGATGAATGTTGTTAAAAGGAAGGGTTATCTTAAACACTAGAATTACAGTCAGGGTAGGGAGATGTTCACACTCTGAAAGGCAAGCAGGAAATGAGCCTGACTGAAGAAAAGGTAGATTCCTACCTCCATTGACTTACTGTGGTCAAATGCTCAAGAAGGAAGCAGAAGAAATGTCTCCCGTGATTTACATTGTGATTTTTCTCTTCTCTTCCCTCCCCTCCCCACTAGGATCCCCCCAGCCACTTCGACAGAACAGCCTGTCAGAAGATTTACATGAGCACATGCTGCTGCTCACTATAATCACACTGACAGATATGTGTAATCACTGAATTCTTCTCTGTCTGTTACATGAGGCTTCCTATTAAGGAAAAATATAGATTTGCGGAAAGTGATAATGACATCATCAGTAGATATCTTTTAAAAGTGTTCAAAATATGGACAAAATATTTGGGTCTCAGTCAGTTAACTGTTCAACTCTTGATTTTGGCTCAAGTTATGATCTCAGGGTTCATGAGTTCGAGCCCCACATCAGGTTTTCTGCTGACCATGCAGACTTGCTTGGGATTCTCTCTTTCTCTCCCTATGCCCCCTTCCTGCTCTCTTTCTCAAAAATAAACAAGCATTTTTTAAAAAATGGACAACGTTCTGGAATGAGATGGTGTGTCTTACAGAGATATGGGCATAAGATGAGGAATTGTTATGGCCTGTGGATGGGGCAGCTGATAGAGGTTAGTGGTGTTGGACAGATGATGGGCACACATAAATGCATTAAGAGTATTTCATATACATGCATCTACAAAATATGCTTGTGCGTGTGTCAAAAATTCTCCATAATAGACATTTTAATATGTGGACTTGGTGCTGCCTGGCATAGTCCTTGACACACAGAGGTAAGCACTTCCTCTCATTGCTGAATGAATCACAGAGAAGAACCAGGAGTCTCTGTTTTCTGTTTCAGAAAATACAGCACTGGGGACTTCTGAGCTTGTGGGAACCACCAGGTCTCTTGGTCCAGAAAACAGACAACTTGGTCGATTGTGACTTCTTTCAGCAAGTAGTATGTATAGACACAATGCTAGCACTAGAACACCATGCAACAAGACAAGGACCCTGCCATCAGGGAGCTTAGAGTCAGAGCTAAAAGTCTAGATACCTACAAATGTACTCCAAATTTTTTCTCACCAATACAATAAACAGGAAAGCAGCAGCTCTTTACAGAATTCAAGCTGTGCCCAAAGCCAGACTCTGCTCTGGATTCCCAGAGAGAAAGTTCAAGACCCTTCAAGAAGGATGTCTCAGATGGCTATAGAGCAGATGACTTTTCTTTGGACTAACCCCAGATACCAAGAGAGGTGGGAGCTGGCACAGGACTGCAGCCACAGAAATCACAGGATTTGTGTACGCCCCCCTCCTCATGAGGTTGCTCCTCCTGCCAGGGATGAGGACTCTCAGCTCCACAGCCTCTCGTTTCCCACTAGGGCTAGTGGGAATGGTGGCCAAGGTTTATAAACATGGAATGTAAGGATGTGGGGAGTAAATGTAAGGATGTGGGGAGGACAGAAAAACTTAAAGAAAAAAGAGTCCCATTTTCTTAAATAAGATATTGGTTAAATAAATTATGATATATGCATATAATCATAAACACAAATCACATAGAATTTACTGATTATAGTTTACTGTTACATTAAGTAGTCAAAAAATATAATGCCATTCTAACTTTAAGTAATCTATATATGCATGGAAAATGTCCACAAAGATGTAACATATCATTATTAATAATCTTGACATATTGTACTGATGATGACATTAAGTTTCTTTTTCTCTCAACTACAATCTGTAAAATTTTGACAATAATCATTTTATAATTAGAAAAATACTTCTAAATATAAAAAGATATAGAAATAAACAACTGAACAATCAGATCTTTGTCATCTATACAAAGAAATATCAGAATATCTTCCTATATGAGGGTGGGATCTCTTTTTCAGGGTTCCCCATACCTTTCAGGACAGAATTCCTCAGGCTCTGGCCAGAGATCCAGGTCCCGGTGAAGAATAAAGGTTGGCACCATCACCAGTGTCCCTTTGGGAATGAACACACCACAGATTTCCACATCTCTCTTACAGACCCTCTCAAGTCTACCAGCGATTGGATATAATCTGAGAGCTTCATTCAACACCATGTCAAGATACTCCATCTGTACAAGGGCATCATAAGTGGGAGGGGCCTAGAAGGAAAGAAACAGATTTTGATAAATTGAGATTTGGAATCAACGTTCAACTCAGTCTATGCAATACTACTGAACTGTTAGAAATCCCTAAGAAACATGTATTTTGGTAAAGACTATTTATGAGCATTTCAATGTCTACCATGTCCTTTGACCTGCTCAATGGCCCCTGATATGTATACAACAGTAATGACTAGGGGAGAACATTGGGACATTCCCCTAAACAGGACTTGTTCCTAAACAGGAAATCCTTCCCATAGGTATGTGTGGTTTTTTTTCCTCATGTGAACAAAGGTGACTGATATATGATGGCCCTTACTCTTAAGTGAAAAATGTTGAAGTCACTGTTTCTTTCAAAATAAGGCGACACATCTGTACCAAGGAAGGAGAACATGCAACAGAAAAAAATACCCTAGCCACATAAACTTTTCTACTGGAAATATCCTGCTTCCTAGTTCTTCAAATATATATACAATATGTGGAGAGAGACACTATATTATATAAAAACCATAAGTAATTTGGGGAGACACCAGTTCCTTTCAACCCAAAATGACAAGAGGTAGGTAGGATTGGATGCTACCAATTGTTGACAAACAACTTCAGTTGCAGGGGCCATTGTAAAGGGGATAAGAACCCTACTCTCAGCCCCATTCTCTGCCACTATAAGGGTCTTCTAGTTGTCCCTTCAGGATTTCACTATTCACCAAATAAGCCACTCCAGCCCCAGAGGCCAGGTCTCTTCACAAAGAGGGAATTCCAGTTTGGGAAGAGATCTGAGACAGCATGGGCAATATGTACCTATCTCTTGGTGTTATATTTAAGAGCCAACATTGGAGAGATTAAGAGTTCAATCAGGACCCAGGCACCCTGGCTCCTAGCCTGGCTTCTTTAACACTAGTGATACTGTAAGAGTTATGTTGTCTCTCCATAGCTAAGTTTCCTGCCTTGTGACATGGAGATAATTTGAGATGACACTTCTTAGGGCGTGTAGTAGAGACACTCACTACTTATCCAATATCCATGTAGACCCCCATATTTCCTAGCCTATGTGAACCTATGGGAAACAACTTGCAAATGGACTGTGAACTGAGGAGATGTATGTCAGTTCAGCGCCAAACATTTGAAAAGCAGGTATACAACTCCAGTTCTTGTTCCACAGCCAACATGAAGTTCCAACTAATACAGGTATTAAAAGTGGAGCCTCGAGGCCCTGTATTCCCAAGTACCTATATGGAGCAGAGACTCACTCCCATCCTCTAATAAGACCTATGTTGGATATGGGGATGTGAGTTAGAAGTGAACCTTTGCTATGAAAACCCACTAGATTAGAGGGCTAATCTGTTACTGAGGCATATCCAAGCCCATCCTTATTCCCTTTGCAGGTATGACCCGCTCACCTTATCGGGGAAAGTCGCATCAATCTCCTCCTGCAGTTTCTGCTGGATATCAGGGTGAGTGGCCAATTCATACACAAGGAAGGAAAGAGAAGTGCTTGTGGTCTCATAGCCAGCAAAAATAAACATAATAGATTGGGCCACAAGCTCTAGATCAGACAGAGCTAAAAGGAGAGGAAATGCATTTTAGCTACACCAGGCAAATGTAAAACATCATAGTAGATGATGAGAAATCCATCTGAAACTCTCAAATCCCTCAGGAGTAAAATATAAAAGCAATTTGGAATCAAACTCTGAAGGGTTTCCACTCTAATGTCTATCTTCCAGAGCCAGAAAGAGCCATAAGTTATCGTGGTCTGTTTATTCCCTAGGTATATACTATTATTAGCTTTCTGTTTCTGGTTATGCCACCTTCCCCACGACCACAGGTGGGTAGTTTCATAAGATGACATTTTTGTCTAATGTACACAGTGTTATCAGTTTGTTCACTGGAGAATCATAAAAGTACTTCAGCCATAAGTAACATGAGATAGCAGTGCTCCCCATGAAAATTTAAATTCTTCCAGGTAAAATACAGCATAAATTTTTTGGGAGAGTTTGCAATGCTAAGGCTAGTCAGGAAAATTAAATGATCTTTCATCTTAACATACTAGTGAAGACTTAAGAGAACAATGTTGGGCTACGGATAAACTTGCTACTCAAAGTGTGGTCCATGGACCAGCAGCAGTTGCAGCATCTGGGAGCTTATTATAAATATAGAATCTCAAACCTCACCCTAGAACTGTCAAATCAACATTTGAGCTTCACAAGATGTGGGGAGTTTTGCACACAACCTAGTTTGAGAAGCCTGGATTACAACTTTGAGAGGTCTCAGCTAATAGAAGACCTGGGGTACATTCTTCAAGTGGATGATCTCAGATATATACAGAAACTACAACACAGACAAAAAGCTAGAAGGGTAGTGTCTGATGCTAGCCTAATCAACCACATTAAAACAGCAAGAGAAACAATGATCGATAGAAGGACAATGGCTAGCATGAAATATAAACAGAATCCAGTAAGTGGAATTAGCAATGCTTATTCACTCATGGCCTGATTGTAACCTTCCTGAGAAAATGGTCCCACTCTGAATATATGTTGGCCTCCCTTTTGATTTTCTCCTGGCAGAAACTCAGCATGGTCAGTCTTTAATTTCTTTGATCAGCACTGTGTTAAGACCATTAGATACTTAGAGAACTGAAATTAACATGGTACCTGCCACAAATAGATAACTCACAACTAAGAGCAATACAAAACGAGTATAAGAAAGGTCTACAGAGTTCTGATTTCCCAGTCATACTTTCTATGATGCTACTGTGGATAAATTCAACTATCAAATTCTTCCCCTCAATTACCATGAACCTCATGATAATCAAAGTTTAGAGTTGTGCTTTCAAATACAGTAGCTACTTGCCAGATGTGACTATTTATACTTAAATCTTAATTGACTAAATTAAATACAATATAAAATTCAGTTCTTCAGTGACTCTAGCCACATGTCAAGTTCTCAATAACCACATGTGTATAGTAGTTCTGTACTGAGCTGGGAATATATAGAATATTTCCTTCATCACAGAAAGCAGTAGGACTAGATAGACAGACATAATAGAATACACACACACACACACACACACATATATTAGATAGATGATAGATAGATGGTAGATATAGATATAGGATATATTTTTTTGTGGTATGATGGAATAAACCATCCTTTTTCTCCAAAATCTATGGCTAAATATTCAAGAATTTTGTGAGATTTTTGTCAAACCAGAGATAGCTTGAAATTAAACACAATGGGAATATTTCTGTCGTAGAAACAACTACAAATCAAGACTCCTTTTTTCTTTCAGATATATAGAACATAATTACATTAATGGTTATGGATAGATATAGACATACTTACACTTAACACTCCTGTATAAATATATTTCATGTTCTTATCTTGGTCTTCTGAGAGAAAATAGAAGCAAAGAAACCCTAGTAGCAATGAACACTCCTATATCCCAGATTTGTATTTCTAAATACCATTTCTCACTAATAGGAAACAGATTCATGGAGAAATGGCTAATTCCAACACTCATCAGGGGAAACAAAACATAAACTTGGAATGTCTCACACCAGAATGCAAGGAAATTCTCAGAAAATGATATGGGAAAAGGATACAGAATACTGTAAAGGTGAATAGACATCATTATACATTTGTTAAAACCTATAGAATGGACAACACCAAGAGTGAACTGTAATGTAAACCAAGGATTTGGGGTGGCAATAATGTGTCATTGTAGGGACATTGATTGTAATAAATATATACACACAATAAATAATATACACACACATACCACATTGTGAGGGATTTTGATAATGTGGGAGGCTGACTGTAGGTAGAGCACAGGAATATGGGAAATCTGTTTTTCACTCAATTTTAGTGAACCTAAAACTGCTATAAAAAATAAACTCTATTGAAAGCCTTAAAAAGAAGAAAGAATAAAAATAATACACAGAAGCCCACTTGAAAGGCCTTCCAGATGACAAATGTGAGAGAATTGAGGATCTAAATAAAAATGATGTAAGAGATTTAGTTATATATGAGATCATACTGACATATATAAATAAATTAATTCATGAGAGATTAATAGCTCCCTAACAATGGAACATTAACTCATAAATATAGAAGAAAGGATGTATTTAGAAATTCACCATCCTGAAACCATCATGGTATTAATGGTTTCAGTCAAATGCCATCCATGGACAAGATAGGTACTAAGTTAAACTTAAAAAAAAAAAAACAAAAAACAAAAAACAAAAAAAAAAAACAACCCCACAGTATTTACACAGTTGCAAAGGCTTCCTGCACCAGTTATTTATTAATTTTGAAGCAAAAAATAAAACTTTACAAGTATATTATGCCAGTGAACACAACTTTAACCAGGTGTCCCAAGTGAAGGTCACCAACAATGGGGCCATGTGCCTCCTGGTGTGATGAAGCCTTGATGTGAATTTCCAGACAGAGGTTCTGATTCAGTGGGTCTGGAGTAAGCCACAGGATTCACATTGGAAACAAGCTCCCCTGTGGCAGACAACTGACTGCTTAGTCTATCATTGCCAACAGGCTCTGAACAAACCTGAGGCTGTGGGCTTCTGAAAACAGTGCTTCTGCTCCGTTTCTATCTAAATATGTGTTGTTCTTCAATTTGCAGAACTCCACTTGCTAAGAACCTTCCTGCACATCTCAGAACCACCCCTGCCTCTGAGTCTCCCATCACTGGTTCTCTGAAACTCTCCTTGCTTACCTTTATGGGTGTCTGTTTCTTTGGAATTCTGGGAGTTAATCATCAGCTGGAGCAAATCCACTCGGTGCTGGAAGCAGAAAGAGAAGTTCCAATGACAAAAAGTCACTTGTGAAGTCAGAATTAAGTCAGGGGTTCAGGACTTAACTTCTTTCCTGAGAATATGGCCCCTTTATGCACAAAGGTCTCACTAGTTTTGTCAGAGTCATCACTAAACAAAAACATCCAGGTACAAACTTGGAGAACAGGATGCTTCCCTGACAGGAATCCAGCTACTGTGTCTCACTGCTTTTTGGTTCTTGCCTTCAGCTTTTCTGGCTTTTGACTACAGCCTCCTGGCCAAAGAGTTGCCTGCTCCCTCTCTTGCCATGCCTGCTTGCTCAAGAGAAAGTCCATGATTCCAGTCCTTTTTAACTCTGGCCTTAATTCTTAATGAATGGTCACAAAGATCAATCCCCTGACCCCTGCAGTGCCAATGAGCAGCTGTGTGTCAGCATCTTCCAGTACTCCACCCTCTCAGAACTCTGCACAATCTTCAATGACATCCTGGGGTACCCAGCCCTGTCTCCCTGTGCAGCACACATTCTTTTCTGGCCACCAGGCCTCATGAGGCAAAACTGGCTTAGCCATCTTGCAGCCTTAGTGCTCAGAGAAGACTCCTGCCCACTCCAGACAATGGCAAGCTCAAGTTTAACACAGACTATACTCCATCAAGTGCCTAACAGGACATTCCACTAGAGAATGTGTAAAACAAGAGGCTTAGAATTGAAGGCATTCTTTGCCAATGTAAGATCTGGAAAAATTACAATACAGAAAATTATTTTTACACAGTAATTTTTATGCTTTGACAATTTATTGAAGTGAAGTGGTAGTTTTTCTCTCACCAAATTTTGTGCAGTGACATACTAGTTGCCATGCTTATTATTCAATTTTAAACATTCTTTCTCTGACTCATTTTCTTATCTCCTTCTTTAACTTCAACCTTTTTAATTCTCTCTAAAATGTTAGAACTCTCCTGCTCTAAACCCTACAGTGCTCTACCTACCATAAAAACATACATAGAAGTACACACATGAGATGTACACAAATCAATAAAAGATCAAAAGTGAACATCCACATGCAACCAACACTGGATTTACCTTTTGTTTATCTTTGAGGCGACTTTCCTTCATCCTTTTTACAGATTTTGTGAAAAAATCAGTAACTTTTTTTGGAAACATCCAGATATTTAATAGTTCAAAAATTGGGGTAAGGAATGGGAAGAGTACTGTAAGGAAAAAGAACAATGGAAAGCACAGTGAAAATGCAAAATTTACCTGGAACAATTATAATTTGCTCTTCTAATCAGAGGAGTAAAAGACACCAGGAGTCATTGAAACCAGGAGTCATTCCCTTATGGCCTTTATTGGAAATTTCAAACCAATGGCTGAGCCAGGGCAAGTCACACATGAGGACCACCACTACAGCAGTGAGATCAGTGTCTACTTCCACCGGTTTGGAGTGACCAAAGCAACAGAATTACATCCCTGGATATCTTAGCTTTTATTTTTAGACTAGAACCTCTTTGTATAAACCAGACCATAATATGCTACTTTAATTAATCATGATGTACCTGCCTCCTTAGTGCAGTAGGCAGCGCATCAGTCTCATAATTAATCATGATGTTTAAGAAACTGTTGTCAGGATGCAAATAATACACAGTATGCCCTTCAACCACAATGAAATAAAATTAGAAATTGAGAACATAAACAACATTGGGAAACTCACAAATATGTGGAAATTAAACATTACACTCTTATATAACCAATGGTTCAAAGAAGAAATCAAAAAGGCAATTAAGAATTACTTGGAGGGGGTGCCTGGGTGGCTCAGTAGTTTGTTGGCTTCAGTTCAGGTCATGATCTCATAGTTAATGAGTTTGAACCAGCATCAGGCTCTGTGCTGACAGCTCAGAGCCTGGAACCTGCTTTGGATTCTGTGTCTCCCTCTCTCTCTGCCCTTCCCCCACTTGCATTCTGTCTCTATGTCTCTCAAAAATAAATAAATAAACATTAATTTTTTTTAATTAAAAAAAAGGATTACTTGGAGACTGATAAAAATAAAGACATGAAATACCAACTCTTGGATGTAGCAAAAGCAGTGATCAGGAAGAAATTTATCGCTATAAATGTCTACATTTAAAAAGAACCAAGATCTAGAAGATGGCATAACAGCATGGAAGGTGTTTTTTGCATCTTGTGTCCATAAAATACAGCCAGACAACACTAAGCCATCCTGCAAACCTAGAAAACTGATTTGAGGATTAACACAACAATCTGCACAACCTGAACCACAGAACTCAGCAGATATGCAGTGTGGAGAGGTGAACTGGGGGAGAGAGAAGTCACAGAGGACAGGGAGCTGTTTTGAGAGGACAGAGACAGAGGGAGAGTATGGGAAAAACACTCCCCCTCCAAAAGCAGCTGGAGAGAGAGTGGAAAAGTGGAAACAGCCGCAGGGACTGAACTAAAAGGGAGAAAGAAGAAGGGATAGGGTTTAAATTCCATTAAGACTCTATCAACAGGGAGACTGCAGAGTCTGAAACTCCACAGCTTGACACCTGGAAGTGCTCTGGTAGGAAGGGCGAATCCCCAGGAGCAGAGTGAAGACCAGGGGTCCTTGGGACACATTGGGAGAGGCGGTTCATTGCTGGGAGGACATTTGGTAGAGGTTGTGTGGCCACCCCACAGGCAAACATCACAGCAGACTGGGAGAACAACCACATTTGCTGGTACTAGAACAAGGAAGTTAGTGGGGAAGCCTGGTGCCAGATATGTATTGTGATTTTCCATAATCCCTGAAATGCTGCTTCTACACAATCATGTGAACTTCTTCTGGAGAGGGATGGCACCCAGCTGCAGTCTCTGGGCATTGGCAGCAGCATGGGCCCGTGAATGTTCCTGGGTGTGGCCGGACCCAGCCATTGCTCAGTGAGACCTTTGTGCAGAGGGTCAGAACAGGTCAAAGCTGCAGTCCCTCAGAAGTGAGGGGTTGGGAAAAAGAGCTGCATCTGGGATAAAAGTCAGGAGGAAGGTGCTGCCTGGCAACCTGAGGGCTTGGTCTTGGACAGTATAAGAGCGGGGAGTGGACAGGAGCCAGGGACAAAGGATGGGTGTGTAATTGCTGATCAGGGAGAACAGAGTTCCGATACCAGAGATTGGGTAGCTAGGTGATCCCATTTTCACCCTTCCTGTGCATGCACATACACACCTACATGCGCCACAAATATCCACCCCAATAAGCCAAGCAGCACCATCTAGTGGAGAACAGAGACATTATACTAAGCCCCATCCACTGGGCCAACCTTACTCTTCAGGAACACTACATCTCTCTGCCTGCTTAGTTTACAGATTATAAAGTGCTTCATAGTTTGACTTCAATGGGAAAACCATGTAATTTCAATCGTATTTCAGTCTGTTCGCTGTTCTATCCATTTAATTTTCCTTTTTTTCCCTTTTTCATTTCTTTTCTTTTCCTTGAATACAAAAAGAGAAAAGTTTATTTTTATTTTCAATTTTTCCTAAAAATACTTTTCTTTAATTTTTTCTACTTTTTTTTACTTTTTTGTAAATTTTTCAAATTCTATTTTACCTACATTATTTCATTTTATTCTATTTTAGTGTATTCATTTTGTCAAATTTTCAAACCTTTTCCTTTTTTTCTTTTTCCTTTTATCTCCCATCTATCAAGCTCCTTTCAAACCCAGAACAAAACACACCTAAAATCTAGCATTCTTTATTTGATATTTTTGTGTTTGTTGTTTTAATTTTTTAATTTTAACTTTCTTTACCTTATTAATTCCTTCTCTTCCTTCAAAATGAAAAAATGAAGGAATTCACCCCCAAAACAAGGGCAGGAATAAATGACAGCCAGGGACTTAATAACACGGATACAAGCAAGATGTCTGAACCAGAATTTAGAATCATGATAATAAGAATAAGAGCTGGGGCTGAAAATAGATTAGAATCCCTTTCTGCAGACATAAAAGAAGTAAAAGCTAGTCAGGATGAAATACAAAATGCTATAACTGAGCTGCAATCTCAGATGGATGCCACAGCATCAAGGATGGATGAGGCAGAGCAGCGAATAAGCGATATAGAAGACAAACTTATGGAGAATAATGAAGCAGAAAAAAAGAGGGAAACTAAGGCAAAAGAGCATGTTTTAAGAATTAGAGAAATCAGTGACCCATTAAAAAGGAACAACATCAGAATCATAGGGGTCCCAGAAGATGAAGAGAGAGAGGTAGAAGGGTTATGTGAGCAAATCAGAGCAGAAAACTTTCCTAACCTGGGGAAAGACACAAACATCAAAATCCAGGAAGCACAGAGGACTTCCCTTAGATTCAAGAAAAACCGACCATCAACAAGGCATATCATAGTCAAATTCACGAAATACTCAGTCAAGGAAAGAATCATGAAAGCAGCAGGGGAAAAAAGTCCTTAACCTACAAGGGAAGACAGATCAGGTTTGCAGCAGACCTAACCACAGAAAGTTGGCAGGCCAGAAAGGAGTGGCAGGATATATTCAATGTGATAAATCAGAAAAATATGCAGCCAATAATTCTCTCTCCAGCAAGGCTGTCATTCAAAATATAAGGAGAGATTAAAAGGTTCCCAGACAAACAAAACTTAAGGGAGTTTGTGACCACTAACCCAGCCCTGCAAGAAATTTTAAGGGGGACTCTCAGAGGGGAGAAAAGATGAAAAAAAATATATATATATATATACCAAAAGCAACAAAGATTAGGAAGGACCAGAGAACACCACCAGAAACTCCAACTCTACAAGTATCATAATGGCAATAAATGCATATCTTTCAGTACTCACTCTAAACGTCAGTGGACTCAATGCTCCAATCAGAAGACAAAGGGTAACAGAATGTATAATAAAACAAGACCCATCTATATGCTGTTTACAAGAGACCTACTTTAGACCTTCATATTGAAGTGACCTTCATATTGAAAGCAAGGGGATGGAGAACCAACTATCATGCTAATGGTTGACAAAAGAAAGCCTGAGTAGCCATACTTACATCAGACAATCTAGACTTTAAAATAAAGACTGTAGCAAGAGATGAAGAAGGGCATTTTATCATAATTAAGGGAACTATCCACCAAGAAGACCTAACAATTGTAAACATGTATGCTCCAAATGTGAAAGCACCCAAATATGTAACTCAATTAATCAGAAACTTAAAGAAACTCATTGATAATAATACCATAATAGTAGGGGACTTTAACACCCCAGTTACAACAATGGACAGATCATCAAAACAGAAAATCAACAAGGAAAAATGACACAGTGTGGCTTTGAATGACACAGTGGAATAGATGGACTTAACGGATATATTCAGAACATTTCATCCAAAAGCAGAATGCACATTCTTCTCCAGTGCACATGGAACGTTTTCCAGAAGAGACCATATACTGGACACAAATCAGCCCTAAGTAAGTAAAAAAAAAAAAAAATCGAGATCATGCCATGCATATTTTCAGACCACAATGCTATGAAACTCAAAATCAACCACAAGAAATTTTGAAAAGGTAAAAAATATTTGGAGACTAAAGGACATCCTACTGAAAAATGAATGGGCTAACCAAGAAGTTAAAAAGGAAATTAAAAAGTACATGGAAGCCAATGAAAATGATAACACCACAGCCCCAAACCTCTGGGATGCAGCAAAGGTGGTCATAAGAGGAAATTATATAGCAATCTAGGCCTTCCTAAAGAAGTAAGAAAGGTCTCAGATACACAGCCTAACCTTACGCCTTAAAGAGCTGAAAAAAGAACAGCAAATAAAACCCCAAACCAGCAGAAGACAGGAAATAATAAAGTATAGAGCAGAAATCAATGCTATCAAAACAAAACAAAACAAAAAAGTTGAAGAGATCAATTAAACCAGAAGCTGGTTCTTTGAAAGAATTAACAACATTGATAAACCCCTAGACAGTTTGATCAAAAAGAAAAAGGAAGGGTCCCAAATAAATAAAATCAAGAATGAAAGAGGAGAGATCACAACCAGCACAGCAGAAATAAAAACAGTAAGACAATATTATCAGCAATTATACTCCAATAAAATGGGCAATCTGGAAGAAATGGACAAATTCCTAGAAACATGTAACTATCAAAACTGAAACAGGAAGAAACAGAAAATTTGAACAGACCCATAACCAGTAAAGAAATCGAATTAGTAATCAAAAATCTCCCAGAAAACAAGAGTCCAGGGCCAGATGGCTTTCCAGGGGAATTCTACCAAACATTTAAGGAAAAGTTGACACCTATTCTCTTGAAGCTGTTCCAAAAAATAGAAATAGAAGGAAAACTTCCAAACTCTTTCTATGAAGCCAGCATTACCTTGATTCCAAAACCACACAGAGACCCCACTAAAAAGGAGAACTCACTATACACCAATTTCCCTGATGAACATGGATGCAAAAAAGTCCTCAAGATGATACTAGCCAACTGGATCCAACAATACATTAGCAGACTTATTCACCATGACCAAGTGGGATTTATACCTGGGATGCAGGGCTGATTCAAAATCTGCAAAACAATCAATGTGACTCATCACATCAATAAAAGAAAGAACAAGAACCATATGATCCTCCCAAAAGATTCAGAGAAAGCATTTGACAAATTACAGCATCCTTTCTTGATAAAAACCCTCAAGAAAGTAGGGATAGAAGGATCATACCTGGAGATCATAAAAGCCATATATGAAAGACCCACCTCTAATATCATCCTCAAGGGGGAAAAACTGAGAGCTCTCCCCCTAAGGTCAGGAACAATACAGGGATGTCCACTCTCGCCATTGTTATTCAACATAGTATTGGAAGTCTTAACCTCAGCAGTAAGACTACACAAAGAAATAAAGGCACCCAAAGCATCCAGGAGAAAGTCAAACATACACTCTTTGCAGATGACGTGATACTCTAAAACCCAAAAGGCTTCACCAAAACCCTGCTAGAACTGATCCATAAATTCAGCAAAGTTGTACAATATAAGATCAATGCACAGAAATCGGTTGCATTCCTATACACCAACAATGAAGCAACAGAAAGAGAAATCAAGGAATTGATCCCATTTATAATTGCACCAAAAACCATAAAATACCTAAGAATAAACCTAAGCAAAAAAGATGAAAAAATCACACACTGAAAACTATAGAAAGCTTATGAAAGAAATTGAAAAAGTCACAAAAAAGTGGAAAAATATTCCATGCTCCTGGATAGGAAGAACAAATATTGTTAAAATGTCAATACTTCCCAAAGCAATCTACATGTTCAATGCAATCCCTATCAAAATGACACCAGGATTCTTCACAGAGTTAAAACAAACAATCCTAAAATTTGTATGGAACCAGAAAAGACTGCAAATATCCAAAGCAATCTTTAAGAAGAAAACCAAAGCAGGAGGCATCACAATCCCAGACTTCAAGCTGTATTACAAAGGTATAATCATCAAGACAGTATGGTACTGGCACAAAAACAGACACTCAGATCAATGGAACAGAATAGAAACTCCAGAAATGGACCCATAAATGTATGGCCAACTAATCTTTGACAAAGCAGGAAAGAATATCCGATGGAATAAAGACAGTCTCTTTAGCAAGTGGTGCTGGGGAAAACTGGACAGTGACATGCAGAAGAATGAACCTGAACCACTTTCTTACACCATACACAAAAAATAAACTCAAAATGGGTGAAAGACCTCAATGTAAGACAGGAAGTCATCAAAATCATTGAGCAAAAATCAGGCAAAAACTTCTTTGACCTTGGCTGCAGCAACTTCTTACTCAACACGTCTCCGGAGGCAAGGGAAACAAAAGCAAAAATGAACTATTGGGACCTTATCAAAATAAAAAGCCTCTGCACAGCAAAGGAAACAATCAGCAAACCTAAAAGGCAACCAACGTAATGGGAGAAGATATTTGCAAATGACATATCAGATAAAGGGTTAATATCCAAAATCTATAAAGAACTTATCAAAGTCAACACCCAAAAAACAAATAGCCCAGTGAAGAAATGGGCAAAAGACATGAATAGACACTTCTCCAAAGACATCCATATGACCAACCAACACATGAAAAAATGCTCAACATCACTTGTCATCAGGGAAATACACATCAAAACCACAATGAGATACGACCTCACACCTGTCAGAATGGCTAACATGAACAACTCAGGCAACAACAGATGTTGGCGAGAATGCAGAGAGAAGATCTCTTTTGCATTGCTGGTGGGGATGCAAACTTGTTCAGTCACTCTGGAGAACAGTATGGAGGCTCCTCAAAAATTTAAAAATAAAACTACCCTATGACCCTACAATTGCCTGACTAGGTATTTATCCAAAGGATACAAAAATGCTGATTTGAAAGGGCACATGCACCCCAATGTTTATAGCAGCACTATCTCAATAGCCAAATTATGAATTGTACATTTTAAAAGAGGACCTATATGTTATGTGAAGTTATAGCTCAATAAAATTGTTGTAGAAAGGTAGGAAGGGAGGAAGTGAGGGAGGAAGAAAAGGAGAAAAGGAAGGGAGAAGAAAAATAGTAATCTACATACATATTGAGAAGAAAAGTGGATCAAGGAAGGAAAATTTTAAGAGATTCTTCGTATTTTCCACAAAGGGATCTTGTGGGTTGTTGAGGGAATCAATGTTCACTCCAAAGGAGGTACCAGTAATCACATCCATGCTGTAGGCCCCAAAGATGCTGAGTAGGGAAAGAAAGACATAGATAATTAAAATCAGAAACTCTTTACTATCCCTATCCAACACATGCAGCGTTAGATTCTGATGCCCAGGCCACGTAAGAGCCACACTTTCAGAACCACCTTCTGGATAATCTGAAGAGTCTATATGCCATCACACTCATTCATGAGGTATCCATGAGGAATTCGGCAGAGGCATCATGCTAGTGATACTGCTGGCCTTGTGCTAGGGGTGATGGGGACACTATGACAAGTTAGACACACGTCTGAACTCAAGGAGCTCTGTCCTGAAGGAACAGAGACCCAAAATCAAATAAATTACAGTAGTGTGTTTGGAGTATGGGCAATAGAAGGTAGATAAACACTGTGTCTGAGCAAGACAAATAGTTGAATAATTAACCTTTCCTAGAAGAGTCAAGAAAGGTAAAATTGATGCGGACCTTGTCTCACCACAGTATCTATGCTCAGAACTGATTCCTCTTCAGCACATTAGTGAACGGCAACACCATGTTATGTGCTGAAAGGAATGTTATCCCTTCTTCTCTACACTCCTGCTAAGACTCCTGAAAGACCCTTCTTCCTCAATTCCAGTGATCAGAGCTTTCCCTCAGGACACACTCATATCTGGAAAATGTAAGATCTAATAATGTTCCTAGTTAAAAAATATATAGTAAATCACTACAAAATTGATTTGTGGGTTGCCATAGCTAAGTGATATGCCACCAGTTTTTCTAGAACAGTTCCTATGTACATATGTTCATAGTGTATAATTTTAAAATATCACAGTTTAGATTATATAGTCACCCTCCTTATCCCATGAGCAGGGCTTTCTCTCTGCTAAGGTTGAAAGATGGACAAGTGGTCATAAAGTTAATATTTTTTTTACTAATATCCTTAACAAAATCAGGAAGGGGTTTAAGTTGTTCTAAGTTCCACACGATAACTTCCCTGCCCCATTCAATGCCCACCAATATGTACAAAGTGCCTTCCCCTCCCACCATTCCATACCCTCTACACTCAACGATTTGATAAATTATGTTTCTTCTTTTGAAACGATGTATTTTGCCTTCTAGAATATCCAAGGGGACAATCAAGTAGATAAATTAATCCCGCCTCATGTACACAAAATAAGACCCTTTCTCCTGACTGCCCTGCCTTTTGAGGGGTGCTACCTCTTCTTGGGTGGCCCACTGGACTTGTAGCACCATATGCCTACTTCTGTTTATTCACTGGACTAACTCAACAGTGGGAGTTTGGTTCTGTGTCAGTAGCTGGAAAGCGTCATGACAGAGCCAGAAGCCCAGCAGGTGCAGCTCTACTTACTCTTTCAAGGTGACAGGATTGCCTTTCGCTGCCTCCTTCCTCAGGTTCCTCACCAACACATCTCCATACTGGCCAATGATGGGGAACATCTACACACAAATACAACACCACCTGACTTAAATCCAAGAATCAAGTCCTAAAATTACACAGCTTTCATAAGCATGAAGCAGTAGGGACATCTAATAACAAATCTTATCATGTCTCTTCCAGGACATGAAGCTAAAAGACCATTTTTAGGAAGCCCAAATTCAGCAAACTACCCCTAAGAAATGGACTGTGATCTTATTTCCTACCTGCCCACGGATGTATTCCTTAACTTTCTAATTGAAAACCCTCCCTTTCTTACCTCCTTGAGCTTCCCACTGGTGAAGGTTGGAGACAGCACTGTTCGTATTCTCTTCCATTGTTCATCCTCAGACAGAGAAATGGCACTTTTCATAAATCCCACTGGACCAAGAGACTAGCGTCAAAGCAAAAGACATTTTGCCTTATATAAGTTTTGAAGGTCTCAGGTTGTGGAAAATTTGTCAAATGGATACAAATTATTCAACAATTATTTAGTGATTATCTACTGAGTAGCAGGCCCTATGTCAGATGTTCAACAGATATTTACACCAAATGCCTACCCTTCTGAGAAGCTGAAAAACACATCCAGCCACTTGATGTGCTTTCCAGCCTTTATATCCCAATCTCCTTTTTAATATAAATGTGTTTGGGGAAATCTGGTAGGGAATACTCCTCCAGGATAATACACAGTATTAACCCCTAGTTCTGCCCTATGCAGAGTATAATTGGATTGGTAGATATAGCCAGATAGCCCTGGCAAGCTGCATGTTGCCTCAGACCAGTTCTGTCTTTGCATATGTCTGCAGCAGGAGCAACTCACAAAACAGATGTATTGTTATGGTGATTAAAAAAAATACCATAGCTAACACTAAAAAGGTTATGAATCTAATTGCTATTCTGAAGAAATGATGCAGTTATGTGGATATCTATTCCCCCTGTATTTCCCCAAAGGGACAGAAGGAAAAAGAGAGAGATAATTCTTTCTCAGTTTGGGACTGACCTGTCAGCCAACAAACTCGAATCTTTCTTCCATCTTCCAAAACTGTATTTTGTTTTAATACAGATATCTCTACCACCCATTCATATTAAAAACTTACAAACTAGGAATAGATGACATCTTCCTCAACTTCATAAAGAGTATCTAATAACCCTACAGCTAACATCACCTCAATGATGAATGACTGAGGTGCCTGAGGCCAGTCCTGACTCCTGTCACTGGACTACACTACCACAAGGGTCCACAGCTAAATCCTGAAGCTATACACATATACACGGCCAGCATGGACTCTAGTCACAAGCCCTCACTGTCATGCACACACCAGTGGCTAGCCCCTGAAACCACCTGTGTGCTCAAAGTTGGTGATGGACCCCACTGGTGGCCCCAACCCCGTTTTGGGCATGTGCCTGTTTTCAGCACCCCCTCTGATGACTGTGTACATAGCACCAATTCTGGCCACCATTCTACTTGTCCCCTGGTGCTGGATCTGGTGGTGCTACTGAAGATCCCAACAGACACTGTTGCCACAAGAACCTTCCACTGCTCTTGCCAAGGATCATGCAGTTGCTGATGTTGTGGCCCCCAACTGCCTGAACCCATCATGCTCTCATGGATTATTTTCAATTATCCAGTCATACTGGGGAAAAAAATGAAAAGGGCTGGAAAAAAATGCCAACAGGACTTATAGGATACCATCAAATGAAACAATATTCATATACAGGAGACCCAGTAGGAGAAAGAAAAAGTGGGAAGACTGCTTACTTAAAGAAACAATGGCTGAAAAGTTCCCAAACCTAGGGAAATATATGGAAATCTTGGGACATGAGCTTAAAAGTCCCCAGTAAGATTGAATCCAAAAAAGACTTCACCAAGACACATTATAATATAATTGCCAAAAATGAAAGACAAAGAAAAATCTTGAAAGGAGTAAGAGAAAAGGAGCTCATCATATACAAGGAGGACACCCCTGAGTCTATCAGGTGATTCCTCAGCAGAAGTCTTAAAGCCAGAAGAGAGTGGGTGATTTATTCAAGAATACTTTACCCAGAAAAGAAGACCTTCAGAAACGAGAGATAAAACATTTCCAGACAATCAAAAGTGGAAATAATTCATAACCACTAAGCCTGCTAAAGGGAGTTCTTTAAGCCAAAAAAAAAAAAAAAAAGGACACTTACTAGTTCCTAATGCTTCCCCCTAGCATCAGGAACAAGACAGGAATACCCACTCTAACCACTCTTATTCAACATTGTACTAGAAAACCTAGCTAGTGCAATAAGCAAAACAAAGAAATAAAAGACATTCAGAATAGAAAGATAAAAATAGGATAAAAGTAGGAGTGTCCCTATTTCAAGTGACATAATGTCAATGTAGAAAATCTTGAGGAATATAAAAAAGAAC
This sequence comes from Herpailurus yagouaroundi, assembly GCF_014898765.1. Classification (NCBI taxonomy): domain Eukaryota; kingdom Metazoa; phylum Chordata; class Mammalia; order Carnivora; family Felidae; genus Herpailurus; species Herpailurus yagouaroundi. Next base: position 6,792,528 of record NW_024412447.1, on the reverse strand, counting down.
AACTCTGCATCTAATAAATGAACTAAGCTAGGTTGCAGGAAACGAGATCAACACAAAAACCAACCACATTTCTATATAATAACAAGAACATGTCAAAACCCATTAAAACACAATAATAATTTTAACTACTCAAAGAAGGTGAGATACTTTAGGTATACATTTTTATAAAACATGTATGTTTTTCCAGTGCTAAGAGCTACACGTTGGTGAAAAAAATAAAAGAAAACCTAAATAAACATATAGTGTGTTCATGAATTGAGAGACATGACTTAGTAAAGACACAAATTTCTCCCAGATGTATCTATGGGTTTGAGGCACATCTTACGAAGTCTCTGCTATTATGTACACATAGATAAGTTCTGAATTTGTATGGAAAGACAAAGTAGCTGGAAATCTAACACAATTCTAACAAAAATAAAATGGGAGGAATCACTGTACATATGTTTAGAGGTACTACATGGCTACAGTAATCAAGATAGTCTGGCACCAGTGCAGGAATAGATACAGAGATCAATGAACAGAACAGAGAATGACACACACACACACACACACACACACACACACACAGGCCCCACTGAATTTTTATATTGGTACAAAAGCAATTCAGTGAAGGAAGTACAGCCTTTTCACACTGGTTCTGGGGCCATTAGACAGTCAAGGGCCAAAACCAAAGATCTTTGACCTAAACTTCACATCTCACGATTAACACTAAAATTAACACAAAACAGATCACAGACTTAAATGTAAAATAGAAAACTAAATGCTTGGAGAAAATCCTTGGGACTTAGGCCTAGGTGAAGAGTTTTCAAACTTGATGCCAAAGTCATAACCCATAAAAGGAAAAAATGAATAAATTGGCCTTATGAAAATAAAAAACAATGTTTGCTCTGCTGAATACCCTGATACAACAAAAAGAAAAGCTACACACCATGCCTACAAAAGAATAGTAAGAGGGAGACTTTTGGTGATGGAACAGCTCTGTAACGTGATTGTGGTGGTAGATACACTAATCTACAAGTAAGATAAATGTTCAGACAGCAGCACAAACACACACACACACACACACACACACACACACACACACACACACACAAATGGGTAAACATAAAACTGCTGGAATCTGAATAAGCTCTGTGGCTAGAGCCAATGACAAATTCTGCTTTGATACTGTCCTATATAGTTAAGCAAGATATTATCTTAGAGAAAACAGCTTGAAGGCCACATGACATGACACCTCCTGGGACAATTTCCAGTAAATCCATTATTATTTTGAAATAAAAGCTTTATAAATAACTATGTAAATTTAAAATAAATCCATGCCTACCCGCCGGTTTGTGAAGACAGAATAACATTCTTTCACTAGTACTGTTTTGATCGTGTCTGGATCTGTGATCGCCAACACTGGCTGTCGCCCATCATAAAACCTATGTCGGGGAAACAGAGCTGATTAAATTTAACGTGCCAGTTTCTGCAGTGGCAGCCACTCTTGCAAGTCCAGACTTTTAACCTGATGTTACCTAATCCATTCTCTGAGACCATGGTCAGAAATAACAATGGAAAATTTATTAAGTCTATGTGTGTACATGGCTGTTTCTGGGACTATTCTCCATAATTTTTTGCATGTTAAAAATATTTCAAATATTTTAGAAGTACTTCAAACATTTTAAATATTTTATATATATTATCAAAAAAAGGTTAGTAAATAACTGAAGGCAAGTAAATTATCTAAGAACAAAAAAATAATGAAAGAGACTCCACCCACTCAGTCACTAATAATTATAATTTTGAAGATATATCAAACACATGAAATGCACATAATACAATATTAGATGAAAACTGTAGGCACAGTAATCACAAACATGTAAGATGTGCCTGCAGATAAAGACATGAAATGCTCAAAAAGTGATGGCAAAATTATGAATCATTTCTTTGCTCTATTCTCTAAAATATGATTTCTAGTTACATTTTATTTATTTTTTTTTTCAACATTTATTTATTTTTGGGACAGAGAGAGACAGAGCATGAACGGGGGAGGGGCAGAGAGAGAGAGGGAGACACAGAATCGGAAACAGGCTCCAGGCTCTGAGCCATCAGCCCAGAGCCCGACGTGGGGCTCGAACTCGCGGACCGCGAGATCGTGACCTGGCTGAAGTCGGACGCTTAACCGACTGCGCCACCCAGGCGCCCCTCTAGTTACATTTTAAAGGAAGTATTATTTAAATATTAAAGACATATTCTTGGTAGCATTGACTGAGAAAATTTTGAACAAAAAACACAAAGAGAATAAAGTAATACAGAGAAACATTCACTTTAATGTTACAGAGTAATAATTGAGAGTAAAAATCACGTTAGGTATATTTACCTTTATTACTTATATTTCTTCTTATAGGTGGGTCGCAAGTGTGAGTCCCTTGGGCTCCATATAGGTGACAACCCTTAGTAGCAGGGCAAGTCCACTTGTGACACATGTATCGCACAAAGCTGACACCTTATATGTGATCCATCCCAATTAACCCTGACCTCCTGACTGTCCATATGACCAGTTAATGGGAACCAGCCACTGGCATGAGGTTTAGATTATGCTTAATTACAGCATCCTCTGGCATTGTGTTTTCTACTACAAATCATTTGCATTTGTTAGAACAAAATGGAAGATTTTCCATAAGTCCCCTATTCTTCCTCTGATGTTACAAAGGAACTTCAAATGCTTTGTGATCAGATATAGAAATGGAGGAGAACCACTGCACTAAATGCTCCCTGTCTGCAAAAAGTATTCTAAAACTCAGAAGGTTTCAGTGTAAGTCGAGTATACTTAGTGTTGAAGCAGTGATAGTTGTTACTGAGGTGGCACTTAGATCGGCTCTCCCATCAACCTGATTATCTTTCTTGGGTGATTTCCCACGTCTTATCCTGTTTGTTAAAAAACACAAGCGTGGGGGCGCCTGGGTGGCGCAGTCGGTTAAGCGTCCGACTTCAGCCAGGTCACGATCTCGCGGTCCGTGAGTTCGAGCCCCGCGTCAGGCTCTGGGCTGATGGCTCAGAGCCTGGAGCCTGTTTCCGATTCTGTGTCTCCCTCTCTCTCTGCCCCTCCCCTGTTCATGCTCTGTCTCTCTCTGTCCCAAAAATAAATAAACGTTGAAAAAAAAATTTAAAAAAAAAAAGTTACCCTCTCTTTTCATGATCTCACAGCCCTAATACGACTTCTACTACCAGTTAAATTCGGATTCTTGCACCCCACCACACATCCTCCAAATTCTGTGTTAATGGAGGACGTAAACCAAGAATCTGCATTTTTAACAAGCCCTCCTAGGTGGTTTTTATCCATAGCCAAGCATGAGAACCATTTACTAAATACAGAACTGGGGCCCACAATGTAACACTGACTCTAGCCAGAGCTGACCAGTACTGAACATAGGAGGGACACTGGAGATAAACCAGTGGCAATCCAGAGATCTGTGTTCTTTCTATTCTGCCATGTTGCTTATGGGTCACACCAACTCAGCAGAGCCCTATGGATTCTGAGGACTTGACCAGAGAAGATAAAGAGGTACAACACTGGCTGTGAGCGGCCCAGCACCACACTATACCTCTCACACTGCTTCAGCAAACCTCTAGCCAACCTCATTGGGAGCATCCACTGTAAGCCACCGAGGCCATACTACAAAATCCCAAGTCCATCAGCCCACCAGGGAAACACTGTGCTCTGGAAATTTCCTACATCTCTTCCAGTCTATAGAGTTGGAAAAAGAAATACTTGACTATAGTTTTATTGGAAAGTCTTGGCTTAGTACTAAAACACAAAACAAAACAAACTACATACTTTCAGACAGAGTAAGAAAGAGCTGAGCAGAAATGTTTTTCCATTCTGTTTACAACAGCCCTTCTACCAAAAACACATATTAATCCAAAACATAAAGGATACCCTGCAGCTCTCCTGACCAGATTCATATTTGGACCTGTACACCTGGTGACACATGCATTCCTGGGAAGGGGAGGTTTTAGGAGCTTTAATTATAGGGCTTCATCCCAAGGGGCTCTCGACTGAGACTGTCCACACCCTAAGGGCCTCATCATAAAAAGCCTATCACTGGAAATTTCCAGAATACTCACCCCCACATTCTTCCATATGTTTTAAAACATTTCTCATCAAATTCACAAAAGCCCTGCGAGAAGAAAGAAAATGTATTATTAATCTAAATGTACTAAGCCTTACCTCTAATGGGCACAAAAAGGACCCAGATCATATGAAATGTGGCTTACTTTTCTCACTGGCAGATAGAGGGAAGCTCTTATTCACATGCATCTTACGGGAAAGGAGAGAAAACAGAGACATGAAACGGAGAATTTCAAGTCCTTGAACTGACTAATACTGCTCATACTGAACATCTTACTCGTCTGTGAAGACTATGTAACCCTTGCCTTTCTGACATGTTTGGCTTGTGCATGAGTTGTCTCTAAATCTCATAACCATCTGAATTATTAACTTCAGGGCATCATAAGAAAACGGAAGCTGAGGGAAAGTCAGCATGGCCTGAACAACCCTCAGTTACCACTCTATTCATTGATCTCATGAGCCCTACTAGATTTTCAGTAGATTTAGGAAATTAAGACTCCTGTGCTCTCTTTCAGTCTGGCAGACTTACAAAGTGTAAGACATTTTTTTGAATGAGAAAGTGAGAGATGAGTGGATGAATGACAAAGTGGACTCGCTTCCAGTTGTCCAGTTCTCACATGGAAAAGAGGGGATGATGTCACCCCTCCACAAAGGATGGTGCAAATTAAAACACTTGCTCTGAGCTTTCACTCATGTCACTTCAAAAAAAGAAAACAACAAAACTTCCTGTCTCTATGTTTCAGCTGTGATATTTGATGTTTTCACTTTACAAAGGAAGGTTCCAGAAATGTGCATCTTGGGATGCATGTACTAAGGAGTTAATCTGGAAAAGTGGATAGAAGATTACTGCTCTGTTGGAAAGGAAAAAGTCCAGTAAGTTCTTAACAATAACTGGACACTGAGAGCCAGGAGAGGTAGGATCTGAGGAATAAGTCTCAGATCTGCAGGAAAGGAACTCCAAGGCAGAGAGCAGCCTGTAATATAGACTCTGCCTGCTGGCCTTCAAGACATGAGCTCCTACCTTCTGTTCAGGAGCCAGGCCTTGGGTGAGGCATCAGAGCTGGATTAGACACAGTGGGTCTACCAAAATTCAGTCTGTGTGTCTGCTAGTACATTCCATTCAGGTACATTAAGTCTTTAATAGTTTTGTCAAAGCATCTCTTTTCTAGTGATTTTGTATGAGTGGTTCTACCTTTGTGTGAAAAATAACATACACACATACACAACTCATTTAGAATTAAAGTCTGAAAACAATAGATAAGCAATATACTGCCTCAGTTATACTCCCCCCTGCTCAAGTCACCCATAGGATGCCTTCTTTGAAGATACAGAGGTAAAGCCAAGAGCTCTAGTTCAACCTCTCAAATGTCAAAAGATGTCACAGGTGGCAAAAGGTGAGTTAGAGCCATGGAAACAACTATAGGGGTGGGGTGGGTTTTGGCCAGCTCTTGAGATAATTCAATTATGTGCAAATTACCCAAAAGTGAATCTTGGGTTGCCTAATAAACTGAAGTTCCAGAGACATCCAGGAAAACAAGGAGGCTACAAAGAGCTCATGCTATGAACAGAAAAGTCTGACTTTAGCATACAGAGCTTAATGAGCCAGTACCAGGGACCCACTTGATGCTTTTCTCCTAATACCAAGTACCATTATGCCTTCCTGGGAATCTGCACCTGCCAGAAAGAAAAGCCTCTTTATGATGCTCACAAGCTGGAACAAAAAGTCCTGGGCTGAAGTGGCCAGAGAGCTGGACTGCCAACTGAGGGAAAACCTGAGGCTCCTAACAGCAAACAAGAGAGCCCTGAGCTATACCTGGCCATGTGCTGGGTAGGGCCTGTAATACCATTTCTGGAGAGTTTGAAACCCAAGACTTCCTCCTGAGGAGGATCATGTTTACTATGGAACTAAGCTGGGATTTGCAACCATAGGAAGCAAAAGAGGAGGCTGGGTGGAGACTATGACACCATTTCTGGAAAGTGTGAAACCTAAGAACTTCCTGCTGAGGAGGAGTATTTTTAATATGGAACTAAGCTGGGATTTGCAACCATAAGAAGCAAAAGAGGGAGCTGGGAGCTCAAACAGCACCCACCTGACGGTACCCCAGAGCAGTTCCCACAAAAGGCAGAGGTTTTGGCCCAGGAATTCCGAGCTTCTTAAAAAGTCCATGTGTGTAGGTCCCATATCTGTAAAGTGAAAGAGAAAGCAATGGTGAAATAGGTGTGGAGACTGGCCAGTCACTGATACAACTAGAACAGGTAAGAGAGGAGGTAACATGTAGTCAAGAAATAGTAACATCAATCCAAACAGCAATAATTACATTCACTCATCATCTCCTTTCCCATCTCCACTGTGAGACCCACAAAGAATGATGATTAGCTAAAAGCAGCTGGAAACTTCATCATCCCAAATCCTAGACTGAACATTTGATAAATGCTTCCATATTGAGAGCTCCTACAAGGTTCATGCTGAATTCTTCCAGAAAATTCACTCATGCCTATTTAGTAAGTGACACTGCCATGACTTTGGAGCTTGTCACTCTCCAAAGAATGAGAAAGAGAAAATTTTTTCCTGCTCTGATGAATGATGATATTTTACTAAATATATCCACTCAATACTAGACGGTTACTGAGAGTCTACCAATAAAATGTTCTTAGCAGTTTCCTCAGAGAGACCTTTCTGCTTTTCCTTCATTGTAGTCCCTGTTGGTGTTTTGGATCAGGTCCTTCTTTAAAAATTTTTTTAAACGTTTTATAAACGTTTTTTTAAACGTTTTATTTACGTTTTTTTAAACGTTTTATTTTATATTTGAGAGAGAGAGAGAGAGAGAGGGAGAGAGAGAGAGAGAGCATGATCAGGGGAGGGGCAGAGAGATGGAGACAGAATCTGAAGCAGGCTCCAGGCTCTGAGCTATCAGCACAGAGCTCGACACAGGGGCTTGAACACACAAGCAGTGAGATCATAACCTGAGCCAAAGTCAGACGCTCAACTAACTTAGCCACCCAGGCACCCCTGGATCATGCCCTTCTTAAGTCTATCTTCACAGAAGTCTTGAGCAACCACAGTGTTCTTATTTCTGTACAATGAAAACTGTGCCAAAGGCTCAACTGGCCTCACTAAAAAGTGAGATCCCATCAGGTCCACCCAAGTCTCTGTTGTCAGGCATTCTGGTTCTCTTCAGCTACAGAGAAGGGGGATTGACCCATATGTGCCCAAATGAATGCCATATTAAAGGATCAGTAAGTAAACAATCCATCCCCAGGCTATTCTTCCCCCTGTGGAATCTGGTCCTCTGACCTGAGATACTCATCTGTTCAGCACACTGCAAGGCCCGCTCAATTTTTCAAGATGGTCACTAAGTTTACTGACTCTGTGCATCAACTATCTCAAAAGTCCATTACAGATGGTGCTCCCTAATACAGGACTGCCTGCAATTCATCCTTCAGGAGTTGCCTGTGGAATCCCACAACTGGGGGTTCTGGATCCTTGCAAGCCTTACTGTTAGGTGTTGCTGAGAAATAGCAGAGTGGAGGAAGGAGAGGCTGCCAACACCGTTTTAACCATAAACTCGCTAGGCCTACAGGGCTAACCCCATAGAGGCAAATTAACAAAGTGGTGGGAAAGGATGCTAACTAGAAATGGTTACATACCCTGCAAGTGCTTTCAGCTAACAGATAGGGAGCCTTCCAAAGTTCACATACCTCCAGTTCATAGCAGAATACGTGTTATGCAACATAAAATGAATAAGGACAAAACGTTCCAGAGATATTCCTCATCTCTTCTTCTAAGCTAGCATTTTAGACAGTACAGGTACCAAGTATTTTGTGCACATCCAGCATTTCTAATATTACGTGATTAAATAAACCCCCCAAATTGCAGGAAAGGACATGTTTGAGGGACCCAGCAGAGAGACCTCAACCCGACCCAGCTGGATATTTAGATACTTCTTCTAGAACACTTTGACACATGTGCACCAGATGTCAGAAGTACGGGTGGCCATCACCAACACAAAAAAATCAATTCTGGGAGCACCTGGGTGGCTCAGTTGGTTGAGTGTCTGACTTTGGCTCAGGTCATGATCTCATGGTTGTGGGTTTGAGGCCCGCATCGGGCTCTGTGCTGACAGCTCAGAGCTTGCAGCCTGCTTCAGATCCTGTCTCTGGCTTTCTCTGCCCCTCCCCCACTTGTGCTCTCTCTTGTCTCCAAAATAAATAAACGTTAAAAAATTTTTTAAAAAATCAATTCTGGCTTCTGGACCATCAACATGATAATTCAACTCCCAAGTGAGGCCAAACAATTGAGTGAATGTGTCAGCAACACTGGTCACAAGGCAAGATCTGGTCTAAACTCACAGGGCTCCAATACAATGCAGAGGTGGAGCTAGATGAATTTTTCTGATTCATTCCAGCTTCTCTCTTTTTGGTAGAGTAATGCTGCTGTTGGTACAAATGAAGGGGCTAACAGTAAAGTGACTCATTTTTAGTGCCTTTACATTGCACTGATAGACAGAGGGCCCTGTTTACAGCTACTGACTCTTGACTACACCAGTGTCTTTTAAGTATAACATACTGTTTGCCTGGTGGAAAAGACCCGTGACAGCCCCACTGCCAGATAGACCAGACACAGTATGACTCACATGGTATCCCTGTTCCCTGGCCCCAAGCAGATGAGATGCTAATCCTGTGGTCCTGTGATGACCTCCTGTGGGACCAGAACCAAGGAGTATCTCTGGAAGGTCTGTTATGAGGGAGGAATACTCTCCCACTCCATTCTGAGCCCTGGATGCCTCTCACATCAGCACAGGTTGTCTTACTACTCGCCTGTGATGAGAGGTTAAAATAACCTGCTGGGCACTTGTAAACATATACACAACCTATATCATAGAAGTATGCATGTGTACACTAAATTCATATTCCCAACATGACTCTAGAAGGCTGAAATTATTTATGCACCATTATAATCACAAAGGCTAAACTAACAGCCTCCTTTTAGACTTCAGAAAGAACAAGCTGGAAATAGTCTTATCTCAGTAAAAACCCTAGTATTAAAAAGAATGAAATTAAACCACATCAATTACATTTAAATGTCATTGGGACAGAACATGTTGTCACACCCAGCATTCCTAACCTTTCTCTCAGAAAATGAAAATCAGGCTTATATGTCCTATGTTCACATCCTCATGCCTTTCTATTCTTGAAGAAAGCGAAATTGAGATAGAGGTCAAATGTGACATAGAGGGGACCATCCCTACCCACAACTGGAAACTAAGTCCTTTCCCAACCTGCTTCAGGATACTGGGAAACCCACCACTGAAAGGAATTCCTCTGCTAATGATTTTTATTTTCCTCCTGTACTGTAACATAGAGGGAAAAAACATATTTAATATCCAAATTTGCTTTCAGGGCTATGTCTTTGCAGCCTGCTGGCAGATTTCATATCGAGGGAGGAATAAATCTCTATACTGATGCAAACTTCCCAGACACTAGAAGGAAAACCTGAAATGAATAGAATTTCAAGATTTCTGCCAAGTCTCTTCAGCTCTAAAGGTACTCATTTAGGGTAAGGAGCTCTGCATATTACAAGGTCGGGGAGTGGCCAGGAGAGGGGCACAGAAAAGAGTAAAAAGTCCATTCTGAAGAGGAAGGTGAGGCACATCCAGCCCCCCTGGAAGTCTGAGTGTACCAGTGATTTGTGTACATGATGCTTGGTGGTGGGAGGGAGGGAGCAGGAGCCACCTGAGAGACACAGGCCCAATCCTTTTACACATGTCCTGCAGCAGACAAAGACCAGGAAGGTGAAGATAATGAGACAAGACCCAAGCTACTCCCTCTGCCTCCAGAATCCCCAGATCTTGGGATGGGGTGAGGGCTCCACAGCACAGGGGTCTGCTGATCTTAATCTTCCTCAGGTGAATTTTGCTTGATAGGTTTACTGTGGGGGGCTGGGCCCCAGTGCCAGGCTGAGACCGGGTCAAGCAATGTTCCCTGTTGACTTAGCCAACCCGGTGGTTCCCCCTCCCATTCCCCCACTTTCAAGGGCATACGAAAGCCTTGTCAAGGCTGAGAAAGTTCCTGAAGCCTGTGGTCTGCAGGTGTTGGCAGTAATGTTACCTCCCTTTTTCTACCCCGAGTCAGATAGAAACAAACATGGGAATTGTGTTTTGCTAGCAATCTATCAACAAGGTCTTGTGACCCGTTCAGAAAGTTCACAAGGTACACAGAACTAAATGTTTTGGCTGGCAGTGATCATGTGAAACCTGATTATTCTTAGAATGACCTGATCCATAAGAGTCTTATATTATAAAAGATTGTGTACAGCAACAATAAAGCCGTCACTTGGGCCATCAGCCCAGGGGGCCCTCCTGTTCCCAAACTTTCTCTTCTCTTTTTTTCTTACATTCCCCTACCCTCAGGACCCTGACCTCGGTGTTTGTCGCGCCGGTCGCGACAGTTTACGTCCCAACTGGTAGTGAAACAGAAGATCATCCCAGGAGAAAATAATGTCTCTCAGCCCTCCTAGCTACAGATATTGGAGTTGGGGTATGGGGGTACTCCTTTTGCAGATCTGGGTGAGGTCAATAATAACCCCTTATGTGTTTCTAGCTTGTTTGAAGCACCCAACACTTCAGGAACTTCCTTTTGTTAACTCTTCATCCACAGAGCAGAAAAGAAAAAGGGGTAGAGGTTGCTAATTAGCAAGGTTCCAGAGGCGATGAGCCTGAACAGTTACTCACAGATAGAGGAGCACCAGGCTGGTAGCCAGAAGAAGCCAGGTTTCTATGGAAAAGCTTGGGATCAGGTCCATGGCCACCTTCCCTCTGCCAATCTCCTCTACTCTCTTTCAGCAGTGTGCGCCAGTCTGTGCTGGCCTGTTCATGTGGAGCTTTCCTTCCCACCAGCGATGATTCAGTGAGGCTGGAATATATATAGTGAAGAGGGGGCGGGGCTGGAGCTACAGCCAGTAGAAGGGCCACTGGTGATCCACCTGTAGGTGCTCTACACCCATGAGTGTTGGCAAAGCATCATGGACATTCCCAGTTTGACCTCCTTTGAGTCAATATTTTGTGGGAAATCAATAAACAACTCAATCAGTGTTACCAGTAATCCCAAAGGTTACAGAAGTTCACGTAAAACCATTGTCCTTAAATCTCTAAGTTGCCCTTGTCATCATGACTGTCTGTACCCTTAAACACTTGAAACCCTTCACACAAGCTGGGTCTACTCATCTTTACCCATGTAGTTTCCTCTGCCTAAACATGTCCCTGGGCTGCCTAGAAGGATCCTACTCATCCTTCAAACCCAGCTCTAACAGAATCTCCTCTGTTAGAGTCTGTCCTTGCCAACCTCCTGCCCTGGAAAATTTCTGTCCCATGAGCCCCAGTTCTCTGTACCCTCCATCCCTATCATTGGTCTCTACACCCATTTACCTTACAGAGAGAGAGCTTCTCAAGGGCACAGTCTGGGTACTTACCAACATTATGTCCCAAAAGTATATATGCTCAGGGGGGCATCCAGAAAGGTTGATGGACTTGAGTTGGTAGAAGTGAAATTACTGGGCTTCCTAATATCCCTGTGGGAAGATCACTGATGACCTTGCCACTTACCTGCTGGGAGAGGTATGAGGACATAGCCTCTGGAAATTATTTCAGCTCATTTTCATCACTCTGACTCATGTTCTGTGTCTGCATGTCCTGAGAAACCATGGATTGCATGGCATACCTCTGGAATCTCTGGGACAATGGAGCCCTGCTCCATTTAAGAAATAAATGGCTCCAAGCTGGAATACCAACATAGGACAGACATGGGAAGCTGGAAGATGATCCCCAGGAAAAGTAGAAGAGAAAGTCCCAGGAATTCTGAAATATTTCTGCCCCCTTTTGGTGCCTTCATTGGGCACCATTCCATAGGGCCATGCTATTACCCTGTTTACAGATGTTAGACTGAGATTCAGTGACTGGAATTGTATTTCCAACAGCCATTGATCACAAAAACATATTGTAAATAAGTGAACATAAAGGGAGACTGTGCTCAGCAATACTGATATTCAACGTTTGCCCTTCCCTGATAAGGGTCCCTACTTGGGAAATAGACCCAAGTCTGCAACACTGAACTGGTTAAATTTCTGTCCCTATATCCTTGGCTACCTGCACAGCAGCTCCCTCATAATTCCAGAACAAAGGACTCTGCTTCATCTTAGCAGGGAATACAGATGCTAGCCAAGATGGTACTAAGAGTATTGTTCCCCAGCAGAGAGGTACACAGAATCAAGGAACGATTCCTGTCATTTGATAATTCTTGACAACTTAATGCTCTCAACTAAACACAAAGCCTTTTTTATTGTACTTGGAAACCAAGCCTCTGTGGGAACTAATAGACTTTTATCCTTCTCCAAACCCCATGCTCAGCTATGATTATTTCATAACTAAGCTTAAAATGAGCATCCGCCTACCCTCTTCACCTCAGAGTCTGCTGCAGCTGGTTGAAATCTATCCCAAAAGTGATAGGCTTGTCATTGCTGGGGACTACAATGCAGCCAGCACTGAACCAATGCAGATGGCTTTGTCTGCAAGGGAGAATAATAGAGGCATGAGCTTTGTGCCCCATTCTTCTCCACAAAGGAACACCTGCCACGACAAGACTCGCATCCTCAGAGTTTGAAGCATCCTCAGAGTTTGTATGAAAGAAGACACTGTGTGTCAGAAGAACACCCCATAGACTCCATGGCTCTCATCTACTCCTTACTATACTAATACGCTCATCATGAACTTTCCCAACTCTGTTCCAAATGCATGTGGTAAAAACAGATCTCAGACTCAGATATCTTTCAAGTTGAAGATAGAGAAAACTAAGATAATTATAGTACAGCCAAGTAAGAATAACTATGCATCCTCCTTAACAGTGAAGGATTTATCAGCTTCCTTAGTCTCCTTAGCTACTGGTCAAAATTGAATTGAATAATATTTAGAGAAGACTTAGGCTCAGATATCAGTGTAGGTGAATAAGTTGTCAGGACTCAGGGATGCAGAGAACCCAGCTGTCTAATATTCTCATCCCTTTGTATTGTTAGCTCACAGGACATCTCCTTGGGGAAGCATGGCCTGACTTCCACAGGCCAAGAGAAGTGCTCACAGTAGGGGAAGCAGTGTTGCCCTGGAATGATCTGTGCATCACATTCAAATTTCACAGATCATAGTCTCAAGTGTGCAAAAATGAAGGAAAGGTTAAGTGTCTGTTCCTAAGTTAAGTGTCTGGGAAAACTCCCATTCTTCTCAGTAAGGCCAAACTTGATCTTGCCAATTCCAGGTAACCAGGTGGTATTTAAGTGTGAGTGTCTGGGCCCTACAGTTTGTGTGGGAGTGGTGAGAAAGTGACAGGTTGTGAACATCCTGGCATTGGAGGAGGTGGGAACCTCCCCCATTGTCATTAGATGTTGGGTGGGCTCTACACTTGCTGCATTCGGTCCCTGGGCCAAGACTATATAGACTATATGAACCCAACACTCTAACAGGGAGAGACACTAAACCAATAACCACACAAACATTGAGCTAAAATCAAGATACCTGCAATAAAATAATAGTATTTGGTATATCTGGTGACTTTGCTAAGCCAGATACCAGACCCTCTGCAGGCCTTTTAGAAACGGTCACTCCTTGGGGGGCGCCTGGGGGGCGCAGTCGGTTAAGCGTCCGACTTCAGCCAGGTCACGATCTCGCGGTCCGTGAGTTCGAGCCCCGCGTCAGACTCTGGGCTGATGGCTCGGAGCCTGGAGCCTGTTTCCAATTCTGTGTCTCCCTCTCTCTCTGCCCCTCCCCCGTTCATGCTCTGTCTCTCTCTGTCCCAAAAATAAATAAACGTTGAAAAAAAAATTTAAAAAAAGAAACGGTCACTCCACATGAACGCTTAAAATAGTTTAGTCCAAGGGTGAGAGAGGACAAGAGTTATAAAATAACTCTAAATAATGTAACATATTTTCTTTTAGCAAGAGGAGGACACTTGACTTCAAGTTTTAATTAGAACATACTTAAAAGGTTGGGTTTTTGGTGGATGTGGACTGTTTACTTTTTTCCTTCTTACTGATTATGTTTAAATGGCTCTTTTTACCTCCTTGCCTGTGAGGAGCTACTGAGAATGTTAATGTTTAGAGACTTCATTTCCTGGACTTCATTGAGCCTACAGTGCCTGTCCAGTTGTGTAAACACAGGGGTTGGAGCAGAACCACCACACCTCGTATTTTCTCACCCTTATAGGATCTAAAGCCCAACTGGGATGAGATTCCTCTCATCCCTTTTCTCCTAGTGGGCAGAATTTGTCTCTAAACAGTTCCCTAAGTAGAGTGCCTTGTAGGTCAATAAAAGCCAACCCCCCAAAAGAACCAAACAAAAGGAGTAAGGAGAGCTCATTCCCTCCTTAGCAACACAGTATTTTTATAAAATTCAGTTTGGATTTCCAGGCAGAACTATGACCAGAGCAATTTGAGTGAGGCATTCCACTTGAGCACAAATTGCCCAAAATCTCACTAATCATATAAATTTTAAACTGTATTCAAACATAATATTTTAAAAAATAATATTAATGCAAAGAGATCAATAAAGGATAAAATATCATACTTTAAATAAACACATGTTCACTAGGTTAGTTTCATGTAACTAATTCACTCCAAAAAATGGGAGGGAAAATACAGGAAAATTAGAGAATAATACCATGAGTTCTATCATCTGGCCAATAGGGATTTTAGAACAGAGACTACATACAATGAAATAATTCAAGAAAATTTCCCACAACTGAAGAGCAAAAGTCTCCAGATTGAAAGTCCAATGCACTGCACCACCCGCTATAGCCCTTGAACACAATGTGGTTAGATTTCAATATAAATTTATTTAAAAACAGAAAAAATCAGAAATGCAATTCCTCACCACTCCAGCCACATTTCAAGTGCACAATACCCCCATGTGGCTGGAGACAACCACATTGGACAACACAGATACAGAACATTTGCATCATTGCAGAAAGGTCTCTTGGACAGCTCTGCCTAGAATAACGGATGACAGCAGATTCATGAAGGCACATTGTCATGAACTTTCAGACACCAGGGAGAAAAAGAAAATCCCAAATGCTTGCAGAAAGAGTGAGGGGAGCAAGACCCAGGTCAAGTACAAGGAATCAGAAACCAGAAGGGCAGAATCTTCTCAACAGCAATAGTAGAGACAAGTCCCTATGTCTACAAGTTCATGGAGAAACTTCTAGCTCAAATCATCCATCAAGCAATTCTATGCTGAAATCATCCATCAAGCATGAGGGTAGAGCAGAGATATATTCAGAAATGCACATTCTTTAACAAAAATTAACTCCTCTTCATTACTCTTCTGAAAGCTACAAGGAGATGGCCTCTACAGAAATGAGGGAGAAAACCAAGAAAGATATCAGGTGGAGAAAGATGCCACTGGTTTTGTTAAAACTACCGTTAGCGGGGCGCCTGGGTGGCGCAGTCGGTTAAGCGTCCAACTTCAGCCAGGTCACGATCTCGTGGTCCGTGAGTTCGAGCCCCGCGTCGGGCTCTGGGCTGATGGCTCAGAGCCTGGAGCCTGTTCCCGATTCTGTGTCTCCCTCTCTCTCTGCCCCTCCCCCATTCATGCTCTGTCTCTCTCTGTCCCAAAAATAAATAAACGTTGGAAAAAAAAAAAACTACCATTAGCACTGTTCAACTTTTTAAAGAATGTACATCTATATATTTGATTTTTTTAGTAAAATAAGTTTATAGAAGCCCCGATCAGGTATCAGCTCCTCCCAACCATTTTTGGGGACAAGTGCTCCTTCTCTGTGATCTCAAAGCACTGAGGCTGACCTTCCACCATACTGAATCTATCTATTCAAGGGTCTGACTTTTCCCCACCAACAGGGCACATTTGGACCTGATCCAGAGCAGTGCCTAGGAAATGTTTGTGGATCTGAACAAAATCCAAAACAAGAACCTTCCTGCTGACCTTCTATACATGCTTGAGGTTCAGATGTACCTCCTGATAGCTGATGCTGGGAAATCCCCAAATTACAGGATGATGAGAGGTACTGGTGGAGTCCATGTGCTATTTCCAATATGTGTTTCCCAAACAGACTCAAGATATTTTACTGAAGACCTATGGTGTGCTCGGCAGTGTGTAGGCCCTGAGAGGACAGCAGTGGGGCCAACAATAGCCTCAAACCATCCCTGCCTTTTGTGGGTCTGGGAGGTCCATCTCATCCCTGCCTTTTGTGGGTCTGGGATTAATGAGTTCATCTGGAAGCAGCACAGCATAGTGAATGAAGCCACATGACACCTTTTCTACTCTCTCACCTTGAGGAAGTCATTAATCCCTCTGAGACTCAGTTTCCTCAAGGGGCTGTTAGGAGGATTAAATGAGAAATCTGTAAAATTAAAGTCTTGGATTTGAACGGTGAGACTCTTTCCAGTTCTCTGATTCTTTTATCTTTGTTAATTGGTCAACAGTGTTATGGTTCCAGTTGCAGACATGAGAGATACAGTGCTTTTGAAAATACACAGATGCTTGAAGACAATGTAGCTTTTCACAGATGACATCATCATCTCCATGAGACCCTTTTTGGGGTGAGATTGGGGAGGGGGAATTTCTTCATAAAACCACTTCTTGGTCACTTGGGTAACAAGTTTTCTGAGTTCAGTCTTCTGACCCTGTCCCCCATTGTCCTTTCTCTGCTCCTCCCAGAATGAGCTCAGAATGTTTGGGAGTGTGACTTCTGGGCTAGAAAAGTGGGCCTCAGATCCTCTCTCTACCCTAGGCCTTACAGGTGACACCTGATCCCTGCCCTGGTTCTACAGAGGGTCCTTGATGATCTGAAGCTGTGTCCATGCTCCGATCAGGCCTGGGAGTTGCCCCTGATGACCTAGGCCCTTCTCACTGGCATGCAGGATCCAGCCCCACCCTCCACCCAGCTTTGATGAGAGTTCACATTCACTGCTGCAGGTCCCCTAGCCTTCCTGTGATAGTCATGTGCAGGCCCATAGGGTTTCTACACAGATCCTGGTATAGGCTGAATTGTGTCCCTTCCAAATCTGTAAGTTGAAGTACTAACTGCCAGCAATTCAAAACATGATTGCAGTTGGAAGTGTGGTCTTTATGAAGAAAAAGATGTTAAATGTGGTCACTAACATGGACCCTAATCCAACATGACTGGTGTCCTTCTAAGAGGAGATCAGGACACAAACATCCACAAAGGGAAGACCATGTGAAAACATGGAGAAGATGGTCATCTGCAAGCCACGGAGAGAGGCCACAGATGGAACCAACCTTGCCAACCACTTGATTGTACTCCTGGCCTCCAGTATTGTGATAGAATAAACTTCTGTAGATGAAGCTCCTCAGTCTGTGGTACTTTGTTATGGAGCCCAGCAAATTAATACTGATCCATTCTCCTCTCATGGGGTGGAGCAGGGGACCTGGGGCACACTGGATGTACAGTAATTATGTTTCTGTGTCTCCAAGTAATTTATTAGATCCTCGGGTAGGAGCCACAACTTCTTCGTTTCTATATTCTTGGGCTTAAGAGGGCTATGGTTGGCATGGTGATTTTGAAGGAATGCAAGAGGGATGGCATAATCTCCTTTTTGAAGAACTTCCTTCAAATTTTAGTAACATGGAGAGTGCAGAGGTCACATTACTCTGTAAATAGTCCAATTAATCATTAGTACCAGTTTTTGTCACATAACACAAAGGGTCATGAGGCTTAATGATGTAGACCACTTGCAAGTCACTGGAAAAGGATCAAGTCACTAGGATCAAGGTTTGGATAATGTGGCATGGCCATGACAACATTGATACCTGGAGCAGCTGACTTTAAGAGCAGTGCTTGCTTCTGGCACTTCACTTGAAGTCAAATGAAGGTAAGTCAATTCACCAAAACTACAAGACATTAAGACTAGCATATTCTATCACTTACATTCTTATGTGAGAAACAGAGACATAACTCCACAAAAATAAAGATAACAGTAAACTGAGCTTGAGGGAAAGCCCACCAAAGCACCAATGTGCCCACAGAATAGGGGCAGTTGTGTGGTGGGTCCATAAAAGGACAATGCTCTCTCTCTCTTTCCCTAAAAATATTTTTTTTAAAAAAGAGATAAGCACATCTCATCCTAGCTTTTCATGCATATTGGACACTGCATAGCCTGGAAAAGACCAGACTAACTGGTCGGAACTCTGGTACCAGAAAAGCAATATTAAGAGAGGGCTGGAGAAAGCCCACATGAATGCAGTGGGAAGGTTTCCCTCCTGTCACCTGTCACTGCAGTGCATCCCTGACCCCGAGACCATCCACCCTTAGGTGTGATGACTCTTGGCCTTAGAAATAAAAACTGCTAGGGGAACCTGCGTGTCTCAATTGGTTAAGCATCCAACTCTTGCTTTCGGCTCAGGTCATCATCTCATAGATTGTGGGTTTAAGCCCAGAGTCAGGCTCTGTGCTTATAGCATGGAGCCTGCTTGGGATTCTCTCTCCCTCTCTCTCTCTCTCTCTCTGCCACTTCCCTGCTCACACACTCTCTCTCTCTTAAAATAAATACATAAACCTAAATATATACATACATACATACATACATGCTGCCAGTTGTTGTTGTTTTAAATTTTTTGTTAATGTTTATTTATTGTTGAGGGACAGAGCATGAGCAGGGGAAGGGAAGTGAGAGGGAGATGCAGAATCTGAAGCAGGCTCCAGGCTCTGAGCTGTCAGCACAGAGCCTGACGCCGGGCTCGAACTCACAAACCACAAGATCATGACCTGAGCCGAAATCGGATGTTCAACTAACTGAGCCACCCAGGTGCCCCAATGCTGCCAGTTGTTTTACCAACCAAAAGGGAGTTATTCAGGAAAAAAAAAGAGAATTGCAATCCAGGACAAACAAGCTTCAGCAAAACCATAGATAGCCAAGTCTAAAAAACAAAGGGAGTTATGGGGTTTTTTTAGGGGGAGGTTATTTGTTTATTTTTTTCCAGGAGAAAAGGGGAGGCTGGGAAGGGGGTTATAAACTAAAATTCACGGAATAACCTTGGAGTTTGAAGTGTGGTGACTTCTCACTGGCAGAGCTCTTGTTGGGGAGAAGGGGTTCTGGGTTGTGGTGACAAGGAAAGCCCTTCTTCCTGCAGCTGGGATAGTAAAGTAGTGCAAGGTCAAGTCTGTCTCTTCCTATTGGGTCTGAGTGGTAGGGTGTGACAGTGCCCCCTGCCAAACCTCCCCACTCCATTTCAGTGGGGGTCACATGACTAATTTTCACATGACAAAGGCACTTCTAGAATGGGGATATTGCTATTACTCTTTGGAAAACTCCTGAACAGCATCTGCTGATACACCACTAACTTCATAGTTAAAGCTCACTGAATGATGTATGTGATTACTTTCTAAAATGGCAGATGGAAGCTGGAATTGACAAGGCTGGAGCCCAAATGTCAAAACTGACATGGCCTCCTGAGGACTGAAGATAATACAGCCATGAAGGTAATAGCTGACATTGATTACATGCTCGCTGCGTGCTCCCTGGTCTGTGTCCTAAGTACCTCACACACACACATCATCTGATTCCATCATCACTTCAGATAGGCACTGGCATTATTCTCCTATTTTACAGAATCTGAGGCTCTAAATACCAAGGCAGTAAGGTGTTAAGTAATTAGTTCAAGGCACCACGTGTAAGTGTCTTCAGAGGAGGAAGGTGCCAAATTCTGTCACTGGGCAGCATACTCACTCCCCAAAGGCTGAGACTACTGGCTCTTATTAGCTCACGGTTGTCCCATTCTCAGGGACTCGCTCTTGGCCAAACTGAAGCCGTTTCACCTGGGAATTAGTGCCCCAGTCCAATACCAACCAATGGGGTACAAGATGCCATCTCCTGTCTCAAAGTGACATCCACTCTATAACACAATTCCTGCCCCAGGGCTCATCATGAGATCAGGCTCCCCCAAGACCACACTCACTCAGCTTTTCCTCCTGCTCTACCCCACTCCCCTCAATCCTTTCCCCCAAGATCACTCCCTGAGTAAAACATTTGCTTCAGAGCCCCCATCTCAGGCTCTGCTTTTAGGGAACCCAGCCTGAGGCAATGAATAACCTGAACTAATTTGTGCACAGTAGTATTCGCTGAGGGGCATACAGGTGCTGAAAGGCAGCCCAAGCCCTAAGGGCCCAGCTATGTAAAAGTGGCACCTTTTCCTCATTTACCCAAAGCCATTGATTCATCAAGACTCAGTCCTGATGAGGTGGGATTCAAAACTCAGGAATTCCAGTTTCAGAGATCCCTGTCTCTCAATCACTGTGTGGTGCTGCCTCCTTGTATTAAATAATACAAGTCAGACGAAGGCAAGGGAAGGGGAGAGCTGTGTAGATCCACAGTTGTTCTGAACCACTTCTCCCAAGAAGAATCACAAGCTTCCAGAAGAGTCTATTCCAAGAACTATGTTCCTGATCAATCTCAGAGTAAATGCTGACCTGATATTTCATAATCTGTAATTCCTACAAGACATTTTCCATCAAAGTCAGGGCATGGACATTAACACATTACTGCCATGTATTCATCATAGCCCTCAATTCCCCCAATTGTCCCCACAATATCTTTTACAGCTGAAGGACCCAATCTACTCACTGGAGTTTCCATGTCACTCCTCTTTGGTTTCTGTAGTTCAGTCTGGAACACTTCCTTAGTGTGTCTCTGACTTTTATTGAAAAACAAAATTCCAGCAAGTCAAGTTGAAGATCTTATTGGCTTTATTAAGCAATTCATGAATTGGCAGCATCCCACCTGACAGGGAGACACATGCTCCCAGGAGGTGTACAAGATGCAGGGTTTTAGAGGAAGAAGGGTGGGGCAGGAAGTACTTAGAAGGAAAAGCAATGGTTTCAGGCCAGGACCCCTTCTCTGAGGGAAGGACCTGCAGGGTTTCTATCTTGCAGATGACTCATCAGGAAATTTCAGCCAGACTGGTAAAAGGTCACCTTCCTGGGATAGGTTGAAAGTGTCATTAGTCTTGGTTTGCTGTGAGGTGGAATTTGCAGGCAGGTGACTCCACTCTGGGCTTGTTTCTTCTTCTTTTTTTTTTTTTTTTTTAACATTTATTTTTTTGGGACAGAGAGAGACAGAGCATGAACGGGGGAGGGGCAGAGAGAGAGGGAGACACAGAATCAGAAACAGGCTCCAGGCTCTGAGCCATCAGCCCAGAGCCCGACGCGGGGCTCGAACTCACGGACCGCGAGATCGTGACCTGGCTGAAGTCGGACGCTTAACCGACTGCGCCACCCAGGCGCCCCTTGTTTCTTCTTTTTTAATCACTTTCATGACCTTGGTTTTGTTGAAGATTACATACCAGGTACAGATTAGGAGTAGGTATTCCTCTGTCAGGTTTGTCTGGCTTTTTTTCAGGATTTCTTTCAGGTTTTCCTCCTCAGCAAGAATACCCCAGAGGTGATGCTCAGTTCTTTTCACCAAGTCCTATTAAGTGACACGCCGTCACTTCCTCCTTTCCCTGATGACACTCATTCATTTGCCAGGTCTCTCTGTGTGAGCTGCTCTTTCCTCTGGTAGCTCATGGGTGTTTGAGTGGTAGTACTTTGAAACTGTGTCAGTGTCCTCATCAATTATAATCAATCCTGTATTTATTATACCTGTGGGTAATTGTGTTTTCCTGTTTTATTCAATGGGTCATAATCGCTTCCCATCCTTAGTTATCATGATGCCCAAATCATGCCTGATGGGCCCATAAAACTTCTTGGGCTGTGTCCTTTGGATGTGTCCCCATCACTGTTCAGGACAAGATGCTCCAGGCTCATCATGTGCTCCACCAGCCTGGATCAGCCATTTCTCTGAAAAGCCCTAGTTGCTTTCAGTGGAAAGTGATGTTAATAAGCCAAGATTTGAGCACAAGTTGTGCTCATTGCCTTTACAGTGTCACTGTTTCTAAGAACTGTCTGTGGAGAAAGGTAGGGGATATGTGTTTTCACCTACGCACACACATCTATTTATCTTTAAGTCAATCTACCTATCATCTACCTCTCTAGAAAAGCAGGATTTTTTCACTGATATACTCAGTTCTAAGCTCTGAATACATAATCTCATTCCTGTTTTCTCCCTTTCCATCAGTGACTCCCTTCTCCAACAGTGATAAACCTGGCTTCCACTTATCCCTAATATATTTACTTTTATCAGTTCCCCTTTATGTAACTAATCCCCACTCCATCACTTAACATCACTTAACATCCCCTCCTCATACTACTTGTGTTGCCCATCCATATTTAGGGTGTGGTGGCTCTCACAAGACCAGCCCCTCTGTGTGGACACTCTTCTCACTAAGCTTGGGCTCCCACATTCATGCCAGGCTGCTTCCATATGCGGACATACTCCCCTCCCTACTCTGTCTCTGTCTTTGAGTCATTGTGACTTCTTTTTCTGCCCTGGAGCCCCAAGGTAGGGCTGCCCACCTGGCTGTGTACCACCTATTAGTTTAAAGCTAAATTATCCAGGAAGGAAAGGCAATGGAAGAGAAGAGAGGAGAAAGGAAAGAAGGGGAAGGGAGTAAATGGGGGAAAAAGGAAGAATCCTGTGCAGCTTCTCATACCAACTGCATTGGACAAATGCTTTTAGCTTTTCTGCCCAATCTACTGACCAATCAACCATCTCTTATTTGATGTTCATTGTATTAGTACAGTAGGGGGCTGAGGTTAGGTCACAAAGAAAAAGCATGTTCCCTGTCTAGCAGAACACCAGGGCAGATGAGATGAAAACATTAATTCAAAACTAGTAATAAAAACTGCCTCAATTGAGTGTTATAAAAAAAAAATATGTGCTCCAAAACCAGAAGAATTAAACTTTCTGAGAAGTGGGCAAAGTAACAGTGTATTGACTCTCACCTACCTTAACATAACATGTTGGACTTCTGAGCAAGCCCCACCCACCTAGTGACTGTGATGGTCAAAAACATCCAGTCATTGACCCTCACTCATCAGTTCTATGGATTCCCCCTTAATGTGCAGGAAGACATCAGTTAATACGTTGGTAAAGAGATGTTGATTGACACACTCAGTGTAATAGTTAATGTATAATATTCAAAATAAGATGTGTGATATGAATGTCACTATTATGGTCACCACAAAAATTATTGTTTCATTAAAGTTTTTTAATACAACTGGTGAGAAATTTTTATTATCGATCAGTTCTCAGGGGAATAGATGGTACTAACTGGGACCGGATAGGCTGAGTCTACATGTCTGGCACTTATTAGTCACCTTCCTCACATTCCACAACATATAATGCTCCATGCAGATACCAGGAAAGCTTGCAATCCCTCGTCATCCATCACAAGCAGTACGTGAAGCCCATCTTAATTTCTGGGTTGTACTCACAAAGTAAATTGAAGTCTCTGGTGTTCTGGGATACAGGTTCTTGAAGAACAAAGGGGAATTTCTTAGGGAAAGTCAGGCTCTACTCACACTCCCATCTCTCAGCTCAACCTTGAGAACAATGGGTTTTTCTGGTTGAATAATACCTTGAGCATTTAATTTCAGGGGGATCTGCAACAGTTACAAAAGCATATGAAAACCAAAATGAAGTTCTACTGACAATAGAAGCAAAGCAGGCAAGATACATGAAGGAGAGTAAGAGTTTAAACATAAATACTACATTTAAATTCATATTCTCATATTCTTTAAACTTACTCTGTAAGCTGTCAAGACCAGAGTGTGGAAACATTCATCCATCATTCATTCAAAAGGGTATCTATTGAGTGTCTACTCTGTACCAGGCTGGGCACAATCTCATGTTGGTTTGTGTTCTTTTTTAATTTAAATTTTAGGTTAAAAGGATGAGTGTTTACAATTTACAACAGTTTCTTAGTCATTATGGCATACCACTTAAAAAGTGATACAGTTAATTTTGTATATGTTGAAGCTTGCAAAGTCATCCTGAGTGGACATTACACATTTTATTGTATTGCCATCCTCAATGCTAAACATCCTCTCATCTCTCCCAGTGGAAATATCCATTCATGATAGCAGATTTCAATAGAAAGGGAACACAGCTTTGACTGGAGAAGGGCTCATGGAAGGTGGGGCCAAATAACCACAATGGTCTGGACCATGGGAGTCCCTCACATCTGACAGACATGCTTCACACCAGTGATTCTCAACCTTGCTTGCACATGACAATCAATGGGGACACTTTTAAAGCCCCACTCTGGGTGAATTATGTAAGAATTTCTGAGATGGCCTGAACCCACTGACTCCAATGTACAAGTAGGGGTTGAGAACCATGGTTATGAGAGCATCTGTAAGTTGTGGTAGAGAATAGCATCATTCGAAAGTCATGTTGCATTAATAACTGCACATCATGACTATGCATAATATGTTCCCTTCCTTTCAGGGGATTTGAAATAAATTTAAAACATTGTCAAGTTCAAAAGTCTGTGCATAATCAGTCATGATAGTTGACCTGACTAGATGTCCCTTATTATTGGGTGCTAATAAACCACAGATGTGGCACTCAGAGCTGAAGGACCCTTAAAGGTCACAGATGACTCCAAATAGATTCTCTGGCCAATGGAACAAATTATAAGGATAAATGAGCCCATACAAACACACACACACACACACACACACACACACACACACACACACACACCATATCTCTTAGTTTAAAAAAAAAAAAGTAAAACATTCTTTGTGTGGAAAGTTCTCTGACCTGTGTTTCTTCACAAGGTTTGAAGGAGAAGTTCTGAAGGAGTGTGACAAGGGCAAGTTTCATGTTCATGATCGCAAACCTCATGCCAATGCAGTTTCGGGGTCCAGTTCCAAAAGGCAGGTATATATAAGGATTTATGCTGTCCTTGTTCTTCTTGCTGAACCTGGTTCCACAAATCGAGTTGGAAACAAGTTAGTGAAACATAAAAACCACAAGAGCCACATGTGTGGGGTTCTCAACCAGGACTACACAGGACACTCTTGGGGGGCTGGTCACTGAAATCCTGCCATGCTTATTCTGCGGTGACAACTGTAAGCTACATATCCTCTGCATTCCCCTACCCTGTGGGAGCAGTCAGTCTTGTTGAGATGAGATGAATGTTGTTGAAGGGAAGAGTTATCTTAAACACTAGAATTACAGTCAGCATGGGGAGGTGTTCACAGTCTGAAAGGCAAGCAGGCAATGAGACTGACTGAAGGAAAGGTAGGTTCCTGCCTCCACTGACTTATGTTGGTCATGTGCTCATGGAAGAAGGAAGCAGGAGAAATGCCTCCCATGATTTAGATTGTTATTTTTCCCTTCTCTTCCCTCTCCTCCCACCTTGAATCCCCCAACCACTAAGACAGGCCAGCTGGTCAGAAGATTTGCATGAGCACACGATGCTGCTCCAATGTAATCATATTCATTAATGTGTATAATCAGTATAATCACTGAATTCTTGGTCACCTGTCTCATGAGTCTAAAAGTTCCTGAAAGTTAGTCCTATGTTTTATTCAAAACTGATTCCTCAATATTTGATTATATTAAAGGAAAATGTGGATTTGAGGAAAGTGATAATGACATTGTCAGTAGTATTTTTTTTTAAAGTCCTTATATTATTGGGGCAGCTGAGTGGCTCAGTTGGTTAAACATCCAACTCTTGATTTCGGCTCAGCTCATGATCTCACGGTTTGTGAATTCCAGTCCCACCTTGGGCTCTGCACTGACATCGCAGAGGCTGCTTGGGATTCTGTCTCTCTCTCTCTCCATCTCCCTCTGCCCCTCCCCCGCTTGTGCTTGCTCTTCTCTCTGTCTCTCAAATAAATAAATATATTTTTTAAATGAATGAATAAATCCTTATATTATGGAGAACATTCTGGAATATTTACAGATGATGTGCCTTGAAGTAATACGTCATAACATGAGGAATTGTAATGGCATGTGGTTGGGGCAGCTGATATGGGTTAGTGGTTGTTGGGCAGGTGATGGGCACATATAGATGTATTGAAAGTATTTCAAAGAACTGTGTCTATAGAATATGCTTGTGCATGTGCCAAAAATTCTCCATAATAGACATTTTTAACATGTGGATTTGGCACTGTCTGGCACAGTCCCTGACACACATAGGTAAGCACTTCATATCATGACTGAGTGAATCACAGAGAAGTACCAGGAGTCTCTGGTTTCTGTTTGAGAAGCTACAGGAACAGGGACTGCTGAGTTTGTGGGAACCACCAGGTCTTCTGGTCCAGAAAACAGGTGACTTGGTCAATTCTGACTTCTTTCAGCAAGTACTAAGTGTAGACACAATGCTAGCACTAGTGACACCATGCAACAAGACATGGGCTCAGCCATCAGGGAGCTTAGAGTCAGGGGCTAAAAGTCTGGATCCCTACAAAGTTCACTCCAAATTTTTCTCACCAATACAATAAACAGGAAAGTACCAACTGTTTGCAGAATTCAAGCTGTGCCCAAAGCCAAACTCTGCTCTGGATTCCCAGAGAGAAAGCTCAAGACCCCTCCTCCCAGGAGGATGTCTCAGATGGCTAGAGAGCAGATGACTTTGCTTTGGATGAACCCCAGATACCAAGACAGGTGGGAGATAGCATAGGACTGCAGCCACAGACAGAACAGGATCTGTGTGTGCCCCCATCCTCATGAGGTTGCTCCTCTTGCCAGGAATGAGGACTCTAAGCTCCAAGCCTCTCAGCTCTACAGGTAGCAGAAACGGTGGCCAAGGTTTACAAACATGGAATGTGAAGACATAGGGGGAGAATTCAGAGAGCTAGAGTGGACAGAAAAACGTTAAGGGAAAAAAGTCCCATTTCCTTGAATAAGATGATTATGATATATGCATATAATCACAAACACAAATACAATATGTTGCTTATAGTTCACTGTTACATTAAGTAGCTCAAAAACATATAATGCCACCCTTTTAGTAATCTATATATGCATAGAAAAGTATCCATAAGGACATACATTATTAATAATCTTGACATATTGGGACTGACAATGATGTTATATTCTTTCTTCTCAAAGAACAGTTTGTAAAATTTTTATGAACTTTCTAAATTTAAATTTTTGTTAAAATACAGTGCAATATTAGTTTCAGGAGTAGAATTCAGTGATTCGTAACTTATATACAAAACCCAATGCTCATTACAAGTGCCCTCTTATTACTCATCATCACCTATCCAGACCAACTCCCACCCACCTCCTTCCATCAACTCTCAGTTTATTCTCTATCTTTAAGAGTCTCTTGTGGTAGAGTGCCTGGGTAGCTCAGTTAGTTGGCTCAGGTCATGATCTCAGGGTTCACGGGTATGAGCCCCGTGTTGGGTTCTGTGCTGACAGCTCAGAGCCTGGAGCTTGCTTTGGATTCTGTGCCTCCCTCTCTCTCTCTCTCTGCCCCTTCCCTGCTTGTTATCTCTCTCTCTCTCTCTCTCTCTCTCTCTCTCTCTCTCTCTCTCTCACTCTCCCTCCCTCCCCTCTCTCTATAAAAATAAATAAATATTTAAAAAACATTTTATTTTGATGAGGTACCAATAGTTCATTTTAGCTTTTGTTTCCCTTGCCTCCAGAGACGTGTTGAGTAAGAAGTTGCTGTGGCCGAGGTCAAAGAGGTTTTTGCCTGCTTTCTCCTCAAGGATTTTGATGGCTTCCTGTCTTGATTTAGTTCTTCATCCATTTTGAGTGTATTTTTGTGTAAGGTGTAAGAAAGTGGTCCAGGTTCATTCTTATGCATGCTGCTGTCCAGTTTTGCCAGCACTGCTTGGTGAAGAGACTGTCTTTACTCCATTGGATATTCTTTCCTGCTTTGTCAAAGATTAGTTCGCCATACGTTTGTGGGTCCATTTCTGGGTTCTCTAGTTTGTTCCATTGACCTGAGTGTCTGTTTTTGTGCCAGTACCATACTGTCTTGATGATTACAGTTTTGTAATACAGCTTGAAGTCCAGAATTGTGATGCCTCCTGCTTTGGTTTTCTTTTTCAAGATTGCTTTGGCTATTCATGGTCTTGGTTCAAAGAAGACATCCAGATGGCCAACTGGCACATGAAAAAATGCTCAACATCACTCATCATCAGGGAAATACAATCAAAACCACAATGAGATACCACACCACACCTGTCAGAATGGCTAACATTAACAACTCAGACAACAAAAGATGTTGGCAAGGATGTGGAGAAAGAGGATCTCTTTTGCACTGCTGGTGGGAATGCAAACTGGTGCAGCCACTCTGGAAAACAGTATGGAGGCTCATCAAAAAATTAAAATAGAACTTCCCTACGACCCAGCAATTGTACTACTAGGTATTTATCTAAGGGATACAGGTATGCTGTTTCAAATGGGCACATGCACCCTAATGTTTACAGCAGTGCTATTAACAATAGCCAAAGTATGGAAAGAGCCCAAATGTCCATCGATGGATGAATGGATAAAGAAGATATGGTATATATATATAATGGAGTATTACTCAGCAATCAAAAAGAATGAAATCTTGCCATTTGCAACTAGATGAATGGAACTAGAGGGTATTATGCTAAGCAAAATTAGTCAGAGAAAGACAAATATCATATGACTTCACTCATATGAGGACTTTAAGAGACAAAACAGATGAACATGCAGGAAGGGAAACAAAAATAATATAAAAACAGGGAGGGGGACAAAAACATAGGGACCTTTAAATATGGAGGAAAAACAGAGGGTTGCTGGAGGGTTGAGGGAGGGGTGATCGGCTAAATGGGTAAGAGGTATTAAGGAATCTACTCCTGAAATCATTGTTGACTATATGTTAACTAACTTGGATGTAAATTAAAAAAATAAATTTAGGGGCGCCTGGGTGGCTCAGTCAGTTAAGCGGCCAACTGCAGCTCAGGTCATGATCTCGCGGTCCGTGAGTTCGAGCCCCGCATCAGGCTCTGTGCTGACAGTTCAGAGCCTGGAGCCTGCTTCAGATTCTGTGTCTCCCTCTCTCTGCCCCTCCCTGTTCATGCTCTGTCTCTCCCTGTCTCAAAAATAAATAAAATGTTAAAAAATTTTTTAAATAAATTTAAAAAAACAAATAACCTAAAAAAATATTTTTAAGTCCCCTGTGGTTTCTTTTACCCTCTCTTCTCTTTTTCCCTGCCCTTCCTCTATGTTCATCTTTTCTGTTTCTTAAATTTTACATATGACTGAAATCATACGTTATTTGTCTTTCTCTGAGTTATTTTGCTCAGCATAATATGTTCTAGCTCCATCCACATCATTGCAAGTGGCAAGATTTCATTCCTTTTGATGGCTGAATAATTTTCCTGTGTGTGTGTGTGTGTGTGTGTGTGTGTGTGTGCGCACACACGCAGACACACACACGCACACACACACATCTCCTGTATCCATTCATCAGTCAGTGGACATTTGTGCTTTCTCCATAGTTTGGATATTGTTGATAATGCTACTATAAACACTGGGGTGTATGTACCCCTTCAAATCTGTATTTTAGTATCCTTTGGGCAAATACTATAATACAATTGCTGTATCATAGGGTAGCTCTACTTTTAGGTTTTTGAGGACCTCTATACTGTTCCCCAGAGTGGTTGCACCAGTTTGCATTCCTACCAGCAGTGCAAGAAGATTCCCTATCTCTGCATCCTTGCCAACACCTGTTGCTTCTTGTGTTGTTAATTTTAGCCATTCTGACATGTATTGAGGTGGTATCTCATTGTAATTTTGATTTGTAGTTCCCTGATGATGGGTGATATCGAGCATCTTTTCATGTGTCTGTTAACCATCTGGATGTCTTCTTTGGAAAAGTGTCTATTCATGTCTTCTGCCCATTTCTTAACTGGGTTGTTTGGGGTGGTTTTTTTTTTTTTTTTTTTTTTTTTTTTTTGGTATTGATGTTTCTTATAAATTTTGGATACTACCCCTTTATCATATATGTCATTTGCAAATATCTTCTTCCATTCTGTTGGTTGCCTTTTAGTTTTGTTCATTTCTTCCTTCACTGTGCAGAAGCTTTTTATCTTGATGAGGTCCCAGTAGTTCATTTTTGCTTTTGTTTTCCTTGCCTTTGGTGATGTGTCTAGTAAGAAGTTGCTCCAGTCAAGGTCAAAGAGGTTTCTGGCTATGCTCTCCTCTAGGACTTTGATGGTTTCCTGTTTCACATTTAGGTCTTTCATCTATTTTGAATTTATTTTTGTATACAGTGTAAGAAAGTAGTTCAGGGGGAACTGGGTGACTTGGTTAAATGTCCTACTTCAGTTCAGGTCATGATCTCATGATGCATGGGTTCGAGCCCCAGTTGAGCTGACAGCATGGAGCCTGCTTCGGATTCTCTGTCTCCCTCTCTCTCTCTGTCTCCCCACCCCTATTCATGCACTCTCTCTCTCTCCCTCTCAAACAAACAAACTTTAAAAAAAAGAAAGCGGTCCAGATTTATTCTTCTACATGTTGTCATCCACTTTTCCCAACACCTTTTGTTTAAGCAACTTTTTTTCCACTAGATATTCTTTCCTGCTTTGTCAAAGATTAGTTGACCATATAAATGTGTGTCCATTTCTGGGTTTTCTATTGTGTTCCATTGATCTATGTTTCTGTTTTTGTGCTAGTACCTTACTGTCTTGATGACTACAGCTTTGTAATATAGCTTGAAATCTAGAATCACGATGCCTTCAGTTTTGTTTTCCTTTTTCAGAATTGCTTTGGCTATTTGGGGTCTTTTTTTATTCCATACAAACTTTAGGTTTGTTTGTTCTAGCTCTGTGAAGAATGTTAGTGTTATTTTGATAGGGGTTGCATTAAAAATTGATAACCCTTAGCCAAACTTATCAAAAATAAAAGAGAAAGGACTCAAATAAATAAAATCATGAATTAAAGAGGAGAGATCACAACACCACAGAAGCACAAACACTTATAAGAGAATACTATGAAAAATTAGAGGCCAACAAACTGGACAATCTGGAAGAAATGGATGAATTCCTAGAAACTCACACACTACCAAACCTCAAACAGGAAGAAATAGAAAATTTGAACAGACCTATAACCAGCAAAGAAATTGAATCAGTAATCAAAAATCTCCCAGCAAACAAAAGTCCTGGGCCAGATGGCTTCCCAGGAGAATTCTACCTGACATTGAAAAAAGAGTTAATACTTATTTTTCTCAAACTGTACCAAAAAATAGAAATGGAAAGAAAACTCCCCAACTCATTCTCTGAAGCCAGCATTTCCTTGATTCCAAAACCAAAGTTCCCACCAAAAAAGGGGAATCACAGGCCAATATCCCTAATGAACCTGAATGCAAAAATTCTAAACAAGAGAAGAGGAGCCAAGATGGCGGAACAGCATGGAAGTTTTTTCTGTGTTTCACGTCCATGAAACACAGCCAGACCAATACTAAACCATACTGCACACCTAGAAAACTGATTGGAGGATCAACACAACAATCTGCACAACCTGAACCACAGAATTCAGCAGGTACGCAGTGTGGAGAGGTGAACTTGGGGACGAGAAGCTACGGTGAGCAGGGAGACGCTGTTGTGGGCAGAGAGAGGATGGAAACAGGAGGGAGAATACGGGAAAAGCACCCCTCCCCAAAAGCAGCTGGAGAGAAAGTGGAAAATTGGAAACAGCTGCAGGGACTAAAGGAGAAAGGAGAGGGCTTAAATTCCATTAAGACTGTAAACAAGGGGAGTGCAGAGTCTGCAACTCCACAGCTTGATACCTGGCAGTGCTCTGGTGGGAATGGTGAATCCCCAGGAGCAGAGTGGGGTCCAGGAGGTTCTTGGGCCACACAAGGAAAAGCAGTTCCACAGCTGGAAGGACATTTGGTAGAGACCATTGAAGCCACTTGGTCCCAGCAGACCCCAGAGAATGGCCACATTTGCTGGTGCTGGAACAAGGTTGTTAAGGGTGAAGCCTGGTGCCAGATGTGTGTTGTGATTTTCCATAATCCCTGAGATGCTGCTGCTACACTATCTCGTGAACTTTTCTAGGGAGGGCTGGCACCTGGCCGCAGTCTAGGAGCACCAGCACCAGCAGTGTCCAGCAAGCATTCTGAAAGGGCGGGCCTACGCCGGCCGACTCCATCTTGTTCTGTGTTCTCCACCTTGAGTGACTATGTCCCCGACATGACCCCTTTTCCGGGAAAATCGCAGAAACCTCAGATCGCACCTCCTCCCCTTGAGTAACCTCCCGCTCACCCGTTCAAACTTCCTGATCAAAACACGCCCAGTGACCTGCGTAACAGGACTCTGACCCTTCCCCAGCCAATCGGCTGAGGCCACGACCCTTCCCCAGCCAATCAGCTGCCCCTAGACCCCTATAAAACCTTTGTGCTTTTGAAACTCGCTCTCTCTCCCCGGTATCTCACTGCTGCATCGGTGCAGGTAGGGGACTGAGCTCAAGCTAGCTCGAATAAAGGCTCTTTTGCTTTTGCATCGGACTCGGCTCCCTGGTGGTCTTTTGGGATCACGAATTCTGGGCATAACAGTTCCTGGGTGCAGCCGACATTCGGCCATTGCTTGGTGAGACCCTCCCACAGAGGGGCGGAATGGGGCAAAGCCCCAGTCCCTCAGAAGTAAGGGGCCAGGGAAAACAGCCACATCTGAGATAAAATTCGAGAGAGAGGTACTGCCTGGGACTTGGTCACAGACAGTGAAAAAGCAGGAAGTGGACAAAAGCTGAAGAGGAGGATGGGTTCGCGATTGCTGATCAGGGAGAACAGAGTTCCGATGCTAGAGACTGGGTAGCGAGGCGGCGCCATTTTCACCGCCCGCACAATTGCACATAGGCACCTATGACCACCACAACACCCCACCCCAGTGGGCTAGCAGTGCCATCTAGTGGAGAACGGAGCTGTTACACTGAGCCCCACCCAACTGGGCCAACCTTGCTCTTCAAGAAGATAAGTCTCACCGCCTGCTTAGTTTATGGACTATAAATCACTTCATAGTCTGACTTCTAGGGGAAAGCAAAGTAATTTCAGTCCTGCTTCAATCTGTTGGCAGATCCATCTATTCAATTTTCGTTCTTTTTTTTTTCTCCTTTTCGCTTTTTCTTGAATACAGAAAGAGAAAAAATTCATTTTTATTTTCAATTTTTATTAACAATATTTTTCTTCAATTTTTTACTACATTTTTACTTTTGTGTAAATTTTTTCAAATTCTATTTTACTTCCATCATTTTATTTTAGTCTACTTCAGTATATTCATTTTTTCAAATCTTCAAATGATTTCCTTTTTTTTCTTTTTTCTCTTGTTTCTTTTCTTTTTCTTGAATACAGAAGGAGAAAAACTTCATATTTACTTTCAGTTTCTATTAAAACTATTTTTCTTTAATTTTCTTTAACTTTGGGGGAGAATCAAAGTAATGCTGGCTTCATGGAATGAGTCTGGAAGTTTTCCTTCCCTTTCTATTTTTTGGAACAGCTTGAGGAGTATAGATATTATCTCTGCTTTAAATGTCTGGTAGAATTCCCCTGGGAAGCCATCTGGTCCTGGACTCTTATTTGCTGGGAGATTTCTGATGACTGATTCAATTTCTTTGCTGAATATGGGTCTGTTGAAGTTTTCTATTTCTTCCTGTTTGAGTTTTGGAAGTGTGTGGGTGTTTAGGAATTTGTCCATTTCTCCCAGATTGTCCAGTTTGTTGGCATATAATTTTTCACAGTAGTCCCTGATAATTGCTTGTGTTTCTGAGGGATTGGTTGTAATTCCATTTTCATTCACGATTTTATCTATTTGGGTCATCTCCCTTTTCTTTTTGAGAAGCCTGGCTAGAGGTTTGTCAATTTTGTTTATTTTTTCAAAAAACCAACTCTTGGTTTTGTTGATCTGCTCTACAGTTTTTTAGATTCTATATTGTTTTATTTCTCCTCTGATCTTTATTATTTCTCTTCTTCTGCTGGATCTGGGGTGTCTTTGCTGCTCTGCTTCTATTTCCTTTAGGTGTGCTGTTAGACTGTTAGATTTTGCATTTGGGATTTTTCTTGTTTCTTGAGATAGCCCTGGATTGCAATGTATTTTCCTCTCAGGACTGCCTTCGCTGCATCCCAAAGCGTTTGGATTGTTTTATTTTCATTTTCGTTTGTTTCCATATATTTTTAATTTCTTCTCTAATTGCCTGGTTGACCCACTCATTCTTTAGTAGGGTGTTCTTTAACCTCCATGCTTTTGGAGGTTTTCCAGACTTTTTCCTGTGGTTGATTTCAAGCCTCATAGCATTGTGGTCTGAAAGTATGCATGGTATGATTTCAATTCTTGTATACTTATGAAGGGCTGTTTTGTGACCCAGTATGTGATGTATCTTGGAGAATGTTCCAGGTGCACTCGAGAAGAAAGTATATTCTGTTGCTTTGGGGTGCAGAGTTCTAAATATATCTGTCAAGTCCATCTGATCCAATGTATCATTCAGGGCCCTTGTTTCTTTATTGACCGTGTGTCTAGATGATCTATTCATTGTTGTAAGTGGAGTATTAAAGTCCCCTGCAATTACCACATTCTTGTCAATAAGTTTGCTTAT
The DNA here is from genome assembly GCF_014898765.1 of Herpailurus yagouaroundi. Lineage (NCBI taxonomy): Eukaryota > Metazoa > Chordata > Mammalia > Carnivora > Felidae > Herpailurus > Herpailurus yagouaroundi. Next base: position 6,757,933 of record NW_024412447.1, on the reverse strand, counting down.
GTTTGTGAGTAATTGTTTTATATATTCGGGGGCTCCCATATTCGGCACATAGACATTTATTACTGTTAGCTCTTCCTGATGGATAGACCCTGTAATTATTATATAATGCCCTTCTTCATCTCTTGTTACAGCCTTTAATTTAAGGTCTAGTTTGTCTGATAGAACTACGGCTACTTCAGCTTTCTTTTGACTCCCAGTAGCATGATAGGTAGTGCTCCATCCCCTTACTTTCAATCTGAAGGTGTCCTCGGGTCTAAAATGAGTCTCTTGTAGACAGCAAATAGATGGGTCTTGTTTTTTTATCCATTCTGATACCCTATGTCTTTTGGTTGGCACATTTAGTCCATTTACATTCAGTGTTATTATAGAAAGATATGGGTTTAGAGACATTGTGATGTCTGTAGGTTTCGTGCTAGTAGTGATGTCTCTGGTACTTTGTCTCACAGGATTCCCCTTAGGATCTCTTGTAGGGCTGGTTTAGTGGTGATGAATTCCTTCAGTTTTTGTTTGTTTGGGAAGACCTTTATCTCTCCTTCTATTCTGAATTACAGACTTGCTGGCTAAAGGATTCTCAGCTGCATATTTTTTCTGTTCATCACATTGAAGATTTCCTGCCATTCCTTTCTGGCCTGCCAAGTTTCAGAAGAGAGATCAGTCACTAGTCTTAATGGTCTTCCTTTATATGTTAGTGCACGTTTATCCCTAGCTGCTTTCAGAATTTTCTCTTTATCCTTCTATTTTTCCAGTTTCACCATGATATGTCATGCAGAAGATCAATTCAAGTTACATCTGAAGGGAGTTCTCTGTGCCTCTTGGATTTCAATGCCTTTTTCCTTCCCCAGATCAGGGAAGTTCTCAGCTATTATTTCTTCAAGTACACCTTCAGGCCCTTCTCTCTCTTCTTCTTCTGGAATACCTATGATACGGAAATGGTTCCGTTTGATTGCATCACTTAGTTCTCTAATTTTCCCCTCATACTCCTGGATTTTTTTCTTTTTCTCAGCTTCCTCTTTGTCCATAATTTTGTCTTCTAATTCACTTATTCTCTCCTCTGCCTCTTCAATTCGTGCTATGGCTGCCTCCATTTTTTTTAACGTTTATTTTATTTTTGAGAGACAGAGAGAGATAGAGATGAGCAGGGGAGGGGCAGAGAGAGAGGGAGACATAGAATCTGAGGCAGGCTCCAGGCTCTGAGCTGTCAGCACAGAGCCTGATGTGAGGCTCAAACCCACAAACTGCGAGATCATGACCTGAGCCGAAGTTGGACACTTAAGCAACTGAACCACGCAGGCGCCCCTGGCCGCCTCCATTTTATTTTGCACCTCATTTATAGCATTTGTTAGTTCCTCATGACTATTTCTTAGTCCCTTGATCTCTGTAGGTAGATTCTCGACTGTCCTCTATGCTTTTTTTTCAAGCCCAGCAATTAATTTTATGACTACTATTCTAAATTCTTCTTCCATTATATTGTTTAAATTGGTTTTGATCAATTCGTTAGCTGTCACTAATTCCTGAACTTTTTTTTTTTTTTTTTTTGAGGAGAATTCATCTGTTTCATCATTTTGGGTAGTCCCTGCAGTAGCTCCAAACTTCAGGGCACTTCTCCTATGCTCTCCAGAGAAACTTGTGTTGGTAGGCAGGACCACAGTCAGACCTGATATCTGCTCCAGCTCACCGCTGGGGCCACAGTCAGACTGGTGTGTACCTTATCTTCCCCTTTTCCAGGGGCAAGACTCACTGTGGAGTGTATGGCGCCTGTCTGGGCTGCTTGTACACTGCCAAGCTTGTGGTGCTGCTTCGATGGGATCTCGCCAAGGGCGTGTTAGCTGGGGTGGATCACCAAGGTGCACAGGAGCTGGAGGGGCAGGCTTAGCTTGCTTTGCCATTGGTGGTCCCTTGCAGGAGGGGCCCTGCAGCACCGGGAGGGAGGCAGGCCCATCAGAGAGATGGATCCACAGAAGCACAGCATTGGGCATTTGTGCGGTGCAAGCAAGTTCAGTGATGGGAACTGGTTCCCTTTGGAATTTCGGCTGGGGGTCGGGAGAGGGAAATGGCACTTGCCAGTGCCTTTGTTCCCCCACTGAGCTGAACTCTGTCCTCCAGGGATCAAAAACTCTCCCTTCCTGAGTCCTCTCGCCCTCCCTGCTCTCTGAGAGCAGAGCTGTTGGCTTTTAATATTCCAGATGTTAAGTCCCGCTGGCTGTCAGAACTCACACAGTCTGGCCCCTGCACGTTTGCAAACCAGACTCTGGGGGCTCTGCCTTGCCAGGCAGCCTGCCCCTCCACCACCCCGGCTCCCTCCTGCCAATCCATGTAGCATGCACCACCTCTCCGCTCTTCCTACCCTCTTCTCTGGGCCTCTAGTCTATGCTTGGCTCCAGAGAGTCTGTTCTTCTAGCGGTTTTCTGGGCTATTTAGGCAGATGTGGGTGGAATCTAAGTCATCAGCCGGACGAGGTGAGCCCAGTGTCCTCCTACACTGCCATCTTCCACCTGTCTCCCTCTGTGTAAATTTTTTCAAAGTCTATTTTACTCCCATCATTTCATTTTAGTCTACTTCAGTGTATTCATTTTTTCAAATTCTCAAACGATTCCCCCACTTTTTTTCTCTAATCTATCAAACACTTTAAACACCCAGACCAAAACACACCTAGGATCTAGCATCATTTATTAAATTTGTGTGTGTGTGTTTACTTTTTTAATTTTAATTTTTTTTTATTTTTTTAATTTTAATTTTTCTGCCTCATTAATTCCTTTTCTCCCTTCAAAATGATGAAATGAAGGAATTCACCCCAAAAGAAAGAGCACAAAGAAATGACAGCCAGGGATTTAACCAACACAGATACAAGCAAAATGTCTGAACCAGAATTTAGAATCACGATAATAGGAATACTAGCTGGAGTTGAAAATAGATTAGAATCCCTTTCTGCAGAGATAAAAGAAGTAAAAACTAGTCAGGATGAAATAAAAAATGCTATAACTGAGCTGCAGTTTTGAATGGATGCCACGGTGGCAAGGATGGATGAGGTAGAACAGAGAATCAGTGATATAGAGGACAAACTTATGGAGAATAATGAAACAGAAAAAAAAGAGGGAGATAAAGGCAAAAGAGCACGATTTAAGAATTAGAGAAATCAATGACTCATTAAAAAGTAACAACATCAGAATCATAGGGGTCCCAGAAGAGGAAGAGAGGTAAAAGGGGTAGAAGGGTTATGCGAGCAAATCAGAGCAGAAAAATTTCCTAACCTGGGGAAAGACACAGACATCAAAATCCAGGAAGCACAGAGGATTCCATTAGATTCAACAAAAACCGACCATAAACAAGGCATATCATAGTCAAATTCACACAATACTCAGGCAAGGAGAGAATCATGAAAGCAGCAAGGAAAAAAAAGTCCTTAACCAACAAGGGAAGACAGATCAGGTTTGCAGCAGACCTATCCACAGAAACCTGGCAGGCCAGAAAGGAGTGGCAAGATATATTCAATGTGCTGAATCAGAAAAACATGCAGCCAAGAATTCTTTATCCAGCAAGGCTGTCATTCAAAATAAAAGGAGAGATAAAAAGTTTCCCAGACAAACAAAACTTAAAGGAGTTTGTGACCACTAACCCAGCCCTGCAAAAAATTTTAAGGGGGACTCTCTGAGGGGAGAAAAGTTGAAAACAGAAAGAAAGAGAAAGCAAGCAAGCAAGCAACAAAGATTATAAAGGAACAGAGACCACCACCAGAAACTCCAACTATACAAGCATCAGAATGGCAATAAATTCATATCTTTCAGTACTCACTCTAAACTTCAAAGGACTCAATGCTCCAATCAAAAGACATAGGGTAACAAAATGGATAAGAAAATAAGATCCATCTATATGCTGTTTACAAGAAACCTACCTTAGACCTAAAGACACCTTCAGATTGAAAATAAGGGGGTGGACAACCACCTATCATGCTAATGGTCAACAAAAGAAAGCTGGAGAAGCCATACTTATATTAGACAATCTAGACTTTAAAATAAAGACTGTATCAAGAGATGCAGAAGGGCATTATATCATAATCAAGAGATCTATCCACCAAGAAGACCTAACAATTGTAAACCTTTATGCGCCAAAAGTGAAAGCACCCAAATCTATAAATCAATTAATCACAACCATAAAGAAACCAATCAATAATACCACCATAATAGTAGGAGACTTCAACACCCCAATCACAGCAATGGACAGATAATCTAATCAAAAAATCAACAAGGAAAATATGGCTTTGAATGACACACTGGACCGGGTGGACTTAACAGCTATATTCAGAACATTTCATCCTAAGGCAGCATAATATACATTCTTCTCCAGTGCACATGGAATGTTCTCCAGAATAGACCATATACTGGGACACAAATCAGCCCTAAGTACAAAAAGATCAAGATCATACCGTGCATATTTCCAGACAGAAATGCTATGATGCTCAAAATCAACCACAAGAAAAAATTGGAAAGGTAACAAATACTTGGAGACTGAAGAACATACTACTAAAAAATGAATGGGCTGAGAGACGCTTCTGGGAAGATGGTGGCGTAGAGGACGCTGAGCTCACCGTGTCGTGGGGGTCACTTAGATTCCACTCACACCTGCCTAAATGATCCAGAAAGTCCCTAGAAGACTAGCAGAACGGATTCTCCAGAGCCAAGCATAGATGAGAGGTCCATGGAAGAGGGTAGGAAGGGTGGAGAGGCGGTGCACGCTACATGGACTGGTGGGGGGAGCTGGGGCAGAGGGGCAGCTCACTGGCTAAGCAGAGCCCCTGAGTCTCGCTTGCAAAAACAGAGGGGCTGGACGGAGTGTGTTCAGACAGCAAGCGGGACTTAACATCTGGAAGGTTATAAGTTAACAGCTCTGCTCAGAGAGCGGGAGGGCTGGAGGACAATGGGAGGGAGAGTTGTTGAGCCCCGGACAACAGAACTCAGCTTGGTGGGGAACAAAGGCGCTCGCCAGTGCCATCTCCCTCGCCCATCCCCAGCCAAAATCCCAAAGGGAACCAGTTCCTGTCAGGGAACTTGCTTGCACCGTGCTAACACCCAACACTGTGCTTCTGTGGATCCATCCCTCCTGTGGCCGGTCTGACTCCCTCCCGGTGCTGCAGGGCCCCTCCCGAAGCAGATCACCAAAGGATAAGCGACCTGAGCCTGCCCCTCCTGCCCCCGTGCACCTTGCCAATCCACCCCAGCTAATACGCCAGATCCCCAGCACCACAATCCTGGCAGTGTGCAAGTAGCCCAGATGGGCCACGCCACGTCAAAGTGAATTCCGCCCCTAGGAGAGGGGAAGAGAAGCTACACACCAGTGTGATGGTGGCCCCAGCGGTGGGCTGGGGGCAGACATCAGGTCTGACTGCGGCCCCGCCCAACAACACAAGTTATTCAAGACAGCACAGGGGAAGTGCCCCGCAGTTCTGCACCACTCCAGGGACTATCCAAAATGACGAAACGGAAGAATTCCCCTCAAAAAAACCTCCAGGAAATAACGACAGCTAACAAACTGATCAAAAACGATTAAACAATATAACAGAAAGTGAATTTAGAATAATAGTCATAAAATTAATCGCTGGGCTTGAAAACAGTATAAAGGACAGCAGAGAATCTCTTGCTACAGAGATCAAGGGACTCAAGAACAGCCAGGAGGAGCTAAAAAACTCTATAAACGAGCTGCAAAATAAAATGGAGATGACCACGGCTCGGAATGAAGAGTCAGAGGAGAGAATAGGTGAACTAGAAGATAAAATTATGGAAAAAGAAGAAGCTGAGAAAAATAGAGATAAAATAATCCAGGAGTATGAGGGGAAAATTAGAGAACAAAGTGATGCAATAAGAGCAATAATCTATGCATAATTGGTATTCCAGAGGAGGAAGCGAGAGGGAAAGGTGCTGAAGGTGTACTTGAAGAAATAATAGCTGAGAACTTCCTTGATCTGGGGAAGGAAAAAGGCACTGAAATCCAAGAGGCACAGAGAACTCCCTTCAGATGTAACTTGAATCGATCTTCTGCACGACATATCATAGTGAAACTGGCAAAATGCAAGGATAAAGAGAAAATTCTGAAAGCAGCGAGGGATAAACGTGCTCTAACTTATAAAGGGAGACCAATAAGACTAGTGACCGATCTCTCTTCTGAAACTTGGCAGGCCAGAAAGGATTGGCACAAGATCTTCAATGTGATGAACAGAAAAAATATGCAGCCGGGAATCCTTTAGCCAGCAAGCCTGTCATTTAGAATAGAAGGAGAGATAAAGGTCTTTCCAAACAAACAAAAACTCAAGGAATTCGTCACCACTAAACCAGCCCTACAAGAGATCCTAAGGGGAATCCTGTGAGACAAAGTACCAGAGACATCGCTAAAAGCATAAAACATACAGACATCACAATGACTCTAAACCCGTATCTTTCTATAATAACACTGAATGTAAATGGATTAAATGCGCCAACCAAAAGACATAGGGTATCAGAATGGATAAGAAAACAAGACCCATCTATTTGCTGTCTACAAGAGACTCATTTTTAGACCTGAGGACACCTTTAGATTGAGAGTGAGGGGATGGAGAACTATTTATCATGTTACTGGAAGCCAAAAGAAAGCTGGAGTAGCCATACTTATATCAGACATCTAGACTTTAAATTAAAGGCTGTAACAAGAGATGAAGAAGGGCATTATATAATAATTACAGGGTCTATCCATCAGGAAGAGCTAACAGTAATAAATGTCTATGCACCGAATATGGGAGCCCCCAAATATATAAAACAATTACTCATAAACATAAGCAACCTTATTGATAAGAATGTGGTAATTGCATGGGGACTTTAACACCCCACTTACAGAAATGGATACATCATCTAGACACACAGTCAATAAAGAAACAAGGGCCCTGAATGATACATTGGATCAGATAGACTTGACAGATATATTTAGAACTCTGCAACCCAAAGCAACAGAATATACTTTCTTCTCGAGTGCACCTGGAACATTTTTCAAGATAGATCATATACTGGGTCACAAAACAGCCCTTCATAAGTTTACAAGAATTGAAATCATACCATGCATACTTTCATACCACAATGCAATGAAGCTTGAATCAACCACAGGAAAAAGTCTGGAAAAACTCCAAAAACATGGAGGTTAAAGAACAACCTACTAAAGAATGAGTGGGTCAACCAGGCAATTAGAGAAGAAATTAAAAATATATGGAAACAAACGAAAATGAAAATAAAACAATCCAAACGCTTTGGGATGCAGCGAAAGCAGTCCTGAGAGGAAAATACATTGCAATCCAGGGCTATCTCAAGAAACAAGAAAAATCCCAAATACAAAATCTAACAGCACACCTAAAGGAAATATAAGCAGAACAGCAAAGGCAGCCTAAACCCAGCAGAAGAAGAGAAATAATAAAGATCAGAGCAGAAATAAACAATATAGAATCTAAAAAAACTGTAGAGCAGATCAATGAAACCAAGAGTTGGTTTTTTGAAAAAATAAACAAAATTGACAAACCTCTAGCCAGGCTTCTCAAAAAGAAACGGGAGATGACCCAAATAGATAAAATCGTGAATGAAAATGGAATTACAACCAATCCCTCAGAAACACAAGCAATTATCAGGGAATACTGTGAAAAATTATATGCCAACAAACTGGACAATCTGGGAGAAATGGACAAATTCCTAAACACCCACACACTGCCAAAACTCAATCAGGAGGGAATAGAAAGCTTGAACAGACCCATAACCAGCAAAGAAATCGAATCGGTTATCAAAAATCTCCCAACAAATAAGAGTCCAGGACCAGATGGCTTCCCTGGGGAATTCTACCAGACATTTAAAGCAGAGATAATACCTATCCTTCTCAAGCTATTCCAAGAAATAGAAAGGGAAGGAAAACTTCCAGACTCATTCTATGAAGCCAGCATTACTTTGATTCCTAAACCAGACAGAGACCCAGTAAAAAAAGAGAACTACAGGCCAATATCCCTGATGAATATGGATGCAAAAATTCTCAATAAGACACTAGCAAATCGAATTCAACAGCTTATAAAAAGAATTATTCACCATGATCAAGTGGGATTCATTCCTGGGATTCAGGGCTGGTTCAACATTTGCAAATCAATCAACGTGATACATCACATTAATAAAAGAAAAGAACCATATGATCCTGTCAATCGATGCAGAAAAAGCATTTGACAAAATTCAGCATGCTTTCTTAATAAAAACCCTCGAGAAAGTTGGGATAGAAGGAACATACTTAAACATCATAAAAGCCATTTATGAAAAGCCCACAGCTAACATCATCCTCAACGGGGAAAAACTGAGAGCTTTTCCCCTGAGATCAGGAACACGACAGAGATGTCCACTCTCACCGCCGTTGTTTAACATAGTGTTGGAAGTGCTAGCATCAGCAATCAGACAACAAAAGGAAATGAAAGGCATCAAAATTGGCAAAGATGAAGTCAAGCTTTCACTTTTTGCACATGAGATGATATTATATATGGAAAATCCGATAGACTCCACCAAAAGTCTGCTAGAACTGATACATGAATTCAGCAAAGTTGCAGGATACAAAATCAATGTACAGAAATCAGTTGCATTCTTATACACTAACAATGAAGCAACAGAAAGACAAATAAAGAAACTGATCCCATTCACAATTGCACCAAGAAGCACAAAATACCTAGGAATAAGTCTAACCAAAGATATAAATGATCTGTATGCTGAAAACTATAGAAAGCTTATGAAGGAAATTGAAGAAGATATAAAGAAATGGAAAAACATTCCATGCTCATGGGTTGGAAGAATAAATATTGT
>NW_024412447.1:6727574-6748702 GCF_014898765.1 Herpailurus yagouaroundi | reverse complement strand
TCATCAGGCAAATACAAATCAAAACCACACTCAGATATCACCTCACGCCAGTCAGAGTAGCCAAAATGAACAAATCAGGAGACTATAGATGCTGGAGAGGATGTGGGGAAATGGGAACCCTCTTGCACTGTTGGTGGGAATGAAAATTGGTGCAGCCGCTCTGGAAGACAGTGTGGAGGTTCCTCAAAAAATTAAAAATAGACTTACCCTATGACCCAGCAATAGCACTGCTAGGAATTTACCCAAGGGACACAGGAGTAGTGATGCATAGAGGCCCTTGTACCCCAATGTTTATAGCAGCACTCTCAACAATAGCCAAATTATGGAAAGAGCCTAAATGTCCATCAACTGATGAATGGATAAAGAAATTGTGGTTTATATACACAATGGAATACTATGTGGCAATGAGAAAGAATGAAATATGGCCCTTTGTAGCAACATGGATGGAACTGGAGAGTGTGATGCTAAGTGAAATAAGCCATACAGAGAAAGACAGATACCATATGGTTTCACTCTTATGTGGATCCTGAGAAACGTAACAGGAACCCATGGGGGAGGGAAGGAAAAAAAAAAAAAGAGGTTAGAGTGGGAGAGAGCCAAAGCATAAGAGACTGTTGAGAACTGAAAACAAACTGAGGGTTGATGGCGGGGGTGGGAGGGAGGGGAGGCTGGGTGATGGGCATTGAAGAGGGCACCTTTTGGGATGAGCACTGGGTGCTGTATGGAAACTAATTTGACAATAAATTTCATATAATAAAAAAATTTTTAAAAAAAGAATGAATGGGCTAACCAGGAAGTTAAAGAGGAAATTAAAAAGTACATAGAAGTCAATGAAAATGATAACACCACAGCCCAAAACCTCTGGGACGCAACAAAGGCGGTCATAAAAGGAAACTATATAGCAATCCAGGCCTTCCTAAAGAAGGAGGAAAGATCTAGATACACAACCTAACCCTATGCCCTAAGGAGCTGGAAAAAGAACAGCAAATAAAACCCAAAACCAGCAGAAGACAGGAAATAATAAAGATTAGAGAAATTAATTAGATAAATTAATGCTATCAAAACAAAAACAAAAAACAAAAAAACAGTAGAACAGATCAATTAAACCAGAAGCTGGTTCTTTGAAAGAATTAACAAAATTAATAAACCACTAGCCAGTTTGATCAAAAAGACAAGGAAAGGACCCAAATAAATAAAATGAAGAATGAAAGAGGAGAGATCACAACCAACACAGCAGAAATAAAAACAATAATAAGAGAATATTATGAGCAGTTTTATACCAATAAAATGGGCAATCTGGAAGAAATGGACAAATTCCTAGAAACATATACACTACCAAAACTGAAACAGGAATTAACAGAAAATTTGAACAGACCCATAACCGTAAAAATTGAATTAGTAATCAAAAATCTCCCAGAAAACAAGAGTCCAGGGCCAGATGGCTTTCCAGGGGAATTCTACCAAACATTTAAGGAAGAGTTACCTATTCTCTTGAAGCTGTTCCAAAAAATAGAAATGGACGGAAAACTTTCAAACTCTTTCTATGAAGCCAGAATTACCTTGATTCCAAAACCAGAGACCCCACTAAAAAGGAGAACTATAGACCAATTTTCCTGATGAACATGGATGCAAAAATCCTCAACAAGATATTAGCCAACCAGATCCAACAATATATTTAAAAAATTATTCACCATGACAAGTGGGATTTATACCTGGGATGCAGGGCTGGTTCAATATCCACAAAACAATTAACGTGATTCATCACATCAATAAAAAAAGGACAAGAGAACCATATGATCCTCCGAATAGATGCAGTGAAAACATTTAACAAAATACAGCATCCTCTCTTGATAAAAACCTTCAAGAAAGTAGAGACAGAAGGAGTATACCTCGAGATCATAAAAGCCATATATGAACGACCCAACGCTATTATCATCCTCAATGGGGAAAAACTGAGAGCTTTCCCCCCAAGGTCAGGAGCAAGACAGGGATGTCCACCTTTGCCACTGTTATTCAACATAGTATTGGAAGTCTTAGCCTCTGCAATCAGACAACACAAAGAAATAAAAGGCATCCAAATCAGCCAGGTGGTCAAATTTTCACCCTTCGCAGATGACATGATACTCTATATGGAAAACCCAAAAGACTCCACCAAAAAACTGCTAGAATTGATTCATGAATTCAACAAAATTGCAGGATATAACATCAACGCACAGAAATCGGTTGCATTCCTATACACCAACAATGAAGCAACAGAAAGAGAAATCAAGGAATTGATCCCATTTACAGTTGCACCAAAAACCATAAAACACCTAGGAATAAATCTAACCAAAGAGGTGAAGAATCTATACACTGAAAAGTATAGAAAGCTTATGAAAGAAATTGAAGAAGACACAAAAAAATGGAAAAATATTCCATGCTCCTGGATAGGAAGAACAAATATTGTTAAAATGACACTACCCAAAGCAATCTACATATTCAATGCAATCACTATCAAAATAACACCAGCATTCTTCACAGAGCTAGAACAAATAATCCTAAAATGTGAACCAGAAAATACCCCGAATAGCCAAAGCAATCTTGAAAAAGAAAACCAAAGCAGGAGGCATCACAATCCCAGACTTCAAGTATACTACAAAGCTGTAATCATTAAGACAGTATGGTACTGGCACAAGAACAGACACTCATATCAGTGGAATAGAGAACCCAGAAATGGACCCACAAACGTATGGCCAACTAATCTTTGACAAAGCAGGAAAGAATATCCTATGGAATCAAGTCTCTTCAACAAGTGGTGCTAGGAAAACTGGACAGCGACATGCAGAAGAAAGAACCTGGACCACTTTCTTACACCATACACAAAAATAAACTGAAAATGGATGAAAGACCTAAATGTAAGACAGGGAGCCATCAAAATCCTCAAGGAGAAAGAAGGCAAAAACTCCTTTGATCCTGGCCACAGCAACTTCTTATTCAACACGTCTCTGGAGGCAAGGGAAACAAAAGCAAAAATGAACTACTGGGACCTCATCAAAATAAAAAGCTTCTGCACAGTGAAGGAAACAATCAGCAAAACTAAAAGGCAACCGACAGAATGGGAGAGTAGCACTATCAACAACAGCCAAAGTATGGAAGGAGCCCAAATGTCTACTGATGGATGAATGGATAAAGATGTGGTATATATATATATACAATGGAGTATCACTCAGCAATCAAAAAGAACGAAATCTTGCCATTTGCAACTACGTGGATAGAACTGGAGGGTATCATGCTAAGTGAAATCAGTCAGAGAAAGACAAATATCATATGACTTCACTCATATGAGGACTTTAAGAGACAAAACAGATGAACATAAGGGCAGGGAAACAAAAATAACATAAAAACAGGGAGGGGGACAAAACAGAAGAGACTCTTAAATATGGAGAACATACTGAGGGTTACTGGAGGGGTTGTGGGAGGGGGAATGGGCTAAATGATAAGGGGCATTAAGGAATCTACTCCTGAAATCATTGTTGCACTATATGCTAACTAATTTGGATGTAAATTTAAAAAAATAAAAATTAAAAAAAGAAAAAAATCTCAACAAGATACCAGCAAATAGAATTCAACAGTACATTAAAATAATTATTCACCATGATCAAATGAGATTTACTCCTGGGCTGCAGGGGTGGTTCAATATTTGCAAATCAATCAACATGATACACTACATCAATAAAAGAAAGATAAGAACCCTATGAGCCTGTCAACAGATGAAAAGAAAGCATTTGGCAAAATACAGCATTCATTCTTGATAAAAACCCTCAACAAAGTAGAGACAGATGACACATACTGCAACATCATAAAGACCGTGTACAGGGACGCCTGGGTGGCTCAGTCGGTTGAGCATCCGACTTCAGCTCAGGTCGTGATCTCATAGTCTGTGAGTTTGAACCCCGCGTCAGGGTCTATGCCGACAGCTCAGAGCCTGGAGCCTGTTTCGGATGCTGTGTCTCCCTCTCTCTCTGACCCTCCCCCGTTCATGCTCTGTCTCCCTTGGTCTCAAAAAAAAATAAATAAAGGTTAAAAAAAATTTTTAAAAAAGACCATGTACAAAAGACCCACAGCTAATATAATCCTCAATGGGGAGAAGCTGAGAGCCTTTCACCTATGTTCAGGAACAAGACAAGGATGCCCACTCTCACCATTACTATTTAACATAGCACTGAAAGTCTTAGCCACAGCAAATCAGACCAAATAAATAAATAAATAAATAAATAAATAAATATCATCCAAATCAGCAATGAAGAAGTCAAACTTTCACTACCACAGATGACATAATACTCTGTAGAAAACACAAAGGACTCCACCAAAATATTGTTATAACTAATACATGAATTCACCAAAGTCTCAGGATATAAAATCAAAGTGCAGAAATCTGTTGCATTTCTATGCACTAATAACGAGGCATCAGAAAGAGAAATCAAGTCATTGATCCTATTTACAATTGCACCAAAAATAATAAAATACCTAGGAATAAATCTAACTAAGAGGTAAAAGCTCTGTACTCTAAAAACTATAAAAGATTTATGAGAGATATTGAAGAGGATGTAATAACTGGAAAAGCATTTCATGCTCATGGGTTAGAATAACAAACATTGTTAAAATGTGTATACTACCCAAAGCAAACGACACATTTAATGCAGTTTGTAAAATTTTGACAATTATTTTGTAATTAGAAAAATACTCCTACAAATAAAAAGATGTGCAAATAAATAACTGTACAACCATATATTTGTTCTCTATACAAAGAAATATCAGAATATCTTCCCATATAAGGGTGTGTTCCCTTTTCCAGGGTTCCCTCTACCTTTCAGGATGGAACTCCTCAGGCTCTGGCCAGAGATCCAGGTCCCGGTGAAGAGTAAAGGTTGGCACCATCACCACTGTCCCTTTGGGAATGAGCACACCACTGATTTCCACATCTCTCTTACAGACCCTCTCAAGTCTACCAGCGATTGGGTATAATCTGAGGGTTTCATTCAACACCATGTCAAGATACTCCATCTGTACAAGAGCATCATAAGTGGGAGGTGCCTAGAAGGAAAGAAACAGATTTCGATGAATTGAGATTTGGAATCAATGTTCAGCTCAGTCTATGCACTATTACTGAATTGTTAGGAACCCCTGAGAAGCATGTATTTTAGTAAATGGCATATGAACATCTCAATGTCTACCATATCCCATGACCTGCTCAATCGCCTCCTACCATGTGTATGCAATAGTAATGACTAGGGCTGACTGCTGGGTCAATCCCCTAAGTAGGGCTTAAAATCCTTCCACCTGCAGCACACAATTTCAGTTCTAGGGAAAGTTGTTAAGGGGATCAGAACCTTACTCTCAGCCCCACCTCCTGTTGTGGGAAGGGTCTGCTAGTTGTCCCTTCGGGGTTTCACTGTTTGTCAAATGAACCGCTCCAGCCCCAGAGGCCAGGTGTCTTCATAAACAGGAATTCCAGTTTTGGAAGAGATCTGAGACAGCATGGGCAATATGTGCCTATTGCTTGGTATTGTATTTAAGAGCCAACATTGGAGAAGTTAAGAGTTCAACCAGGATCCAGGCACCCTGGCTCATAGCCTGGCTTCTTCACACTAGCTATGTGATAGTGTAAGAAAGTTATGTTGTCTCTCTGTAGCTCAGCTTCCTGCCTTGTTACATAGAGATGTTTAGAGTTGACCCTTCAGAGGGTGGATGGTAGAGACACTCACTACTTATCCAATATCCATGTAGACCCCCATATTTCCCAGCCTATGTGAATTTAGGGGAAACCACTTTGCAAATGGGCTGTGAACTAAGGAGATGCATGTGAGTTTGGGGCCAAACATCTGAAAAGCAAGTGAGCAACACTCTATCTCCTTGTTCCCCAGCCAACATGAAGCCCCCAAGGTCCAGATAATGCAGGTATAAGTGGAGCCTCTTTGCTCTGTATCCCAAGTAACTATATGGAGCAGAGACCCATCCTCCACTAATACCCATGCTGGACATGCAAATATGAGTTACAAGTAAACCTTTGTTATGAAAACCCACTAGATTTGAGAGTTAATATGTTACTGAGGCATAAGCGAGCATATCCTGACCCCCTTGGCCAGTATGAACCACTCACCTTGTTAGGGAAAGTTGCATCAATCTCCTCCTGCAGTTTCTGCTGGACATCAGGATGAGTGGCCAATTCATACACAAGGAAGGAAAGAGAAGTGCTGGTGGGCTCATAGCCAGCAAAAATAAAGATAACAGATTGGGCCACGAGCTCCAGATCAGACAGAGCTAAAAGGAGAAGAGAGACATTTTAGTTAAAGCAGGTAAGTAAAACATCATAGTTTAGATAATGAGAAATCTATCTGAAACTCCTAAATCCCTCAGGAGAAAAATATAAAAGCAATTTGGAATCAAACTCAGAGTGGTTTCACTCTGATTTCAATCTTTCAGAGTGAGAAAGAGGCAAAAGTTGTCTTGATCTGGTTATTCCCAAAGTCTATACTATTCTTAGCCATCTGTTTCTGGTTATGCCACCCTCCCCACCACCACAGATAGGTAATTTCAGGAGATGGCATTTCTGTCTAACATACACTGTGTTATCAGTCTGTCCGTTAGAAAATCCTAAGAGTATGCCAGGCCTAAGTAATATGGGATGGTGCTCTCCCGCAGAAAAATGTAAATTCTTTCAGCTAAAATACAGCTTAAATTTTTTGAGAGTTTAATTAATGCTAAGGCTTAATTGTCAGGAAAATTAAATGATCTTTCATCTAAACATACTTGCAGGAAAGAAGAAAATAATGTTGGGCAACAGATAAACTCTTGGTCCTCAATGTGTGGTTCATGGATCAGCAGCATCTGGGAGCTTATTAAAAATGCAGAATCTCAAACTTCACCCTAGAGCTATCGAATCAAAATCTGAGCTTCATGAGATGTGGTGATTTGTGTGCACAATCTAGTTTGAGAAGCATGGATTATACCCTTGAGAAGTCTCAGCTAATAGAAGACCTGGGGCACAACTCTTCCAATGGATGATCTCAGATATGTACAGAAACTATAACACAGACAAAAAGCTAGAAGAGTTGTGTCTGATGCTAGTCTAATCAACCACATTAAAACAGCAGAGAAACAATGATCAATAGAAGAACATTGGCCAGCATGATATATAGACAAACAGAATACAGTAAGTGTTTCCATACAAATTTTAGGATTGTTTGTTCTAGCTTTGAGAAGAATGTTGGTGCAGCCACTCTGGAAAACAGTGTGGAGGTTCCTCAAAAAATTAAAAATAGAACTATCCTATGACCCAGCAATAGCATTGCTAGGAATTTACCCAAGGGATACAGGAGTACTGATGCATAGGGGCCCTTGCACCCCAATGTTTATAGCAGCACTTTCAACAATAGCCAAATTATGGAAAGAACCTAAATGTCCATCAACTGATGGATGGATAAAAAAGATGTGGTTTATATATACAATGGAATACTAGTTGGAAATGAGAAAGAATGAAATATGGCCATTTGCAGCAACGTGAATGGAACTGGAGGGTGTTATGCTAAGTGAAATAAGTCAGTCAGAGAAGGACAGATACCATATGTTTTCACTCATATGTGGAACTTGAGAAATTTAAGACCATGGGGGAAGGGAAGGGAGGGAAAAAGTTACAAACAGACAGGAAGGGAGGCAAACCATAAAAGACTCTTAAATACAGAGAACAAACTAAGAGCTGATGGGGGTGGGGGAGAGGGGACACTTGTTGGAATGAGCACTGGGTGTTATATGGAAACCAACTTGACAATAAATTATATTTAAAAAAAAGAATATAGTGAGTGGAATTAGCAATGCTTATTCAATCATGGCCTGAATGTCACCTTCCTTAGAGAATGGTCCCACTCTGAATCATAACCCAACTTTTTATTTTCTCCTGGAAGGAACTCAGTATAGTCAAGCTTTAATCTCTTTGATTAGAACTGAATTAGGACCATTCGATACTTAGAGCACTGAAATTAGCATGGTACCTGCCACAAACACATAATTCACAACTAAGAACAATACAAAATGAATGTAAAAAAGGTCTACAGAGTTCTGATTTCCCAGTCATACCTTCTGTGATGCTGCTGTGGATAAATTCAACTATCATATTCTTTCCTTTGATTATTATGAACCCCATGATAATCTTTAGAGCTGTGGTAGACACTTACCCAATGTGGCTATTTATACTTAAATTTTAATTAACTAGATTAAATACAATGTAAGATTCAGTTCTTTAGTGACACTAGCCACATGTCAAATGCTCAATAACCACCTGTGCATAGTGGTTCTATACTGAACCAGGAGTATATAGAATATTTCCATCATCACAGAAAGTAGTAGAACTAGATAGATAGAATAGAATAGCATAAAACAGGATAGGACAGGACAGGACAGGATAGGATAGGATAGGATAGGATAGGATAGGATAGGATAGGATAGGATAGAATAGGATATGGACACAGTATAGATATATTTTAGTAGTGTGATCCTTCCTTTTTCTATAGAATCAACTGTTAAATACTCAAAAATTCTGTGAGATGGTTGTCAAACCATAGATATCCTGAAATTAACCATGATGGGACTATTTCAGTCATAGATACAACTATAAACCAAGGCTCCCTTTTTCTTTTAGACACAGCATAATCATTGGCTGTGGATATAGAAATATTTATGTTTATCACTCCTATATGAATATATTTGATGTTTTTATTTGGTCTACTGAGAGAAAATAGAAGCAAAGAAACCCTAGTAACAATGAACACTCCTAGAGCCCAGATTTTGATTTCTAAATACCATTCTCGCTAAAAGAAAACAGAGATTCTTGGAGAAATGGCTGATTCCAAGGCTCATCAGAGGAAACAGAAGAGAAGCCTGGAATGTCTCACACCAGAATGCTAGGAAATGCTCAAAAAAATAATATGGAAAAGGGATAAAGAATACTCTATGTACTGTAATGGTGGATATATGTGTGTGTGTATATATATAATATATATTATATATATACACATATATATAATATATATTATATATATTATACACACACACACACATATGTGTGTCAAAACCCACAGAATGGACAACACCAAGAGTGAACTGTAATGTAAATTATGAATTTTTGAATGGTAATAATGTGTCAATGTAGGTAAAATTATTGTAACAAATGTACCACATGGTGAGGGATTTTGATAATGGGGAGTGCTATCTGTAAGTAGGGCAGAGGGAATATGAGAAATCTGTGTCTTTCACTCAATTTTAGTGAACCTAAAACTGTGATAAAAGTGTATTAAAAATATTAAAAAATAAGAAAGAAAAAAGAAAAGGGCAAGGAGCCCACTTGAAAGTGCTTCCAGAGGGCAAATCTGAGAGAATTGAAGATATAACTAAAGAATGATATCAGGGACTAAGATAGTAATAAAAGAGATCATACTGACATATACAAAGAAATTAATTAATGAGAGAGAATGGAAATCTCACCCTAACAATGGACTTTCCTCAAAATGTGGAAGAAACGGTAGAATTAGAAATTCATCATTTTGCAACCACCATAGTAATAATGGTTTTAGTCAAATACCATTCATGGATGATAAAAGTAGTAGGTGAATGTCTAAAGAGAAATGCAGTACTTATACAACTGCAAAGGCATCCTGCACCAGTCGCTTATTAATTACAAAGGGAAAAATAAAACTTTACAGTAGATTGGGGCACCTGGGTGGCTCAGTCGATTGAGTGTCCCACTTCAGCTCAGGTCATGAACTCACGGTTTGTGGGTTCGAGGCCCATGTCAGGCTCTACACTGTCAGACTGTCAGCATGGATCCTGCTTGAGATCTTCTGTCCCCCTTTCTCTGTCTCTCCCCTACTTGTAGTCTCCAAAAATAAATAAATATTAAAAAAAAAAAAAACTTTACCATAGATTAAGCCAGTGAACACAACTTTAACCAGGTGTCCCAAGTGAAGGTCACCAACAATGGGGCCATGTGATTCCTGATGTGATGAAGGCTTGATGTGAATTTCCAGACAGAGGTTCTGATTCAGTGGGTCTGGAGTAGGCCAGAGGATTCACATTGGAAACAAGCTCCCCTGTGGCAGACTACTGACTACTTTGTCTGTCATTGCTCTTCAATGATCTGAGGGCTTCTGGAAAGTGTTCCTGGATACCATTTGTATCTGAGCATGTGTCATTCTCCAATTTGAAGAAATTCCATCCATTGGAAACCTTCCTCCACATCTCAGAACCACCCCATGTCTCTGATCCACCCCATTGCTGGCCCCCTGAAGCTCTCCTTGCTTACCTTTATGGGTGTCCGTTTCTTTGGAATTCTGGGAGTTAATCATCAGCTGAAGCAAATCCACTCGGTGCTGGAAGCAGAAAGAGAAATTGCAATGACAAAAAGTCACTTGTGAAGTCAGAATTAAGTCAGGGGTGCAGGACTTAACTTCCTTCCTAAGAATATGGCCCCTTTATGCACAAAGGTCTCACTAGTTTTGTCAGAGTCATCACTAAACAAAAACATCCAGCTCCAAACTTGGAGAACAGGATGCTTCCCTGAAAGGAATCCAGCTATTGTGTCCCACTGCTTTTTGGTTCTTGCCTTCAGCTTTTCTGGCTTTTGACCACAGCTTCCGGGACAAAGAATTGCCTGCTCCCTCTCCTGTCATGCCTGCTTGCTCAGGAGAAAGTCCCTGATGCCAGTCCTTTTTAATTCTGGCCTTAATTCTTTTTTTTTTACATTCATTTATTTTTGATAGAGTGAGACAGAGCACAAGTGGGGGGGGGGTGGGTGCAGAGAGAGAAGGAGACACAGAATCCGAGGCAGGCTCCAGGCTCTGAGCTGTCAGCACAGAGCCCAATGTGGGGTTCAAACTCACAAACTGCAAGATTATGACCTGAGCCGAAATCGGACACTTAACTGATTGAACCACCCAGGCACCAATGGCCTTAATTCTTAATGAGTGGTCACATAGATCAATCCCCTGACCTCTGCAAACTCCATGGAGAGCTTCTGTGTCAGCATCTCCCAGTGCCCCACCCTCCCAAACTCTGCACAATCTTCACTGACATCTTGGAGTACCCAGCACACATTCTTTTCTGGCCACGAAGCCTCATGAAGGCAAAACTGGCTTAGCCGGCCTGCAGCCTGAGTGTCCAGTGAAGACTCCTGCCCACTCCAGAAAATGGCAGCCTCAAGTTTAACACAGACTATACTTCACCCTGTACTTGATAGGATCCTCCATTGGAGAAGGTGTAAAATAAGAGGCTTGGAATTGAAAGGATTCTTTGTCCATATAAGATCTTAGAAATTATACTACCAGGAAAATGATTTTACATAATACTTTTTACCCTTTCACAATTTAATGAAGGAAAGTGGTAGTTTTTCTCTCACCAAATTTTGTGCAGTGACATACCAGTTGCCATGCTTATTATTAAATTTTAAATATTCCCTGACTCATTTTCTTATCTCCTTCCCTAACCTCCACCTTCTTCATTCTCCCTGAAATGTTAGAACTCTCCTGCTCTAAACTCTACAGTTCTCTGTCTACCATAAGAGATGAATCATGGGGTTCTGAAGCCAAGACTACACTGTATGTTAACAAACTTGAATTTAAATTAAAAAAAAAAAGAAGTGTACACATGAGATGTACACAACCCAATAAAAGATCAAAAGCGAACACCCACATGTAACCACCAATGGATTTACCTTTTGTTTATCTTTGAGGCGACTTTCCTTCATCCTTTTTACAGATTTTGTGAAAAAATTAATGACACTTTTTGGAAACAGCCAGATATTTAATAGTTCAAAAATTGGGGTAAGGAATGGGAAGAGTACTGTAAGGAAAAAGAACAATGGAAAGCACAGTGAAAATGCAAATTTTACCTGGGACAATTATAATTTGCTCTTCCAATCAGAGGAGTAATGACACCAGGAGTCATTAACTTTATGACCTTTACTGGAAATTTTAAAACAATGGCTGAGCCACGGCAAGTCACACATAGGGGTCATCACTACAGCAGTGAGATCAGTGTCCGCTTCCACATCTTTGCAGTGACCAAAGCAACAGAATTGCATTCCCGGATATCTTAGCTTTTATTTTTGGACTAGAGTCTCTTTGGATAAATCAGATCATAATATGCTACTCTAATTAATCATGCTATTTAAGGGGCACCTGGGTGACTCAGTTGGTTAAGAGACCCACTCTTGATTTCTGCTCAGCTCATAATCTCGAGGTTTGTGAGATTGAGCCCTACATCAGCCTCTGTGCTGACAGCATGTAGCCTGCTTGTGATTCTTTCTCTCCTCTCTTTTTGCCCCTCCCCCTGCTCACACTCTCCCTCTCTCTTTCTCAAAATAAACATTTTTTAAAAGGCAAAAAATCATGCTTTGTAAGAAATTGTCGTCAGGATGCAAATAATACATAGGATGCCCTTCAAACACAAAGGAATATAGTTAGAAATCAAGAGCACAAAGAATACTGGGAAACTCACAAATATGTGGAAATTAAACATTCCACTCCTATATAAACAATGGTTCAAAGAAGCAATCAAAGGGTAATTAGGAATCACGTGGAAACTCATACAAATGAACACATGACATACCAAAACTCACGGGATGTAGCAAAAGCAGTGACCAGGAAGAATTTTATTTTATTATTATTATTATTTTTTAGTATCTCTCTTTTTTTTCAATATATGAAATTTATTGTCAAATTGGTTTCCATACAACACTCAGTGCTCATCCCAAAAGGTGCCCTCCTCAATACCCATCACCCACCCTCCCCTTCCTCCCACTCCCCATCAACCCTCAGTTTGTTTTCAGTTTTTAAGAGTCTCTTATGCTTTGGCTCTCTTCCACTCTAACCTCTTTTTTTTTTTTCCTTCCCTCCCCCATGGGTTTCTGTTAAGTTTCTCAGGATCCACATAAGAGTGAAACCATATGGTATCTGTCTTTCTCTGTATGGCTTATTTCACTTAGCAACACACTCTCCAGTTTCATCCATGTTGCTACAAAGGGCCATATTTCATTCTTTCTCATTGCCACGTAGTACTCCATTGTGTATATAAACCACAATTTCTTTATCCATTCATCAGTTGATGGACATTTAGGCTCTTTCCACAATTTGGCTATTGTTGAGAGTGCTGCTATAAACATTGGGGTACAAGTGCCCCTATGTATCAGTACTCTTGTATCCCTTGGGTAAATTCCTAGCAGTGTTACTGCTGGGTCATAGGGTAGGTCTATTTTTAATTTTTTGAGGAACCTCCACACTGTTTTCCAGAGTGGCTGCACCAGTTTGCATTCCCACCAACAGTGCAAGAGGGTTCCCGTTTCCCCACATCCTCGCCAGCATCTATAGTCTCCTGGTTTGTTCATTTTGGCCACTCTGACTGGCGTGAGGTAATATCTGAGTGTGGTTTTGATTTGTATTTCCCTGATGAGGAGCAATGTTGAGCATCTTTTCATGTGTCTGTTGGCCATCCGGATGTCTTCTTTAGAGAAGTGTCTATTCACGTTTTCTGCCCATTTCTTCACTGGGTTATTTGCTTTTTGGGTGTGGAGTTTGGTGAGCTCTTTATAGATTTTGGATACTAGCCCTTTGTCCGATATGTCATTTGCAAATATCTTTTCCCATTCCGTTGGTTGCCTTTTAGTTTTGTTGGTTGTTTCCTTTGCTGTGCAGAAGCTTTTTATCTTCATAAGGTCCCAGTAGTTCATTTTTGCTTTTAATTCCCTTGCCTTTGGGGATGTGTTGAGTAAGAAATTGCTGCAGCTGAGGTCAGAGAGGTCTTTTCCTGCTTTCTCCTCTAGGGTTTTGATGGTTTCCTGTCTCACATTCAGGTCCTTCATCCATTTTGAGTTTATTTTTGTGAATCATGTGAGAAAGTGGTCTAGTTTCAATCTTCTGCATGTTGCTGTCCAGTTCTCCCAGCACCATTTGGTAAAGAGACTGTCTTTTTTCCACTGGATGTTCTTTCCTGCTTTGTCAAAGATGAGTTGGCCATACGTTTGTGGGTGTAGTTCTGGGGTTTCTATTCTATTCCATTGGTCTATGTGTCTGTTTTTGTGCCAGACAAGGAAGAATTTTATTGTTTTAAATGTCTACATTTAAAAGGAACAAAGATTTCAAATCAAGGGCCCAGCTTTCTGTCAAACACGTGCTGAAAAAACAAGAGGAAACTAAACCCAAAGCAAGCCGAAGGAAGTAAATAATAGAGACAAGAGCAGAAACTTACGAACTAGGGAATAAAAACAACAAAAAAATCAATGAAACAAAGCTGATTCATTCTAAGAATGCTTGGTCATTCATTTAGCTAGACTGACAAAACAAAAAGGAGAGAAGATTCAAATTACTATCATCAGAAATGAAAGGAGAGATTACTACTGACATTACAGAAATAAAAAAAGACTAAAAAGGAATCCCATGGACAACTGTATGCCAATAAATTAGAAAACTTAGATGAAATGAAAAAATTCCTAGAAAAACACAAACTAGAAATTGACACTGGGGCGCCTGGGTGGTTCAGTCGTTTAAGCGTCTGACTTTGGCTGAGGTCATGATCTCACAGTCCGTGAGCTCCATGTCAGATTCTGTACTGACAGCTCAGAGTCTGGAGCCTGCTTCAGATTCTGTGTCTTCCTCTCTCTCTGCCCCTCCCCTGCTCATGCTCTGTCTCTCTCTGTCTCAAAAATAAATAAACATTTTTTAAATTAAAAAAAAGAAAGTGACATTAAAAAATTAGGCAATCTGAAAGACAAAAAGATTGAGCTGGTAGTGAAGAAACTACCCACAAAAAGAAGCTGAGCTCCAGATGATTTCACAGGTGAGTTCTAGCAAATATTTAAAGTAGAATCAACACCAATTTTGCACAAATTCTTCCAAAATATAGAACAGGTAGAAACACTTCCAAACTCATTCTATGAGGCCAGTATTACCCTGATAGTAAAACCAGACAAAGATAGCAAAGAACAAGAAAACCACAGACCAATGTATCTCATGACATGGATGCACACATCCTCACCAAAATACTAGCAAACTGAATCCAGCAACATTATCAAAAGAAGGATACACCATAACCAGGAGGAGCTTATCCAGCAATGCAAGGTTATATAATACAGCATAACAATAACAATTTTTCTAAAAAACCATATGGCCATCTCAATACATGCAGAAAAAGTATTTGACAATACTTTTGTCCAATACCTTTTCAACAAAAACACTCAACAAACTAGGAAACGAATATTCTCAATCTGATAAAGGGCATCTACAAAAACTCACAGCTAACACCATACTCAATAGAAATAGACTGAACACTTTCCCCTAAGATTAAACAAAACAAGGCTGTCTCTATTGCCACTTCTATTCAACAATGTACTAGAAGTTCTAGACAGAAAAGGTAGGCAAAACAAACAAACAAAAAGAAAGAAACTCTATTCATTGAGGGAATAAAGAAGTAAAAGCATCTTTATTATCAGATAACATGGCACTGTACATAGAAAATCTGAAGGAATGAATTAAAATCTATTGGACCTCGTAAACCAGCTTAGCAGGGTTTCAGGATACAAGATCAACATACAAAGTCAATTATATTTCAATACACTGCAATAAAAAATCTAAAACCAAAATTAGGAATATAACTCCATTTACAACAACATTGAGAAGAACAGAATACTTAGGAATAGATTTAACAAAAGAAGAGCAAAACTATACTCTGAAAACCACAAATATTAACTGAAATAAATTAAAGAAGATCCATGTAAATAGAAAAACATCCAATGATCATGGATTAGAACTTAATATTGTCAAGACGGCAATACTCCTCAAATGCAGATGAACGCATTCCCTATTAGAGTCCTAGCTAGCTTCTTTGTAGAAAATGACATGCTAAACTTAAATTTTATATGGAATTGTAAGGGATCCAGAATAGCCAAAACAATCTCAAAAAAAAAAAAAGAATAAAGTTGTAGAAGTCAGACTTCCAGTTTCAAAACTTACCATGAAGCCATAATAATCAAGGCAATGTGGTACAGGCATAAGGACAGACATAAAGGTCGATGGAATTGAATTTAGAGTCCAAAATTATACCCATGTGTTTATGGTCAACTGATTTTGACAAAGTTTCCAAGACCACTCAGTGGAGAAAAAAAGTCTTCTCAATAAATGGTGCTGGGACAAGAGAGGATGGTCACATGCCAAAAAAAAAAAAAAAAAAAAAAAAAAAAAAAAAAAAAAAAAAAAAAAAGAAGTAGAACTCCTAACTTATACCACATATAAAAGAAATTCAAAATGGATCAAAGACCCAAACCTAAAAGCTAAAACTTTATAACTCTTAGAAGAAAATCAACGGATTAATCTTCATGCTCTCAGATTTCCCAGGGAATTCAAAGATATGACACCAAAAGCACAGAAATAAAAGGAAAAATACATAAACTGTACATCATCAAAATTAAACATTTTATGCTTACAGAAAAATACTTTGAAGAAAGTTAAAAAAAACACCTACAGAATGAGACACAAATTTGCAAATCATACATCAGATAAGGAATTTGTATCTAAAAGATACAGAGAATTCTTATAACTCAGTAACAAAAAGACAAAAAACTGAACTATAAATGCACAAAAATTTGAATACACATTTATCTAAAGAAGTTACGAAACAGCCAACAAGCATATAAAAAGTTATTCAACCGGGGCGCCTGGGTGGCGCAGTCGGTTAAGCGTCCGACTTCAGCCAGGTCATGATCTCGCGGTCCATGAGTTCGAGCCCCGCGTCGGGCTCTGGGCTGATGGCTCAGAGCCTGGAGCCTGTTTCCGATTCTGTGTCTCCCTCTCTCTCTGCCCCTCCCCCGTTCATGCTCTGTCTCTCTCTGTCCCAAAAATAAATAAACGTTGAAAAAAAAATTAAAAAAAAAAAAAGAAAAGAAAAGAAAAAAAAAGTTATTCAACCTCACTAGCCATTAGAGAAGTGCAAAACAAAACCACAATAAGATACCCTTTCACACCCATTAAGGTGACCATCATCAAAACAGTAGACAAGTGTAAACCACATGTTGGCAAGGATGGCCAGAAACTGGAACCTTCATACCTTCTGGTGGGAGTATAAATGGTGTAGCTATTGTGGAAAACAGTTTGGCAGTTCCTTATTGTTAAACACACTTATTATACCTTAGCATATAGCCAGTTACTACATACCTTAGCAATTCCACTCCTGAGTAACTAAAAAAAAAAGTTCAAAACAGGTATCTAAACAAAAACTTATACGAATGTTCACAGCAGCACTATTCACAATACCCAAGAGTTGTAAACATCCCAAATGTCCATCAAATGATGGGAGGAAAAACAAAATGCAGTATGTCCATACAATGGAATATTATTCTGCCATAAAAAGAAAGGAAGTAATGATGCACACTATAACAAGAATAAACTTTGAAAACATTATACTAATGAAAGAAGCCAGCCACAAAATTCACATATTATATTATTCTATCTGTATAGAGTCCAGAAAAGGCAAATCAATTAAGATAGAAAGTAGATTCATGGTGGTGTAGGGTTAAGGAAAGTGGGATGTGATACTAAAAAACTACAGGATTTGAGTGGATGATATTCTAACCACTGACTGCAGTAAAAGCTGCATGAATCTTTGAATGTTCCAAAACGATTTTTTCAGTTTCATTGAGTTATAATAGATCTACGCTACTGTATAAGTTAAGGTGTACTGCATAATTCCTTGACAAACATATAAAGAAATGATCACCACAATGCAATTAGCTGACAACCATCATCTCATATAGTTAAAAAAAACAAAATTTTTTCCATTATGATGAGAACTTCTGGAATCAACTCTCTTAGCAATTTACAAATACATCATACAGCAGTGTTAACTATAGTCATCATGTTGTAAATTACCAGTCAAGTACTTATCTCCCTTATAACTGAATGTTTGTACCTTTGATCACCTTCATTCAATTCCTACCCCTTCACCCCTACCTCTAGTAACCACAAATCTGATCTCATCTTTGTATGATTTTGGTTCTTGGTTGTTGTTTTTTGATTCTACATGTATTAAGATCATACAGTATTTATCTTTCTCTGTCTCTTTTCACTTATCGTAAAGCCTTCAGGATTCATCCACGTTGTCCAGTACAGAATTTCCCTTCATGTTATGGTTCAATAAGATGCTGTTGAATATACATACCACATTTTCTTTATCTATTCCTTTATCAATGAAACTCAAGCCATAAAAACAATTGAATTATATTTTAAATGAAGTTATATATCAATAAAATTGTTGTAGAATGGTAGGAAGGGAGAACGTGAGGGATGAAGGAGGAGAAGAAGGAAAGAAAAAAGGGAAGAGAAAAAGCAAAAATAGTAGTGTACATACATAATGAGAAGAAAAATGGATCCAGAAATGAAAATTTTAAGAGCTTCTTGGTATTTTCCACAAAGGGATCTCGTGGGTTGTTGAGGGAATCAATGTTCACTCCAAACGATGTGCTAGTAATCACATCCATGCTGTAGGCCCCCAAGATGCTGAGTAGAGAAAGAAAGGCATGGATACGTAAAATCAGCATCTTTACCATCCTTATCCAACACAGACAGGAGGAAGTACATGTAGATTCTGATGCCCAGGCAAGACAAGAGCCACACTTTCAGAACAACCTGCTGGATCATCTAAAGAGTCTATATATGATCACTCTCACTCATGAAGTGGTCATAAGGTGTCAATGATGCAGCTGGCCCTGTGCTAAGATGGTGATACTATGGCAAGTCAGACACACCTCTTAGCTCCATGAGCTCAGTCATGAGCTCCGACCCAGGCAAATTACAGTAGTGTGTTTTGAGCATGGACAATAGAAGCTGGATTAGCACTGTGTCTGGGCAGAGTAAATGGTGGAATATTAACCCTTCCTAGGGGAGTCAAGAAGGGTGAAACTGATCTGGACCTTCTCTCCCCACAGTATCTATGCTCAGAGCTGATTCTTCTTCAGCACATTACAGAACAGCAACACCACAATCTGTGCTGCCAGGAATGTCATCCCTTCTTCTCTACACCCCTGCTAAGGCTCCTGAAAGACCCTCTCTTCCTCAACTCCAGTGATCAGAGCTTTCCCTGAGGACACACTCATATCTGGAAAATATAAGAACTAAGAATGTTCCTGGTCAAAAAATATGTACCAGATCACTCCAATATTGATTTATGGGATGTCATAGATAAGTGATCATATTCCACTAGTTTTCCTAGGACAGTGCCAGTGTACATCTGATCATCCTGCATAATTTAAAAATATCACAGTTTAGGCAAAAAAAAAAATATATATATATATATATATGTGTATATATATATATATATATATATATATATATATATATATATAGTTACCCTAACATGTGCAGGGCCTTCTCTCCTTTGTTACTGAAGGAAGGACAAGTGGTCGTAAAGTTAATATTTAATGTTTTGCTAATATCCTCAACAAAATCAGGAAGGGCTTTAAGTTGTTCTAAGTTCCACATGATAACTTCCCTGTCCCACCCACTGCCCACCAATATGTACAAAATGCCTTCTCCTCCCACCATTCCATATTCTCTACATACAATGATTCATCAAATTATGTTTCCTCTTTTCAAACAATGTTATTTTTGTCTTCCAGAATATCCAAGGGGACAATCAAGCAGATAACTTAATCCCGCCTCACGTACACAAAAGAAGACCCTTTCTCTCCTGACCTCCCTGCCTTTTGAGGGGTGCTACCTCTTCTTGGGTGGCCCACTGGACTTGTAGCACCACATGCCTACTTCTGTTTGTTCACTGGACTAACTCGACAGTGGGAATTTGGCTTTGTGGCAGCAGCTGGAAAGTGTCATGACAGAGCCAGAAGCTCAGCAGGTGCAGCTCTACTTACTCTTTCAAGTTGACGGGCTTGCCTTTCTCTGCCTCCTTCCTCAGGTTCCTCACCAACACATCTCCATACTGGCCAACGATGGGGAACATCTACACACAAATACAATACCGCCTGAAGTTAAATCAGAAAATCAAGTCCTAGAATGATATGGCTTTCACAAACATGGAACAATGTTTTTTGTCGTTTTTTTTTAAGTAGTCATTTTTTTAAATAACATATCTTATTATGTCTCTTCTAGGACATGAAAATAAAATACCCCTTTTAAAAAGCCCAAATTCAGCAGACTACCCCTAAGAGATGGACTATGGTCTTAGTTTATATCTGTGCCCAGGTGCATTCCTTAACTTCCTAACTGAAAGTCCTCCCTTTCTTACCTCCTTGAGTTTTCCACTGGTGAAGGTTGGAGACAGCACTGTTCGTATTCTCTTCCATTGTTCATCTTCAGACAGAGAGATGGCACTTTTCATAAATCCCACTGGACCAAAAGACTAGAGTCAAAGCAAAAGACATTTTGCCTTATATAAGTTTTGAAGGTCTCTCAAGGGATGTGGAAAATTTGTTAAGCGGGCAGAAATTATTCAACAAATATTTACTGCCTATCTAATTAGTAGCAGGCCCTATGCCAGATGCTCAATAAATATTTATCCCAAATGCCTAGCTTCCTGCAAGGCTGAAGGAGACATCCAGCCACCTGATATGCTTTCCAGACTTCTTTCCAATCTTCTATTCCAGTATTTCCAGACTTCTATTCCAATCTTCTTTTTAAAGTAAATGCAGTTGGGGAAATCTGGTAGGGAAACTACTCCTCCAGGGGAATACACAAGATTAACACTAGTACTTCTCCTAAACTGTGCAGAGTAGAAATGGATTGGTAGAGATAGCCAGAGAGCCCTGGTAAACTGTATGCTGTCTCAGACCAGTTCTGTCTTCACATATATCTGTAGCAGGAGCAACTCAAAAACAGATGTCTTGATATGGTGATTTAAAAAAAAAAAAACAGAGGTTCCAGGAAAGATGGCGGCGTAGGAGGACGCTGGGCTCACCGCGCGTCCTGCTGATCACTTAGATTCCACCTACACCTGCCTAAATAACCCAGAAAACCACCAGAGGATTAGCAGAACGGAGTCGCCGGAGCCAAGCGCAGACGAGAGGCCCACGGAAGAGGGTAGGAAGGGCGGCGAGGCGGTGC
>NW_024412447.1:6695431-6707574 GCF_014898765.1 Herpailurus yagouaroundi | reverse complement strand
GCACTCTCAACAATAGCCAAATTATGGAAAGAGCCTAAATGTCCATCAACTGATGAATGGATAAAGAAATTGTGGTTTATATACACTATGGAATACTACGTGGCAATGAGAAAAAATGAAATATGGCCTTTTGTAGCAACGTGGATGGAACTGGAGAGTGTGATGCTAAGTGAAATAAGCCATACAGAGAAAGACAGATACCATATGGTTTCACTCTTATGTGGATCCTGAGAAACTCAACAGGAACCCATGGGGGAGGGGAAGGAAAAAAAAAAAAAAAGAGGTTAGAGTGGGAGAGAGCCAAAGCATAAGAGACTGTTGAGAACTGAGAGCAAACTGAGGGTTGATGGGGGGTGGGAGGGAGGAGAGGGTGGGTGATGGGTATTGAGGAGGGCACCTTTTGGGATGAGCACTGGGTGTTGTATGGAAACCAATTTGACAATAAATTTCATATATAAATAAAAAAAAAATAACTATGTGATGTATCACGTTGATTGATTTGCGAATGTTGAACCAGCCCTACATCCCAGGAATGAATCCCACTTGATCATGGTGAACAATTCTTTTTATATGCCGTTGAATTCGATTTGCTAGTATCTTATTGAGAATTTTGGCGAGCCAAAGCATAAGAGACTGTTGAGAACTGAGAGCAAACTGAGGGTTGATGGGGGGTGGGAGGGAGGAGAGGGTGGGTGATGGGTATTGAGGAGGGCACCTTTTGGGATGAGCACTGGGTGTTGTATGGAAACCAATTTGACAATAAATTTCATATATAAATAAAATTTAAAAAAAATAAAAAAAAATAACTATGTAAATTTAAAATAAATCCATGCCTACCCGCCGGTTTGTGAAGACAGAATAGCATTCTTTCACTAGTACTGTTTTGATCATGTCCGGATCTGTGATCGCCAACACTGGCTGTCGCCCATCATAAAACCTATGTCAGGGAAACAGAGCTGATTAAATTTAACGTGCCAGTTTCTGCAGTGGCAGCCACTCTTGGAAGTCCAGACTTTTAACCTGATGTTACCTAACCCATTCCACAGTCAGAAATAACATTAGAACCTTTATTAAGTCCATGTGTTTACATGGGTATTTCTGGGACTATTCCCTATAATTTTTTGTATGGTAAAACTATTTCAAATATTTTAGAAGTACTTCAAACATTTCAAATATTTTATATATATTATCAAAGAAGAAGTTAGGTTAGTAAATAACTGAAGGCAAGTAAATTATCTAAGAACGAAAAAATAATGAAGGAGAATCCACCCACTCAGGCACTAAAAATTATAATTTTGAAGATATATCAATACATGAAATGAACATGACATAATATTAGATGAAAATTGTAGACACAATGATCACAAATATGTAAGATATGTCTGCAAATGAAGAGACTTGGAATGCTCAAAAAGGGATGGCAAAATTATGAATTACTTCTTTGCTCTATTTTCTAAAATATGCTTCCTAGTTACATTTTAAAGGAAATATTATTTAAATATTAAAGAGAAATCCTTGGTAGCATTAACTCAGAAAAATTTGAAACAAAAAACAAAGAGGATAAAGAAACACAAGCAACATGTAAATTCATTTTAGATATATTTTCCTTTATTACTTATATTTATTTTTATAGGTGGGTCCCAAGTGTGAATCCCTTGGGCTCCATATAGGTGACAACCCTTAGTAGCAGGACAAGTCCACTTGTGACACATGTATCACACAAAGCTGACTCCTTATATGTGATCCTGACCTCCTGACTCTCCATATGACCCATTAATGGGAACCAGCCACTGGCATGAGTTTTAGATTACACTTAATTACAGCATTCTCTGGCATCGTGTTTTCTACTACAAATCATTTGCATTTGTTAGAACAAAATGGAAGATATTCCATAAGTCCCCTATTCTTCCTTTGATGTCACAGAGGAACTTCAAATGCTTTGTGATCAGATATAAAAATGGAGGAGAACCACTGCACTAAATGCTCCCCGTCTGCAAAAAGTATTCTAAAACTCAGAAGGTTTCAGTGCAAATCAAGTATATTTAGTGTTGAAGCAGTGATAGTAGTTACTGAAGTGGCACTTAGGTCAGCTCTCTCCCATCAACCTGATCATCTTTCTTGGGTGATTTCCTACATCTTTGTTTGTTAAAACAAGACAAGCATGGACAAGGGACAGTGGTTTGGAGTTACCCTCTCTTTTCATGATCTCACAGCCCTAATACGACTTCTACTACCAGTTAAATTCGGATTCTTGCACCCCACCCCACATCCTCCAAATTCTGTGTTAATGGAGGATGGAAACCAAGAATATGCATTTTTAGCAAGCCCTCCTAGGTGGTCCTTATCCATAGCCAAGCATGAGAACCATTTACTGACTCTAGCCAGAGCTGACCAGTACTGAATGTAGGAGGGACACTGAAAATAAACCAGTGGCAATCCAGAGATCTGTGTTCTCTCTATTCCTTCATGTTGCTTATGGGTCACACCAACTCAGCAGAGCCCTATGGATTCTGAGGACTTGACCAGAGAAGATAAAGAGGTACAACACTGGCTGTGAGCGGCCCAGCACCACACTATACCTCTCACACTGCTTCAGCAAACCTCTAGCCAACCTCATTGGGAGCATCCACTGCAAGCCGCTGAGGCCATACTACAAAATCCCAAGTACATCAGCCCACCAGGGAAATACTGTGCTTTAGAAATTTCCTACATCTCTTCCAGTCTATAGAATTGGAAAAAGAAATACTTGACTATAGTTCTATCAGAAAGTCTTGGCTTAGTACTAAAATGCAAAACAAAACAAACTACACACTTGCAGACAGAGTAAGAAAAGAGCTGAGCAGAAATGGTTTTCCATTCTGTTTACAAAAGCCCTTCTATCAAAAGCACATATTAATCCAAAATATAAAGGACATCCTGCAGCTCTCCAGACCCGATTCATATTTGGACTTGTCCACCTTGTCACACATGCAATCCTGGGAAGGGGAGGTTTCAGGAGTTTTAATTAGAGGGCTTCATCCCAAGGGGCTCTCGACTGAGGCTGTCTACACTGTGAGGGCCTCATCATAACAAGCCTATCCACTGGAAGTTTCCAGCGTTTATCTATTTTTGGGACAGAGAGAGAGCATGAACGGGGGAGGGGCAGAGAGAGAGGGAGACACAGAATCGGAAACAGGCTCCAGGCTCCGAGCCATCAGCCCAGAGCCTGACGCGGGGCTCAAACTCACGGACCGCGAGATCGTGACCTGGCTGAAGTCGGACGCTTAACCGACTGTGCCACCCAGGCGCGCCTCCACTGGAAGTTTCCAGATTACTCACCCCCACATTCTTCCATACGTTCTAAAACATTTCTCATCAAATTCACAAAAACCCTGCAAGGAGAAACAAAACATATTAAAACAAACTAAATGTACTGAGCCTTACCTCTAAAGGACACAAAAACAATTCAGATCGCATGAAATGTGGCTTACTACCTCTCATTGGCAGATAGAGGGAAGCTCTTATTCACAGGCATCTTATGGGAAAGGAGAAAACAGCAGATATGAAATGGAGAAGTTCAAGTCTCTCTTGAGTTGTCTGCTAGTACTGTAGATACTGAACATCTTAGCCCATCTATGAAGACCCTGTAACCTCTGTCTTTCTGACATGTTTGGCTTGTGCATGGGTGTCTCTAAATGTCATAGCCATCTGAATTATTACCTTCAGGGACATGTGAGGAAATGGAAGCTGAGGGAAAGTCAGCATGGCCCCTTGTTCATTGATCTCATGAGCCTTACTAGATTTCCAGAAGATTTAGGAAATTAAGACACCTGTGCCCTCTTTCAGTCTAGCAGATCTACATGAAGTCTAACACATGTTTGTTGAGTGAGAAAGTGAGAGATGAATGGAGGAATGACAAAGTGGGCTCACTTCCAGTTCTCACACAGAAAAGAGGGGACAGTGCCACCAATCCACAAAAGATGGTGCAAATTAAAACGCTTGCTCTGAGTTTTCACTTATGTCACTTCAAAATCAGGAAACAACAAAACTTCCTGTCTCTATGTTTCAGCAGTAATTTTGATGTTTTAACTATGCAAAACAGGGTCCAAAATGTGGGTTCATGTACTAAGGAGTTGATTTGGGAAAAGTGGAAAGGAGATTATTGCTTTTTCAGAGAGGAAAAAGTCCAGGAAGTTCTTAACGATAACTGGGCACTGAAGGCCAGGAGAAGTGGAATCTGAGGAAGAAGCCTCAGGTCTGTGGGAAAGGAACTCTGAGGCAGAGAGCAGTGTGTAATATAGACTCTGCCTACTTGTATTCTGGACATGAGCTTCTACCTTCTGTTCAGGAGTCAGGCCTGGGATGAGGCATCAGAGCTGGATTAACCATATGGCTCCTCAACATTCAGTCTGTGTGTCTGCTAGTACATTCCATTCAGTTACTTTAAATCTTTAATAGTTTTGTCAAAACAACTCTTTTCTTTTTTTTTATTATTATTATTATTTTTTTTTTATTTATATATGAAATTTATTGTCAACCCTCTTGCACTGTTGGTGGGAATGCAAATTGGTGCAGCCGCTCTGGAAAGCAGTGTGGAGGTTCCTCAGAAAATTAAAAATAGACCTACCCTATGACCCAGCAATAGCACTGCTAGGAATTTATCCAAGGGACACAGGAGTACTGATGCATAGGGGCACTTGTACCCCAATGTTCATAGCAGCAATCTCAACAATAGCCAAATTATGGAAAGAGCCTAAATGTCCATCAACTGATGAATGGATAAAGAAATTGTGGTTTATATACACTATGGAATACTACGTGGCAATGAGAAAAAATGAAATATGGCCTTTTGTAGCAACGTGGAAAACAACTCTTTTCTAGTGATTTTGTATGAGTGGTTCTACCTTTGTGTGAAAAATAAAACACCCACACCCACACACACACACACACAGATGCAATTCATTTGGAGGTTTAAATCTGAAGTCAATAGACAAGCAAAGTCTTGCCTCAGTTAGACCCCCTCCCTGCTCAGACTCACCCATAGGGTGTCTCCTTTGAAGGCAGAGAAGTAAAACAGAAAATTCTGGTTCAACCACTCAAATCCCAAAAGCTGTCACCATTAGCAAAGGATGGGTTAGAGTTATTAAAATAACTGCAGGGGATTGGCAATTCTTAGGAGAATTCAAGTATGTGCAAACTCCCCAAAGGTGAATCTGGAGTTGCCCATAAACTGAAGTTCCAGAGCCATCCAGGAAAACCAAAAGGCTACTCAGAGCTCATGCTATGAACAGGAAAGTCTGACTCTAGCATACAGAGCCTAATGAGCCACCACCAGGGAACCCCTTGACACTTTTCAACTAATAACAAGTACAATTATGCCTTCATGGGAACCTGCACCTGCCAAAGAACTCTTCACGATGCTCCAAGTTGGAACAGCAAGTCCTGTGCTGCATCAGCCAGAGATCTGGACTGCCAGCGCAGAGGAAACCTGAGGCTCCTAAGAACAGACAAGAGAGAGCCCTGGGGTGCACCTGGCCATACGCTGGGTGGAGACTATGACACCATTTCTGGAAAGTCTGAAACCTAAGAACTTCCTGCTGAAACCTAAGAACTTCCTGCTGAGGAGTATTTTTAATATGGAACTAAGCTGGAATTTGCAACCATAAGAAGCAAAAGAGGGAGCTGGGAGCTCAAACAACACCCACCTGACGGTACCCCAGAGCAGTTCCCAAAAAAGGCAGAGGTTTTGGCCCAGGAATTCCCAGCTTCTTAAAAAGTCCATGTGTGTGGGTCCCATATCTATAAAGTTAAAGAGAAAGCCTGGTCACAGGGATGGTGGAAGAGGTGTGGGGACTGGCCCATCACTGACGCAGAACCAGAACAGGTAAGAGAGGAGGTAACACGTAGGGAAGAAATGATAACGTCAATTCCAATGGCAATTGTTACATTCATTCATCATCTCCTTTCCCTTCTCCACTGTAGACCCCAAACAGTAATAATAATGATGATGATTAGCTAAGAGCAGCTGAAAATTTAACAGTCCCAATCCTAGACTGAACACTTGAAAAATGTTTCCATACTTGAGATCTCCTGAAAAGTTCATGCTGAATTCTTCCAGGAAATTCATTCATGCCTATTTAGTAAATGACTCTTCCATGATTTTAGAGATTGTCATTCTAGGAAGGAAGAGAAAAAAATTTTTATGCTCCAATGATGAGAGTTTGCTTAATTATATCCACTCAGTAACAGAGGGTTAAGAACATCAAAATGTTCTTAACAGTTTGCTCAGAGACCTTTCTTCTTTTCCCTCCTTGTAGTCCCTGTTGCTATTTGGGGTCTGGGGTCCTTTTTTGTTTTGTGTTTTTCTTTTTGAGAGAGAGAGAAAGCATGAGCAAGGAAGAGAGGGAGAGAAAGAGAGAGAATCTTACACTCGGTACAGAGCCCAATGCAGGACTCTATCCCATGACCATGGGATCATGACCTGAGCGCAAATCATAGTTGGACACTCAACCAGTGGGGCCACTCAGGGGCCCCTGGGGTCTGATCCTACTTGAATCTATCTTTATAGAGGCCTGGAGCAACCAGTGTTCTTATTTCTGTACAATTAAAACTGTGTCCCAGCCTCAACTGGCCTCATAGAAAAGTGGGATGCTTTCAGCTCCACGTAAGTCTCTGTTGTCAGACATTCTGGTTCTCTTGAGCTGCAGAGAAGGGGGACTGAAGTTGGAAACTAAGTCCTTTCCCAACCTGTTCCAGGATACTGGGAAACCCACCACTGAAAGGAATTCCTCTGCTAATGATTTTTATTTTCCTCCTGTACTGTAACATAGAGGGAAAAAACATATTTAATATCCAAATTTGCTTTCAGGGCTATGTCTTTGCAGCCTGCTGGCAGATTTCTTATTGAGGGAGGAAGAAATCTCTATACTGATGCTAACCTTCCCAGACACTAGAAGGAAAACCTGAAATGAATAAAGTTTCAAGATTTCTGCCAAGTCTCTTCAGCTCTAAAAGTACTCATTTAGGGTAAGGAGTTCTGCATATTACAAGGTCGGGGAGTGGCCAGGAGAGGGGCACAGAAAAGAGGGAAGAGTCCACTCTGAAGAGGAAGGTGAGGCATGTCCAGCCACCCTGGAAGTCTGGGTGCACTTGTGTACACGATGCTTGGTGGCAGGAGGGAGGGGAGCAGGAGCCACCTGAGAGACACAGGCCCAATTCTTTTACATGTGTCCTTAGCGGACACAGAGCAGGAAGGTGAATATAATGAGACAAGACCCAAGTCAGTCCTCTGCCTCCAGAATCCCCAGATCCTGAGATGGGGATGAGGACCCCGAGCACAGGAGCCTATTGATTTTAATCTGTCTCTGGTGAATTCTGCTTGATGGGTCTAGGTCCCAACAGGGGCTGAATCAGAAGATCATCGCCAGGAGCAAATAATATCTCTCAGCCCTCCTAACTACAGAAATTGGAGTTGGGGCATGGGGGTACTCCTTCTGCAGATCTGAGGGACATCAATAATAACTCCTTATGTGTTTCTAGCTTGTTTGAAGCACCCAACACTTCAGGAACTTCCTTTTGTTAACTCTTCATCCACAGAACAGACAAGAAAAAGGGGTAGAGGTTGCTGATTAGCAAGGTTCCAGAGGCAATGGGCCTGAACAGTTACTCACAGATAGAGGAGCACCAGGCTGATAGCCAGGAGAAGCCAGGTTTCTGTGGAAAAGCTTGGGATCAGGTCCATGGCCACTTTCCCTCTGTGAATCTCCTCTACTCTCTCTCAGCAGTGTGCGCCAGTCTTTGCTGGCCTGTGCGTGTGGAGCTTTCCTTCCCACCAGCAGTGATTCAGTGAGGCTGGAATGTATATACTGAAGAGGGGGTGGGACTGGAGCCCCAGCTGGTATAACAGCTACCTGTGCTCCACCTGAAGGTGCCTCCCCACCCACGAGTGTTGGCAAAGTATCATGGACACTCCCAGTTTGACCTTTAAGTTCATATTCTGCGGGAAATCAATAAACAACTCAATCAGTGTTATCAGTAATCTCAAAGGTTTGAGAAACTCAGGTAAAGTCACTGTTCTTAAGTCTCTAACCTGTCCTTGTCATCATGGCTGCCTGCACTCCAAAATACTTGAAATCCTTCAAACGACCTGGGTCTACTCATGTTTACTCATGTAGTTTCCTCTGCCTAGAAATGCCCCTGTGTATCCTAGAAGGATCTTACTCCTCCTCAAATCCAGCTGCGACAGAAGCCCCTATTTTGGAGTTTTCCCTCACCAATCTCCTTGAACAGATATAACCATTTCCTTCTCTGCGAAATTTCTGTCTTATGAGCCCAAGTTCTTTTCTTGTTCTCTGTCCTCTCCACCCCTCTCACTGGTCTCCACCCCTATTTGCCTTACAGATAGAAAGTTTCTCACAGGCACAAAGTAGTCATAAAAATTATGTCCTTAGTCTCCAACAAAGTGCTATATGCTCGGGGGCATTCAGAAAGGTTGATGGAGTTGAGTTGGTAGAGGTTAAATTACTGGGCTTCCAGTATATCCTTTCTGGGAAGATCGTTGGTGACCATGCTAGATACCTAATGGGAGAAATCGATAACAGGGCATCTAGAAATTACACTGGCTCATTAACATCAATCTGACCCATGTTCTTTGTCTGCGTGTCCTGAGAAACCATGGATTGATTGCGTGGCATACCTCTGGATTCTCTGACACAATGGAGCCCTACAAAAAGGTAATTAAGAAAGAAGTGGCTCCAAGCTGGAATACCAACACAGGACAGACATGGGGAGCTGGAAGATGATCCCCAGGAAAAGTAGAAGAGAAAGTCCCAGGAATTCTGAAATATTTCTTTCCCCTTTTGGTGCCTTCACTGGGCATCATTCCAAAGGGTCATGCTATTATCTCCAGTTTGCATTCATAGATACTGAGACTCAGTGACTGCAATTAGCTTCCCAACAGTTATTGATCACAAGAATATATTGTAAATAAGTGAACATAGAGAGAGACTGAAAAGTCTTCTGCACTCTACAGTACTGATAATCAATGTTTGCCCTTCCCTGATAAGGGTCACTACGGGAAATAATGAGACCCACAACAAATTGGTTATAATTCTGTTCCTAATCCATGGAGACCCATGGAAAGCACCTGCCTTCTCTGTCTTCCAGGTCACAGGACTCTGCCTCATCTCAATAGGAAAGACAGATGCTAGTCAAGATGGTATTAAGAATATTTTTGGGTGGGATGTCCCTTTCTATGTTCCCCAGCAGAGAGGTACATAGAATATGTGCAAACAAGGAAAGATTCATGTCATCTGCTAATTCTAGATGCTTGATAAAACGTAATGCTCTTGATGCCTGATAAAGCTAATAAACACAAGGTCTTACCTAACACAAAGTTTCACCTAAACACAAAGATTTTCTTATTTTACTTGGAAACCAGACCTCTGTGGAAACTAATACTCTTTCATCTGCCTCAAAAACCCATGCTCAGCTATGATGGGTTCAGTCATGTGTATGGTCCAGATATACTCAGTACCACATCACTATGTCAAGGCTGTGTCTTTGGGACTATTTCTGGGAATGGGGAAAACAGAAAAATACACATTCCAAGGACAGGAGAGGGTGAGTAGCCTCCAACTGCCTGGGTCCAGCTCATGGGTCATCTATCAGTTGCTCCCAATAGTTGACCTCCTAACTGGCCTGACCCTTGGTCAGCAAACTTAATACACTGTGACCAAGTTGGATTTGACCCTGGAACTCAAGTGTGGCTAACAGAGAAAAATAGAAATATCAGTTATCACATTAACAAATTAAATAAGAAAAGTCTTATCATCAAAATAGTTTTAGAAAAAGTATTTGATAATATTCAACTCCCATTTATAATATAAAAAAAGTTTTAAAGTACTAATAGGGAACTTTCTTAACATGATTAAAGTATCTCCCAAAAAACCTACAGAAAATATCACTCTTTTTTTTTTTTGATTCAAGGATTTCTTTATTTTTTTTATTTTTTTTATTTATATATGAAATTTATTGTCAAATTGGTTTCCATACAACACCCAGTGCTCATCCCAAAAGGTGCCCTCCTCAATACCCATCACCCACCCTCTCCTCCCTCCCACCCCCCATCAACCCTCAGTTTGCTCTCAGTTCTCAACAGTCTCTTATGCTTTGGCTCTCTCCCTCTCTAACCTCTTTTTTTTTTTTTTTTCCTTCCCCTCCCCCATGGGTTCCTGTCAAGTTTCTCAGGATCCACATAAGAGTGAAACCATATGGTATCACTCTTCATAGTATAAAAGCACTTCCCTCTTATACCACTTTAATGTTTTACTTTATGCACATACAGCCTTTTCAAAAATAGTAACTGTTTTTAAATAAAGAAAATCTCATCAATTAACTTTTTGCTGCAAATGGGAAAAACATCAGTACTTGTTTTTGTCAAGAACCCAGACTGGGGATCCCATGGTTAACAGTTCAAAAATTACTGAAAAAATTAAATATTTTTCTGCCTTGTAAAACTTCCTGAACTGACTAGCAATGGGCAAAGGGGAAAGGAGAGGACCAGAGGAGAGGGCCAATCATTTGGCCAAGATCATCTAGGTTTACAAGCTGGAGTTCTTGATCTTTCGTTAGAACACAGGCTTCTCTGATAATCAGATGAAAGTAATGACGTATCTCCCTAGAAAATAAACACTCATCAAACATTTTTGCCTGTTGTCCCAAGAAATTTCCAAAGATACATGAGTAGCTGCCAAGCCCACTGATTTTTTTCCAGACACCCTGCCTCACCAAGTGCACCCTACTCTCAAGCTCCAGCCAATTTTGGTTGGTCACGTGGTTATTCTCAGGGCCATGGAGACCTATCAGTCTGAATCAGTCTTCATTGTACCTAGTGCTATGACACACCATGGGGCAAAGTGTGAACAAGACTATTACAAAGGGCACTTACGCAAAGGCCCTAGGTGGGGTACTCCACTGTAGTCAGACACTTCCAAAGGAAGGCATCAGGAGCTTGGGGAAGGCAGAGACAAGTGGGATGTGGGGCAGGGGCAGGAGTAGGGGGTGGGCAGGAAGGGAGTGGGTTCACAGAGGAGGTGGCACAGGTTGTACCAGGGACAGAGGAGTATTTGGTCAGAGAAAGAAAAGAGAGGGCATTTCAGCCTGTTATAATGGCCAGCTTACCATCATTATCATTGCTGAGTATGTTTGTCATTTCTTGGTTGCAAGGTACAGTGTCTAAATCAAGCTGACTTTTATGGCTGCTAATAAGGAATGAATCACACCACAGCCCCAGGTAAGCATTCTTTGCTTTCAGGGCCAGGGCTAAGGCCTACTCTGGTCAGCAGGGGGCTGGAGACTGGCCAGGACCTCTGGAAAAAGCCACTGGGCTTGGCAGGCACCACAGTGACCTTTCTTACACTTGTTAGGGTAATTTCTTGGTTTCAAAACATTTGTTGAAGTAGAAGTCATATAATGTAAAATTAACCATTTTAAAGTGAACAATTCAATGTTACTAGTACTGCTTAAGGGAAAAACCACAAGCCCAAGATGGAATCATTTATGCTAGGCCAAGACACCAAACCAGGGCTTAATATGTATCTTAACTGCAATTTCAACCTCTCCAAGCAACGTTGTCTTAACCAGTCAGTCAGGAATCTTCTGGTCAGCACCAGTGAGGTAATCTGTCACATGGGCCCCTCTAGAATCCCCAGAGGAAGATAAGATAATTTACCTAATAAGACCCTGCCCTTTCCCCTAGGTTGGATGACCTTGCTGAAACAAACTTTTCTTTTGCTAATAACTTCCTTGCCCACCTCCTGCCCATAAAAATCTTCCATGTTGTACAACTCCTCAAAGAATCTCTCTACTTGCTAGATAGGATGTTGCCTGAAGAGTCATGAATTGCTTAATAAAGCCAATGAGATTTTCAAATTTACTCAGTTGAATTTCATTTTTTTTAACAGTACATTCACA
Organism: Herpailurus yagouaroundi; assembly: GCF_014898765.1. NCBI lineage: Eukaryota > Metazoa > Chordata > Mammalia > Carnivora > Felidae > Herpailurus > Herpailurus yagouaroundi. The sequence goes on along the minus strand of NW_024412447.1, from coordinate 6,695,622 downwards.
ATGCTGTGCAACAACTACTTCTTTTTTTTTTTTTTAAACTTTTTTTTTTTTTTTTTTTGGGACAGAGAGAGACAGAGCATGAACGGGGGAGGGGCAGAGAGAGAGGGAGACACAGAATCGGAAACAGGCTCCAGGCTCTGAGCCATCAGCCCAGAGCCTGACGCGGTCCGTGAGTTCGAGCCCCGCGTCAG
>NW_024412447.1:6693331-6695331 GCF_014898765.1 Herpailurus yagouaroundi | reverse complement strand
GGAAACAGGCTCCAGGCTCTGAGCCATCAGCCCAGAGCCTGACGCGGGGCTCGAACTCACGGACCGCGAGATCGTGACCTGGCTGAAGTCGGACGCTTAACCGACTGCGCCACCCAGGCGCCCCAACAACTACTTCTATCTAGTTCTGAAAGCATTTCTATTACTCCAAAATAAAATCCTGTGCCCATTAAGCAGATTCTCCCACTTTCTCCTTTCCTCACCCCTGGCAACCATGGATCTACATTCTGTCTTTACGGATTTGCCCACACTAAAGGTTTCATACAAATGGAGTCATGTAATATGTGGCCCCTATTAACTTAAATTTAAAGATCTAATTGGCTTTATTCAACAATTCACAAATCAGCAGCATCCCATTTAATAAACAGAAGTGAGGGGCGCCTGGGTGGTGCAGTCGGTTAAGTGTCCGACTTCAGCCAGGTCACGATCTCGCGCTCTGTGAGTTCGAGCCCCGCGTCAGGCTCTGGGCTGATGGCTCAGAGCCTGGAGCCTGTTTCCGATTCTGTGTCTCCCTCTCTCTCTGCCCCTCCCCCGTTCATGCTCTGTCTCTCTCTGTCCCAAAAATAAATAAAAAACGTTGAAAAAAATTAAAAAAAAATAAATAAATAAACAGAAGTGAACTTCCAGGAGCTATATGAAATGGAAGGATTTTTCAGACAGAAGGATGTGGGACAGGAAGTTAAGAGTGTGTTATTTTAGGGGCGCCTGGGTGGCTCAGTCAATTCAGCTTCCAACTTTGGTTCAGGTCATGATCTCATGATTCGTGGGTTCAAGACCCACATCAGGCTCTGTGCTGACAGCTCAGAGCCTAGAGCCTGCTTTGGATGCTGTGTCTCCCTCTCTCTCTGCCCCTTCCCCGCTTGTGCACTCACTCTCTCTTGCTCTCTCTCTCAAAAATAAATAAACATTAAAAAATAGTGTATTATTTTAGGCAAAGTTACCTTCCCTTAAAGGAAGGCAGGAAGTTTTATCAGGCAGATGGCCTCACCAGTGCTGATCAGGAAATTCCAGACCGACTGGTGTAAAATTCTACTCCTGGGAGAGGCAGAAACTACAATTGGATTTGGTATTAAGTCTTGGTGGGGTTTAACATGAGTGACTCCATTGGGTCCTGTTTCTTTTGAGCAGTTCTTTTACTGAGGACAATGTTTTTGAATCTCCTTCCTGCTCAGACACGTATCAGTACTTCATCCCTTTCATGGCTGAATAACATCCTATGATATATACTGCCAACCTAAAAATAATAAGTCACAGTGAAAGGCAAAGCAGGGTTTATTTGAGATAAGATAACTGCAATTTAGGGAAAGCAGATTCAGGTAGAAACCCAAACATAGTCCCACTTTAGGATGAAAGCAAGGGGGTTTTATGAGAAAAGAGAAGGGGTCAATTTTATGAGTGAAGGGGAAAAAAAGTTTTCTAGGGGGTTTTAAAAGCTAGGCGACTTTGAGTTATATATTGACTGACTGATGGTTTTATCTTCAGAAAGTTCATAACTATCAGTCTTGCAATCCCTTTGACTTCTCAAGCAATTGCTTAAAACAACTGGCATTTTATCACAATCCAGACTTCAAGCTCTACTACAAAGCTGTAGTCATCAAGACAGTATGGTACTAGCACAAGAACAGACACTCAGATCAATGGTACAGAATAGAGAACCCAGAAATGGACCCACAAACATATGGCCAAGTCATCTCTGACAAAGCAGGAAAGAATATCCAATGGAATAAAGACAGTCTCTTCAGTAAGCAGTGCTAGGAAAACTGGAGAGCGACATGAAGAAGAATGAACCTGGACCACTTTCTTACACCATATACAATAATAAACTCAAAATGAGTGAAAGACCTAAATGTAAGACAGGATGCCATCAAAATCCTCCAGGAGAAAGCAGGCAAAAACCTCTTTGACCTTGGCCACAGCAACTTCTTACTCAACACATCTTCGGAGGCAAGGGAAACAAAAGCAAAAATGAACTACTGGGACCT
>NW_024412447.1:6649151-6678331 GCF_014898765.1 Herpailurus yagouaroundi | reverse complement strand
AGATGAACATAAGGGCAGGGAAACAAAAATAATATAAAAACAGGGAGGGGGACAAAACAGAAGAGACTCATAAATATGGAGAACAAACTGAGGGTTACTGGAGGGGAGGGGTTGGACTAAATGGGTAAGGGGCACTAAGGAATCTACTGCTGAAATCATTGTTGCACTATATGCTAATTTGGATGTAAATCTTAAAAAATAAAAAATAAAATTAAAAAAAATTTTTAAATCATTATTAATGCAAAAAAAATCAATGAGGGACAAAATATCAAAATTTTAAATAAAGATAGGATTATAGATTAATTTTATGTACACACCAGGGTCCAGTTAGTTAATGACACCCATGCTGCAGTGTTCAGGGGTGAAGTGTCCTCATTTTGCAACTTACACCAAAATGTGTCAAAAAGTAACAATGCACTGATGGTTGGCCAGACAAATAGACTGACAGATAATAATGCAAATAAAACAAAATGATAATTATTCTATCCAGGTGGTGGGGACACAAGTGTTTACAATTTTTTCCATCTTTCTGTCCAAATTTTCTACATTTGAAAACTGTCATTACAAAAATTGGGGAAGAAATTATTAGCAGTATTTTCCCATTCCCCTGCCCTAGTCAGACCCTCATCTCTGACCCTGACAATAACTACAGCCTCCTGCTGATCTCCTTGCAGAAAGCAAGCTTTGCACATCTAATCAGGGCTCCCAAATTTGACACCCCCTGCAGTTGAGTGCCACCTGCGCCTAGTCCGTGTGAGAGGTGACTGCCCCAGCTGCGTTCCCAGCACCCCTCTTCAGACTCCACATGTCACACCGTAGTCTTTGCATCAGGTATCTGCATACCCTGTGCTTCCTCCATGCTTCTGTGCCTTTGCTCATGCTGCTCCAACTGCTTTATTCTAGAATGCCTCCACTTCTTTAAGATTCCTCCCAGAGCTTAAACATGGTGGGTTGAACACAGCATTCATCTCTGAAGCCTCCAGAAGCCCCAGTAAAATTCAGTAAAAAGTTTTTGTAAAAGACACAAATTCACAAGGAAAAAGATAATCTCACAGGAGACAAGAACCACCAAAGGCTTGAACTTAGCAAGTACACATAGTCAAGAGTCACCATGAGCTCTTTGCACCAGATATCTTTCTAAGCACTCTCCTTAGTCTTCCAAAAAACTGTATGTAGTAGGTACTCTTACCATCAATCACCTTTTACAGGCACAGAAAGGTTAAGTCACTTGGGCAAGGTTACACAGGCCACAGAGGTAGGATGTATGCCCAGGGTGTCTGGTCCCACAGTCTATGCCATGACCACTGCATGTCTGCCATGAAAGGTCACTCACTTGACACAGCAGACAAAGCTGAAGCCTGCAGCACTGGGGAGACCTGAAGCAGGCAAAACCAGAAAGACTCAGGAACTGAATGCACCAGGTACCTCTGAAATCAGGAGGTATGAACGAGGCTGAAGAGGATTGTTTAAAGTCTATATAACGGAGTCCAGGTTTCATGCTGTACAGCATTAGATAGTGCTCCCCTGGAATGTCACTGTCTACCAGCAACTTTAGAATGTGGTGTTCTCTGGAAGTAGAGTCTTTGCAGATATAATTAGTTAAGAGGAGGTCACAATGGAGCAGAGTGGGCTCTAATGTAATGACAGGTATCCTTATAAGAAGAGACAAAGAGACACACAGAGGGAAGGCAACTGTGTGAAGATGGAGGCAGAGATTGGAGGGATGCTCCACCACAAGCCCAGGAACCCCCAGGACTGCCAACAACCACCAGAAACCAGGAGGGGGCATGGAGCAGACTCTCCCTCAGAGTCTCCAGGAGGAAACAACCCCACCCACACTTTGAGCTCAGACTTTCAACCTCCCAAGCTGTGAGAGAATACAATTCTGTTGTTTGTGGTGCTTTGTTACAGCAGCTATCTAGTCTATCCTGCAGAAGACCAAGGGACTATTCTCTGCACACACTGAAATACTCTGGACTTGGGACTCCTGGCAGAGAGGAGAACAGACTACAGGACTGAAAGCAAGAGGAACCAGAAGATTCTGATCACCCTCTGCCACCCAGCAATCACAACACATTTCTACTTCCTGCACAGAAGACCAGAGAACTCCTTCTTGGGAAATGTAACAGCCCTAAGGATCTACTGATCCTGATATTTAGGGAGTCTCCAAGCCTAAAAATGACAAATCCCAGACATTCCCATATATGATAGGAAAGGACAGGCTGACATTCAAGGGAAAGACCAAAACAAGCAGGGAAAGGAACTCAAAGGAACAGAAACAATGCAGGGAAGGAAAGGAGTTTGGGAAAATAGCCACAGTAGCCTGAAAGCTGTGCTCCCATGAAATCAAAGCAGAAAGTAAAAAAGAACGTTTGGAAATAAAAAGTATAATAGAAGATATAATATTCTGTAGAAAGGTAGGAAGGTAAATTTAGGGAATTCACTTGGAAAGAAAAGACAAAGAGTTTCAAAATGGGAGAGAAAATATAAGAAAGCTAAAGAATCACTACACAAGTTCTATTATCAAACAAACAGAGGTTTCAGAGCAGAGAACAGAAAAAAATGAAAGAAATAATTCAAGACAACTCCCCAGAACTGAAGGGCAAAGAGTCTAATGAGATTGAAAGGCCAATACAGTCCAATATGGTAGCCCCTAACCACATGTGGCTATATTTTAATATAAATGTATTAAAATTAGATAAAATCAGACATACAGTTCCTCAGTCACACCAGCCACATTTCAAGTGCTCAATAGCCTCATGCTGCTGGAGGCAACCATATTGGATGACAAAGATATAGGACATGTACATCATTGTAGAAAGTTCTCTTGGACAGCTCTTGCCTAGAATAATGGATGAAAGCATATCCGTGAGGTCACACTGTCATGAACTTTCAGAACACTAGAGACAAAAAGAAGATCCCCCAAGCTTCCAGAAATGGGATAGAGGTGAGGGGTACAAGAAACAGGTGACATACAAAGGCTCAGACATCAGAAGGGCATTAAACTTCTCAAAGCAACACCAGAAGCAACACCCTGTGTCTTCAAGGGCAAGTGATCAGGGGTGAGGAGGAAAAAAAAAAAGTCTTCAAATTCAGAGAGAAAGTTCTAGCCTACCTAGAATTCTATATCCAAACCATTAATCAAGCAAGAGAATAGGACATATATTCAGACACACACATTCTTAAAAAAAAAAAAAAAGATGTATTAGTCTTCATCATTCCTCTGAAAGCTACAAGGAGATGGCCCCTGCCAAAATGAGGGAGAAAACCAAGAAAGAGAAGCCATGGGAACAGGTAATTCAGCACAGAATTCCCAGGATGATGGATTTGAGAAGTTGCAGGGAGCAAGCAGACTAGGACAAAGCAAGGAGAGAGCCTCAGGAGGGCTTGACCACGCAGAGGGAGTGACACTTCTGGTGGAAAATGGATGATGGGACATAGAAAAATCAAATTTTACAAAAAGGAATGATTGATTCCAAGTAAAATTAAGAGTCATTAAGAACCACAACAGGAGCGTAAACATGTATGTGGCTCAACTGTGAAAAATAAGTACTTAAATCATACTGATGCAGCAGTGAATAGGAATCAAGTCCCCATCCCTGTTTTAGGAAGGTGGGAAATGGGTATGAAACAGGAGGAAATTAGCAACCTGAACTCTCAGCTTCCAAGTAATCAAGAAGTAGCAGTATGAACATGTCATTTAACAACATGGCAATCATCACCAGAAGAAATCACTAACCTGGTTGAAAGTGGACTCTGGAGGGAAAAATTGGAGTGGAGAGCAGGTGGAGCAAGGCCCCGCTAGTTTTACTATAAACCTTGTAGATCTGTTCAACTTTTTAAAGCATGTACATCTATACATTTGATTTTTAAAAGCCTCACTTTGGGGCATCTGGATGGCTCAGTTGGTTGAACATCCAGCTGCAGCTCAGGTCATGCATGATCTCACAGTTTGTGAGTTTGAACCCCACATTGGGCTTGCTGCTGTCAGCACAGAACCCACTTCAGATCTTCTGTCCCCCTTTCTCTCTGCCCCTGCCCTGCTTGTGCTCTCTCTCCCAAAAATGAATGAAACATTTAAATAAAGAAATAAAAGTCTTACATCCTGTATCAGCTCCTCCCAACCCCCTTTGGGAACAAGCGTACCTTCTCTATGCTCCCAAAGCACTGGGGATGACCTCCTGCCTCTCTGAATCATTTTGTTCATGAGTCTGACTTTTCCCCACCAGGGGCATCTCTTGCCTGATCCAGAGTGGTGCCTAGGAAATGTTTGTGGATCTGAACAAAAGTCAGAAAAATATGCTTCCTGCTGACCTTCTAGGCATGTGTGAGGTTCAGATGAACCTCCTCATAGCAGGTGTTGGGAACTCCCCTAATAACAAAACAATGAGAGGTACTGGGTGGAGTCCATGTGCTGTTTCCAATATGTGTTCCCCAAACAGCCACAAGATACTTTACTGAAGTCCAGCTCTGTGCTCAGCAGTGTGTAGACCTTGAGAGAACAGCAGTGGGGCCAACACTATCCTCAAAGTTATCCCTGCCTTTTGGGGCCTGGGGGCTCCAGCCCAGCAGTGAGACTAATAAGCTTATCTGGAAATAGGTCAGCATAATGAGTGAGGCGACAGGTCTGGAAGGCTCTGCCTTTTCTACTCTCTCACCAAGGGCATCATTAACTTCTCTGTGCTTCAGTTTCCTCAGAGGGCTGTTAGGAGGATTAAATGAGAAATCTATTAAAGCCTTAGACTCCAACAGTGACACTATTTCCAGCTCTCTAATTCTTTCATCTTTGTTAATCAATCAACTGTGTTATGGTACCATTTGCAGATATGAGAGACACAGTGCTGTTGAAAATGCACAGATTGCTCAAAGAAAATATAGCTTTTTAACTTTTCAAATGAGATCATGGTCCCTCCCCACTGCCCTTTCTCTCCTCCTCCCAGAATGAGCTCAGGATGTTTGGGGGTATGTCTTCTGGGCTGGGAAAGTGGGCCTCAGAACCTTTCTCTGCCCTGGGCCTTACAGGTGACACCTGCTCCCTGCCCTGGTTCTACAGAGGGTCTTGATGGTCTGAAGCTGTGTCCAAGGTTGTATCAGGCCTGGGAGTTGCCCCTGCTGACCTAGGCCATTCTCACTGGCACCCAGGACCCAGCACCACCATCCACCCAGCTTTGATGAGAGTGCAAAATCACTGCTACAGGTCCCCTAGCCCTCCTGTGACAGCCATGTGCAGGCCCTCAAGCTCTCTCCACAGATCCTGGTATAGATTGAATTGTGACCCCTCCAAATCTGTATGTTGAAGGCCTAATTCCTAGCCATCTAAAACATAACTGCAGTTGGAGACGTGGTTTTTAGGAAGGCAAAGAATATTAAATGCAGTCACTAGCATGGACCCTAATCTAACATGACTTGTGCCCTTATAAGAGATCAGGACACAGACATCCACAGAGGGGAGACCATGTAAAAACACAACAAGAAGATGGTCATCTGCAAGTGATGGAGAGAGGCACAGGAGGAACCAATCTTGCTGACCCCTTGATCTTGGACTTCCAGTCTTCAGAACTGTGAGACAATTTGTTTTTGAAGCTCCCCAGTCTGTGGTACTTTGTTACAACAGTCCAGCAAAATTAATACAGATCCATTCTCTCACAGGGGTACATCTGGGCCCCTGTTACCATACTTGGAGCATGGTGGCTGGGGGCAAGTAAGGAAGCTATGGTTTCTGCAAACCATGCTCTGCTTACTTGAGATATTCCTGTACAGCCCTGAGCTCACCCTGGATAGCAGCCTCCTCCCATGCCTAGACACCTAAATGAGGAGTGTCAATAGCTTACCTTCCCTTCAGCCTGGATGACCCTCCCTCTAGGGTGAAGCCATAGGGTGAAGCCAGACAAATCTCACCCCTGATCACAGAGATCTGCAAGACCCTGAGCAAAACATGAGTCTGAGGCCCAACTTACAATTCCATAAGGTCCAACCGCCAATATCATCTTGGAGGATGACAGAAAGGGGGAGGAAATCACTAAAACTGACCTCAAAAAGCTCAGGTTGCCCAAACAAGCCTGAGAAGCTGCTAAATAAACACATTCAAGCATGAAGTGGACAATCCAGTTCCCACATCTGGCCTCTAGTACAGCTTTTCTGGGATTTTACTACCTCTCATAGAGAGCTCCTAGGGCATCCAAAGAGGTCAGATCTAAGTCTCTCAAAGCACAGCAGGAATGCATGGATCAGGCTGGAAGGAAAACCAGTGTGAGTGATGGCAAAATCCTCAAGCCAGAACTCCTTGATCTCTTTCTCTCCCTCCCCCACCTCCATCCATCCTCAAGGACTGTCCATTTCTCCCACAGAATACATCTCCTACCCACCACCACTGCCATTGTCCTGGCAATGCTGCCATCATCTTTCTCATGAATACCTAGCCCCCCACTCCCACTCTGCCCCTCCCAGCCAGCCTCTACGCTGCCACCACAGGGAAAGCACATTGTCTCACTCCCCACAAAGACCCTCTGGTGGGTTCCCCATTCACTTAACAGAAATCAGATGCCTGCCATTGGTCCCTGAAGTTCCTGCCCACCCTTCCAGCCATGTCTCCTTTCACTGCCTACCTCACTCTCTGCCCTCCAGCCACACGGGTCTTGTCATTGTCAGATGAAGCCAAGCCCTTTCCTGCTTCGGGGCATTTGTACTCCTTGTTTCTGCCAGCTGAAATACTCTTCTTCTGCCCATTCATAGGGCCTAATTCATCATGTTTCAAGTTAAAATATCATCTCCTCAGAGAGGCCCTCCCTGACCCTCCAGGCTAATCAGATTCCCCAGCTGCAATCTTGACACCACGGTGCCACCTTTGTTTCCTTCTTGGCACTTAAGCAACATCTAATTGCTATATCTACCTTCTTATTGGATGTCTCTCTCCCCACTGGGATGTGACCCCATGAGAAGGGCAGGAACCTTGACTGTCGTTCACCCTCATATCCTCAACACCGAAATAATGCCTGGCACACAGCAGAAGTTCAACAGATACTGGTTGAATACATCAAAATTCTGGAATGCTGTGGAACATAATGTAAGATACTCTAGATGGCTCCAAGCTCCTTTCGCAGAATATACTGCTTCTGAGAGTGACTGATGCCCAGCATCGCCAACTTTCCTGTGAGGGCATTTCCTCCTTTCACTCCGAATGAGGTAGCTGTTCAGCTGTCCCCAAAGTTTTGTATATCTGCAGGAAATGGAACCATTTTTCTGCTGATGTGGCACCCCTCATTCCCATAGGAGAATAACTTAATAGGGGTTGAAAAGAGTGGAGCATACAAAAACAGAACCACTGTGCCTGAAACTAATGTGACCCTCCTTGGGACTTTCCCCTCCCCCCATAGCAAAAGAACTGCCTGCCCCACATTACACAGCTGATCTATGTTAGAGTGCATTTCAAACCCAGGCCATTGATCAGGGTAAGTGCTCTGAACTACACTGTCATCTGCATGAAGATGTTCCTCATGACAGCACAAATCTGAACGCAAGTCTCTTTTTCAACTTGGTATCAACTGTTGTACAAAAAACTCTTGAAATTAAGTCTGGGGGCCTGTTGACCCCCTGACCATTACTTTTTCTTTCTCAATTCTTGACCCTCTTTCAAGCTTCTTTTCCTTCCCCAGATAAACTTAGGCCTGTGCTGTCCAATATGGTAAGCACTGGGTTATTGAGCTTCTGGACTGAGATTTGCTATAAAGCATTATATGAATTTACTGGATTTTGAAGATTTAGTATTAAAAAAGTTACACATTTAATTATAAATTTTTATATTGATCACATGTTGAAAATGATAGTCTTTGGGATATATTGCAGTAAATAATATATACTATTAAAATCAATTTCACCTCTTCCCTTTTACATTTTTTTATATGGTTACCAGAAAATTTTAAATGCCTATGTGACTTGCATCGTATTCCTATCAGACACTGTTGTAGACTCTCCTGCTTGCTCACTGTGATTTGCAAAGGGCCAGGTTTAAGCTGTCTTAGCCCAAGTGTCCTTTATACGGAAAAGAAGGGGTAGCTGGGTGGCCAGAGACAATATTATCCTCAACAAACCGAAGGGTGAAATGCTGGGCCAAGACTGCAAACCCTTTTGATGTAATATATTTTCCTCAACCTGAAACACTAACATAATCTAGTAGGGAGAAAGAATGGGGGTTCCTAGGAGACAGACAAGGGAAAAATAAGACATTACTTGTCAAGAGAGGCCTTTTTCTTTCACAAATAATAAAAACCCAATATAAATGGGCATAAATGGAAAAAGAAATTCTCTGACTCTAGTAACCATGTTGGCTTCACTCCCCAACATTTTCCCCCTGACAGTGCAAGGTGGCCAGCAGCAATTCCAAGCTCACATTCTCATAGTTTAGTAATCCAAAAAGGGGGAGGAATATACTCTCATTGGTCCGAATCAGGCACATGCTCACTCCTAAACCAGTCATTCTGACTCTGATTGGCCTGCCCAACCCCAGAGCAGAAGACTGAGTCAATCTATTGATAAGAAATGAACTTGGAGTGGGGAAGGGGTGCTCCCCTTTTATTCTCCCCCTCCAAAGAAAAGAGAATAGAAGTTGGCAGGCAAGATCAGTAGATGTGGCCACACATAGCCTCTCCCTTTCAATACTATGAGAGGACTTGAATATTCTTCATGCATGGTCTCAGCACACAAAGAGAAAGATAGGTTGTAGTTAGTTTCTTTCAAATTGCAAAGAATAGAGATATGCTTAGGTGACCCTAGGTAATGGTAGTTCATTTCAAGGATATGTGGGAATGTGAAGAGACACAGAATATCAATTATATTGGAAAGGATGTGTCTGGCTTCAAGTAATAGACAGATAATAGTAACAAAGACACTTAATTATCTCCCATAAAAAGGATTCTGGAAGTAGGTAGTGCCGGGATTGGTGCAATGGGGTCATTCAAGACAAAACTCCCTTAATCTTTCAACTCTGTCATCCTCAGAGTACCTCCCCTTATGGTTGCAAAATGGCAGCTCTGAGCATCACATCTTCACATAAATATGGGAAAACATAGGAAAGGAAGGTGGAGGTAAAAGGAATTCTCTCTTCACACACTTCTCTCTTATCATGGAGGAAAATGTTTCCCAGAAGTTCCTAGAAGATTTCTTTTTGTCTCATTGGATAGAACTACATCATACATTCACTCCTATACCAATTACTGGCAAAGGGGATGATGGCCACATTTGGTTTTCACCAGTAATGATCCATCCCCTATTGACCTTGCCACTCAAGTAAAATTTATGTCATTTTAAGCCAACAATTTATGGTAATTTGCTATGGCAGCCCTAAGGGCACTAATGCTAGCATCATCCCTAGTCTGCTGTAGCCAAAAAACAAAAAACAAAAAAACCTCAAGGCTCATTTCAGTGGACATCTTCTGAATTTCCTGCCAGAGTAAGGTCATCAGACAGCCATAGTTCTTAAAAGAGAGGCATGCTTGTCATCTCAGGAAGTGCCAGCTCATTACAAAAGAGCTCCAGAAAATGGGAGAAACCAAGGTGAGGTAAGTGGCATGATTCACAAATCATAGTATCAAAACAGGGGAAGAAGAGGGAAGGCAGGGGAAGAAAAAGTCCCGGGACAGCATAAGGAATTCAAGGAAGGAAGAAGCCATACATGAACAAGCATTCCTCAGGCATCTTTTCTTGCCTAACACAGACCTAGGAACTTTCAGGTAGCCTAATCATAGGAAAAAGTCTTTCCTTATAAGAATTCAAAATCCTGTTAGAAAAACATAAATCAATTCACTTGATTAATGGCGGTTTAAAGCTAGAAAAAATATTATAAATCAGTCCATTGTCCAGATTCCTTTATTTGTCAAAAAGTGTTTATTAAGTGCTTATTGTTTGCCATTCTCTGTTCTTGGCATTTGAGATACAACATGATCAACAAAATCCCTACTCTTGAATAATTTGCATTCTATAAGGAAGAGGGAGATGATAAACAAGAAAATATAAGATCAATGATTATATTTATAAGATCAATGATGAAAATAAAAGCAAAATCACAGGAAGTGATTGGTGGCTGGTTGGCAAAAGCCTCTCTGAGGAAATCATGTTTGAGTCTTGAACAACAAGAAAAAGCTACAAGAACATTCAGTAAAGGGTTAACTCAGCAGGCCCAAGTTGTCCAAACCCTACACATTCCAAAGAAAGGATCCTGACCAGCTCAAGGGAAAAACTTTTAAGCCCTTAGAATATGCTGCCTACCTTTGTAGCAACGTGGATGGAACTGGAGAGTGTGATGCTAAGTGAGATAAGCCATACAAAGACAGATACCATATGTTTTCACTCTTATGTGGATCCTGAGAAACTTAACAGATACCCATGGGGGAAGGGAAGGAAAAAAAAAAAAAGAGAGAGAGAGGTTAGAGTGGGAGAGAGCCAAAGCATAAGAGACTCTTAAAAACTGAGAACAAACTGAGGGTTGATGGGGGGTAGGAGGGAGGGGAGGGGAGGTGATGGGCATTGAAGAGGGCATCTTTTGGGATGAACACTGGGTGTTGTATGGAAACCAATTTGAGAATAAATTTCATATATTAAAAAAAAAAAGAATATGCTGCCTAATATGAGAGTCTTTGTATACCTAGGCAATCTGGGCCATACCAGATAGTTTATGCCAACAATGTGAATTATGGTAGAGGTCTTGGGCCATGCTGTATCAGTTTGACCTTTGGAGGTGCTGGAAACAGAATAACTAAGGTCAGTCACATAAGCAATCCACACTTACATGACCAACCCTCAATAGAAACTCTGGGCAGCAAGCTCAGGGGAGCTTTGCTTGTTGGCAACACATAATACATGCTGTCATGCATGATTGCTAGGAAGATTCAGGGCTGTCTGTACAACTCCATTGGGAGGGGACAACTAAAAGTTTGGGTCTTATGTGCTTTTTATCTTTACTGATTTTATTTTATTTTTTTAATATAATTTATTGTCAAATTGGTTTCCATACAACACCCAGTGCTCATCACAACAGGTGTCCTCCTCAATGCCCATCACCCACTTTCCCCTCTCCCCACCCCCATCAACCCTCAGTTTGTTCTAAGTATTTAAGAGTCTCTTATGGTTTGCCTTCTTCCCTCTCTGTAACTTTTTTTTCCCCTTTCCCCTCCCCCATGGTCTTCTATTAAGTTTCTCAGGATCCACATATGAGTGAAAACATGTTATCTGTCTTTCTCTGCCTGACTTATTTCACTTTATCTTTGCTGATTTTAATCTGTATCCTTTTCCTGGAGAAAACCATAACCATGAGTATAAAAGCTTTACTGAGTTCTGTGAGTCCTTCTAGCAAATCACTGTACTTGAATGGGTCTTCAGGACCCCTAACTTAGAGATAAATGAGAGGAAGACTATCCCACACAAAAGCCTTGAGGTAATAATGCAAATGAGATTTGGACCAAGAACAACTAAGGGGTCTGCCCAAGGGTCACATATTGATGTGGAGAAAGAACTGAACCTGGAGCTTAGATCTGCTGACCCTCACTCAGGCTTTCCCCTGAAGCAGCATGGAATGGCAGAAATGGAACAGGCTTAGAAGTCACACAGACATAGTTTCAAATCATGATTTACTGATACTGGCTATGTGACCCCGAGGAATCTGTTCAACCTCTCTGAACCTCAGCACCTCCAAAAAAGATTTGATGCATATTTCATGGCTTATGCAAAAAGTAAATGAGATAATGCATGTAAAACCTCTGGAACATAAGAGGGCTCTTAGTTTGAATTTTCTCCAGAGGTAGACCCTGAGTTAGATATTTGGATGTAAATAGTTAATTTGGGGGGTGATCCCAGGAAGTACTCTGAAAGGGTGGAGAAGTGACTCAAGGAAGGTAAGAGTGTGAACTGGTATACACAAGCAGGTCACTGTTGTAGAAAAGTGGAGTTCAATCCCCCAGGGGACCTTTGCTGAGTATGCAGAATGTGCCTCAGAACTATGTTGGGGGTAAGGGAAGCTAGGATGTCTTCCCACCTCTTATTTGTGAAGGAGTGCTGCTTTGGGCATTAACGCCTAGCACTTCCTGCCTGTCCCTTAGCGAGCCAAGTACATGAGGGCCTCCTCAGTCCCTGAGGCACAGGAAACATGGAAACTGTCTTCAGGGATATGTGTGGCTCACCAAAAACATCTACTCCAATACACATAATTGAATGTTAGTTTTCCTTCTCCTTTCTGCTTTTTGCCTAGAGCATATACCCCCAAAGATCTCAGAAGAATGAAATTAATAGCTAGTGGGCTGGAAACATTGACAGAAGTATAATTATTTTTATTTTTCCATCATCAAGCACCATGCCCAGCCAGAGAGCTTAAGAAGATATTGCAAATCCATGGATGACAGTGAGAGCCTTTTTATGCTCAGCCATTCCTTCCTTGCCTGCTGATTGCTAATGCTGCCCTTACCTCCTGTTCCAGAGCCTTCTACAAGCCACTCCCAAGGGCTTGCAAGTCTCTCCATGAATTCCAGCATATTCCTGGAAGGCAAAGTCCCCACAGGGAGACAATACACAGAATTGCTGGGTTGGAACAGGACATATCTAAAGTATGAAAGATGCAGGGGAAGGAACTAGGCAGCAGCTTGAATGAGAACTCCAAGATCAGCCAAAGGGTCATGTGTGACCTACTGGAACAGCTCTTTTCAAGCAGGGGCTACCTATGGAGATGGAAAAGAGATACCAGAAGACAACGATGCCAGGTGGACAAGGCCCAGGCCTCCTGTCAGCTTCACCCAGAACAGCTTTGTAAACTGCAGCTTAGCATTCTTTCCAAGAATGTAGTCAAAGGCCACAGAGAGTCTCTGAGTCACAGAGTGACCTACAAACAGAGTCACTGGAGAAGTCAGAGAGTGGAAAGCAGGAAACAGCCACATTAGACCAGACATGATATTATGGAGGAAATGAAGGAAAATGAAGGGAACGGTGTTGTTGGGGAGAAGTCATAGGAGTCTGGATCTGAGGGTCTCACTTCAATCTGTCATTCACTCATTTGGCCATGGGCAAGCCCCTTCCACTCTCAACTCCTTGTCCATCGCATAAGGAGGTTGTACTGTAGGTTCTCATTGCCCAGGTACTAAAGTTCTATGAGATAAGTTCTAAACTTCCAAGGATGCAGACACAGAAGACAGATAGAAGGCAGGTGTGGTGGCTGAGGTCAATAGCCAGATAGAATATGCTGCAACTCAAATCAAGTAACCAATTGCCTCACATATCTGATGTTTTCCTACAGCAATGCTTTGCTGTCTTAATCTTTGTTGAATATTAAGCAATGACCCCAACTTGGCATATAAACCTTAGGAAGTTCAGATTATAATCAGACTAGTTCAGGCAGGTTGAGAATATGAACTTCAACTCACCCCAGAAACACACTATTATAAAACTGCCCTAGTGCCTGCCACTTAAAGTAAAGATTTCTCATACAGTTTCAATTCTCTTGGAATATATACATTAAAGTGGAATCTAAAGCTGTTATGTGCATGCCCACAAATTGTATTCACCAAAGTCTTATGGAGGCTGACTAAAACATAACAGATTCACATCCATTAAATTACCTGGGGGTCTGGAGGGTTTTAATCAATAAACCCCAATGCTTGTAAAGTTACTTTAGCAATGACAGAAGCCAGAATTTTTCAAATACCTCTCAAGAAGGAGACCAAAACTGTCTAAAGTTCCCTTAGTACTCTGATAGGCTGGTAGAAATGGGTTCTGTTTCTTTCTTTCTTTCTTTCTTTCTTTCTTTCTTTCTTTCTTTCTTTCTCTCTCTCTCTCTTTCTTTCTTTCTTTCTTTCTTTCTTTCTTTCTTTCTTTCTTTCTTTCCTATTGCTACACAGTAACTCAAAAACCATACAAACTATATAGTTCTCCAGTAAAGATAAATATATGAACAAACATAAAAACATGTATTATTGTAATTTTGGTTTGTAACTCCACCTTTTACTGCATTACAGGATTTAAAAGACAAAAGCATCAAAAACAACTATAAATCTACATTAATGGGTACACAATATATAAATATGTAATTTACGAAATCAATAACATAAAATGGGGGGAGGGTGTTGCAGAGCTGTAAAGGAGTAGAGTTCTTTTTATGCAATTGAAGTTAAGTTTAAAATAGATTGTTGTAACTTTAGGATATTTTATTTAAATACAGGGCAACCACAAAGAAAATATCTACAGAATATATGCAATAGCAAGTGAGAAAGGAGTCAAAACATGTCACTATAAAAAGCCAACCAGGGGCACCTGGGTGGCTCAGTTGGTTAAGTATCAAACTTCAGCTCAGGTCATGATCTCACAATTTGTGATTCGAGACCTGCACCAGGCTCTGTGCCGACAGCTCAGATCCTAGAGCCTGCTTCAGATTCTGTGTCTTCCTCTCTCTCTGCCCCTCCCCTGCTTTCTCTCTTTCTCTCTCTCTTTCTCTTTCTCTCTCTAAAATAAAAAATTATTTTTTGAAAAAAGCCAACCAAACACAAAGGGAGGTAATAAGGGAGAAAATGAGAAACAAAAAGGCTATATGACATACAGCAAAAATATCAAAATGATAATAGCAAGTCCTTCCCTATCAGTAATTACTTTGAATATAAACTACCCAATTAAAAGACAGATGGTTAGAAATAGAATCCAACTATATTGTGTCTGTAAGAGATTCACTTTATTTTTTTTTAAGTTTATTTGTTTTTTAAAATAATCTCTACACCCAACGTGGGGTTCAAACACATGACCCCAAGATCAAGAGTCACATGCTCTACCAACTTTACTTTAGATCCAATTGCATCCATAGGTTGAAAGTTAAAGGATGGGAAAAGATATTCCATTAAAAATGATAACCAGGGGCGCCTGGGTGGCTCAGTCAGTTAAGTGTCGACTTCGGACCGGGTCATGATCTCACGGTTTGTGAGTTCGAGGCCCATGTTGGGCTCTGACAGCTTGGAGCCTGGAGCCCACTTCGGATTCTGTGTCACCCTCTCTCTCTGCCCCTCCCCAGCTCATGCTCCCACTCTGTCTCTGTCAAAAATAAACAAACTTAAGAAAAACAAAAGATAACCAGAAGAGAATAGGCATGGCTATCTTAATATCAGAAAATAGACTTTAATTCAAAAACTGCAGACTCCCTACAGCTTTTTTAGTGGAGAATCCCATAGTGCTCACTGGCACAGACCCCAGTGACCTGCTTTGCAAGGGACACAGGAAACTTGACACATGGTAACTAACAGCCATTGCAACTGAAGAACTCCCCCTCACCAAAAAAGGGAGATGCTGCCGCACATCACCCAGCTGCTGTTATACCACCCCAGGACCAGGGTTGCCAGCCTCCTTTAACCTCATTCATGTCCCAGACTCCAGAGTCATGGCTACTCTGCCTATACCCACACTTCAGACCCGGATTCCACAGCCACTCTGTGTGTGCTCTCACTCAAATCTACAGATCCATAGCTATTCCATATGCACCCATGTCTCAGGCCCCAGAGCCATCACCGCTGTGGGCCAGCCAGCACCCCAAACTCCAGAGCCATTATTGCTCCACACACATCCATGTTCTAGACCCTGCCTCTGTGGCCACTTGGTATGTACTCACATCTCATGCAACAGAGCCATTGCCATTGTGGGCTAGCCAGTGCCCCGGACTCCACAGTCACTGTTGTTCTGTGAGCACCTGACTCCAGACTCCGGGTCTGTTGCTCCTCTGCAACTGCCAGCAACTGAGCAACAGAGCCATCACCAATGTGGACTATCTAATGTCCCTAAACCTGGAGTCACTGCCTTCATGCACTCCAGTCCCTGTTACATGGTAGCCACATGGTCATCCACACCAATCTCACCACTACTTCAGGGGCACTCACAAGTTGGATACAGTGCCAAGAAGGATCCTCCCAGTCATAATAACCCCTGTAAGAGAAAAAGAGATTAGGAGGATCCAAGTAGTTGAATACCCCAATAATTACTGCAGACATTTACATCCTTGACCACTGAGGGCCTCAGCTAATGGAGCTGCACAAAGACAATGCTGCTGGGCCTTCTATGGGGCTGGAACTGCCACATCCTGCCCAGCAAGCACCCTCACATCCACCCACAGGTGAAGGTATTCTCCATCAAACCCAGTCTGTATAATCTGGAAGAGGTGACTGCTCCATCAAATGCACAAACATAGATGCAAGGCTATGAGAAACAAAAAGGAACACAATAATTTTCCAGTAACTGACCACAAAGAAATTGATACCTATGAATTGCCAAAGAATTCAAAATAATTCCTTGCATGCTACAAGAGAACACAGGTAGACAACTCAACAAAACCTAGAAAAGAGTACATGAATAAAATGAAAAGTTCAACAGAGACAAATTATTTTAAAGAAAAAAACAAATGGAAATCCTCAAGATAAAGAATACAATGACTAAAATGGAAACTGAAAAGGAGAGAGTATCAATAGCAGACATGACCAAGCAGAAGAAAGAATCTGTGAACTCAAAAACAGACCATTTGTAATTATCCAGCCAGAGGAGAAAAAAGGAAAAAGAATGGAAAAGAGTGAGGAAAGCCTATAGAAATTATGAAACACCACTATGCAAAACAACATTCACATTATGGGAGTCCCCAAAGACAAGAGAGTCAAAGGGCAGAAAGCTTATTTAAAGATATAACAGCTGAGGGGCGCCTGGGTGGCTCAGTTGATTAAGTATCTGGCTCTTGCTTTCAGCTCAGGTCATGATCTCACTCAAGCTCCATGTCAGGTTCAGCGCTGACAGCACAAAGCCTGCTTGGGAGATTCTCTCTTTCCCTTTCTTTTTGCTCCTACTCTGCTCACTCTCTCTCTCTCTCAAAAATAAACTTAAAAAAAAAAAACAGTACAACATGGAAGGAAGAAAGGAAGGCAGGAAGGCAGGAAGGCAGGAAGGAAGGAAGGAAGAAAGGAAGGAAGGAAGGGCAAACAGCTGAAAACTTCCCAAATCTAGGGGGAAATAGAGATATCCAGATACATGAAGCTCATAAGTCCCTAATAGATTAAATCCAGAGGACTTCACTGAGACACAATATAATAAAACTGCCAAAAATAAAAGACAAATAATTTTGAAAGCAGCAAGGGAAAAGAAGCTCATCTCATACAAGGGAACCTCCAGAGGGCTATCAGTGGCTTTCTCAGCAGAAATCTTGTAGACCAAAAGAGAGTGGAATAATATATAGTGCTTTTTAATTGTCAACCAAGAATATCTCACCTGGCAAAGCTGTCCTAAGGAAAGAAGAAAATATAAACACTTTCTCAAATAAATAAAAGTTGAGGGAGCTCATTGCCACTAGACCTGCCTTAGAAGAATGCTAAAGAGAGTTCTTTAGCTGAAGATGAAGTGAAAAGATGTTAATTAGTAACAAGAAAACATATGAAGGTTTAAACTCACTGTTAAAGGAAAGTATACAATCAAATTCAGAATACAGTAGTACTGGAATAGTGTGTGAAACTCACTTCACTCTAACATAAAGGTTAAAAGACAAAAGTATTAAAAAGAAGTATAGCTACAATAATTTGTTGATTGATACACAATATAAAAATATGGAAATTGTGATATAAAAACAAAATATGGGGGAAAGAGGAGTAAAAGAGTAGTTTTTGTATGCAATAGAAGTTAAGTTGTTAGCAGCTTAAAATAGACCCTTATAACTATAAGATGTTTTATGTAAGCCTCATGGTAACTACAAAGCAAAAACCTATAGTAGATACACGAAAGAGAAAGAAAAAGAAATTAAAACACACCACTATAGAAAATCATCAAATCACAAAGGAAGGAAGCAGCAAGAGAGGAAGAAAGGAACAAAGGATCTATGAAACACCCAGAAAACAAACAACAAAATGACAGTACTAAGTCTTTACCTATTAATAATTACTTTAAGTATAAGTGGATTATGTTTTCCAATCAAAATACAGATTGAATGGAATAAAAAATAAAACACCGCCCCCCCCCCACTCCAAAATAAGGCCCAAAATATGGTGCCTACAAGAGACTGCTTTCAGCTTTAAGGACATTCATAGGCTCAAAGTAAAGGAATGGGAAAAAATATTCCATGCAAATGGAACCAGAAATAGCAAAGGTAGCTATCTTTGCATGAAACAGACTAAGTCAAAAATGGTAATAATAGGGGTGCCTGGATGGATCAATTGGTGAAGCATCTGACTCTTGATCTCAGCTCAGGTCTTGACCTCAGGGTCGTGAGTTCAGACCCCAGGTTGGGCTCCACACTGGGTGTGGAGCTTATAAATGAATGAATGAATGAATGAATGAATGAATGAATGAATGAAGTAATAATAAAAAAGGTCATTATATAATGATAAAGGGTCAATTCATCAAGAAGATATATAACTATAATTACACATATACCCAACATCAGAACACCTAAATATATTAAGCAAATACTAACAAATATGAAAGCATAAACAACAAAAATAATATCAGGGGACTTCAGTACCTCACTTCCAACAATGGATAGGTCATCCAAGCAGAAAATCAATAAGGAAATATTAGACATGAATTAGACTTCAGGCCAAATGACCAAACAGACAGATACAGAACATTCCATTCAACAGCAGCACAATAAATGTTCTTTTCAAGTGCACACATAACATTCTCTAGACTAGATCATATGTCAGACCACAAAACAAAACTAAACCAATCTAAGAATACTGAAGTAATATCAAGCATCTTTTACAACCATAATAATATGAAAGTAGAAATCAATAATAGAAGGAAACTTGGAAAATTCACATATATATGGAAATTAAATGACACATTCTTAAACAATCAATGAGTAAAAGAAGAAATAATAAGGGAAATCAAAAAAAGATCTTAGGACAAATATAAATGGAAACACAACATAACAAAACTTATGGGATGCTTCAAAAGCATTAATAAGAGGGAAGTTTATAGCAATTAAGTGTCTACATGAAGAAAGAATATCACAAATAAACAACCTAACTTTATACCTCAAGGAAGTAGGAAAAAAACAAACTAAGCCCAAAGTGTACAGAATGAAGGAAATAACAAGGTCAAAGCAAAAATAAATGAAATAGAGACTAAAAGGACAAAAGAAAAAATCAACAAAGAGCTGGTTTTTTGAAAAGATAAACACAATTGATAAATCTTTACCAAGGCTAAGAGAAAAGAAAAAAGTCTCAAAAAAATAAAATCATAAATGAAGGAAGAGATATCACAATTGATATCACAGAAATGCAAATGTTCATAAAAGACTACTATGAACATTTATACACCAACAAATTGGGTAACCTAGAAGAAATGAATAAATTCCAGCAAATATACAGTCTACCAAGACTGAATCATAAAGAAATAGAAAATCTGAATAGGCCTATAACTAGTAAGGAGATTGAATCAATAATCAAAAATAACTCAGCAAAGAAAAGTCCAGGACCAGATGGCTTCACTGGTGAACTCTACCAAACATTTAAGAAGAAATTAATGCCAATCCTTCTCAAACTTTCCCAAAAAATGAAGAGGAAAGAACACTTCAAAACTCATTTTACAAGGCCAGTATTACTCCAGCATCAAAGCCAGACACTACAAGAAAAGAAATGATGAACACAGATACAAAATTCTCAATAAAATACTAGCAAACCAGGGCACCTGGGTGGCTCAGTTGGTTAAGCATCCAACTCTTGATTTTGGCTCAGGTCATGATTTCACAATCATGAGATCAAGCCCCACATTGGGCTCCACACTGGGCGTGGAGCCTGCTTGGGATTCTCTTTCTCCCTCTCCCTCTCCCTCTGCCCCTCTCCCCTCAAAAAAATACTAGCAAACTAAATTCAAGAGCACACTGAAAGGATTCTATGACATGATAAAGTGGAATTTAATCTCAGGGATACAAAGCTTTAATCCCTGGGATTGCAATCAATGTGATACATAACATTAACAGAATGAAGGGGACAGTAATCACTTGATTATCTAAATGGATGCAGAAAAAGCATTTGACAAAATTCAATATCCTTTCATGATAAAAACTCTCAACAAATTAGATACAGAAAGAATGTACCTCAACAGAGTAAAAGCTATATATGACAAGCACACAGCTAACATTATACTTAACACTAAGATCTGGAACAAGGTAAGGATGTCCACTTTCACAACTTCTATTCATCTTTATACTAGAAGTCCTAGCCAGAGCAATTAGGCAAGAAAAATAAAAGGCATCCAAATTGGAAAAGAAGAAATAAAACTACCTCTGTTCACAAAAAAAAGATCATATATGTGGACACCCTAAAGATAACAAACACAAAATATTAGAACCAGTAAAAAATTTCAGCAAAATTGAAGGATACAAAATCAACATATAAAAATCAGCTATGTTTCTACACATTAATTATAAATATTCCAAAAAGAAAATTAAGAAAACAATTTTATTTACAATAGCATCAAAAAGAACAAAATACTTACGAATAAACCTAACCAAGGAAGCAAAAGATTTATACACTGAAAACCACAAAAAGTTGCTAGAAGGAATTAAAGACACAAATAAATAGAATGACACCACATATTCAAGGATTGGAAAACTTATTGTTAAGATATCAATAATACTCAAAGCAATCTATAGATTTAATGCAATTTCTATCAAATTCTAAATGGCATTTTTTTCTCAGAAATAGAAAAATCTATCCTAAAACTTACGTGGAATCCCAAGACACCCTGAATAGACAAAACAATCTTGAAAAAGAAGAACAAAATTAAAGGTCTCACACTTCTTGATTTCAAAGCTAGAGTAATCAAAACAGTGTGGTACTGGTATGAAGAAGACATATAGACAATGGAACAGAATAGAGAACCCTGAAATAAACCCTCATATATATTATCAAATGATTTTTGAGAAGGGTGCCAAGACCAATAAATGGAGAAAAATAGTCTTTTTAACAAATGGTGCTGGGAAAATGGAATATTCACGTACAAAAAACAAAATTGGATCCTCACCTTTACTGAAAATGAATCAGAGGCCTAAATGTAAGAGCTAAAACTATAAAACTTTTAGAAGAAAACATAAGATAAAACCTTCATGACATTGGATTTGGTAGTGATATCTTGCAATTGACACCAAAAGCAAATGAAACAAAATAAAAAATAGATAATACAAGTATCAAAATTTAAAAGTTTTGTCTATCAAAGGACACAATGAACAGAGTGAAAAGCAACTTATGGAATAAGAGAAAATATCTTTATATCATATAACTGATTATCATATAACTGATAAGGGCTTAGTATCCAGAACATATAAAGAACTCCTACAACTTAATAATAATTTTTAAAAAACTTGTTAAAAAACTGGCAAAGAGGGGGTTCCTCAGTGGCTCAGTAAGTTGAGGGTTCAACTTGATTTCAGCTCAGGTCATGATCCCAGGGTTGTGGGACTAAGGCCTGTGTTGGGTTCTGCACTGGGCATGGAGCCTGCTTAGGATTCTCTCTCTCTCTCTCTCTCTGTCCCCAATTCTTTAAAATAAAAAAAAGCAAAGGGTGTGAATAGACATTTCTCCAAAGATATACAAATGGCCAACAAGCACATGTAAAATTTCTCAAAGCATTAATCATTCGGGAAATAGAAGTCAAAACCACAATGAAATACCAATTCATATCCATTAGGATGGCTATTATTAAATATATATTAAATATATATTAATATGTAATAATTAAATAATAAACAAAATAAATATATATTTAATACAAATATATATTCTATATTGTATATATTTAATGTCTATTATATATGTATTATATATACATATACATACACACACACACACACACACACACACACACACACACGAATACAGTATCCACTCTACCTCTCTCCCACTTGCATAAAATAATGACAAAAGTTTCGGGGCACCTGGGTGGCTCAGTCGGTTAAGCATCCAACTTCAGCTCATGTCATGATCTCACCGACCCTGAGTTCAAGCCCCCCATAGGGCTTCGTGCTGACAGCTCAGAGCTTGGAAGCTGCTTCGGATTCTGTGTCTCCCTCTGTCTCTTCCCCTTTCCCACTTGCACTCTGTCTCTCTCTCAAAAATAATAAATAAACATTAAAAACTTAAAAAACAATAAAATAATTACAAAAGTTTTAATTATCCTGGTTAAGAAGGCCCTCAGGAGGGGCACCTGGGTGGCTCAGTTGGTTACACATCTGACTTTGGCTCAGGTCATGATCTCACAGTTTGTGAGTTTGAGCCCCATGCCAGGCTCTGTGCTGACAGCTTCAGAGCCTGGAGCCTGCTTCAGATTCTGTCTCCCTCTCTCTCTGCCCCTCCCCCACTCATGTTCTGTCTGTCTCTCTCTCTTTCTCAAAAATAAATGAACATTAAAAATTTTTTTTAAAAAGGGGGCCAACATGGCGGAGAAGGAGGGGGATCCATACTTCGCTTCTTTCAAACAAAGAAATGCAGAAGCCAAAGGACTTTGAACACCAGAACCTGGGAGGAAAAGAGACTGAATCTACCAGGAAGAAAATGGGAAAGCTGGGAAAAAATGTGGGTGACTGTGAACTGGGGGAGATTAAAAAAAGCCTGTGTGGGCATGGAGGGGAGGGACCCCCTTCTGCGGAGAGACAAAGGGAAAAGAAAGAGCAGCTAGGGAAGTATAGGACCATATCTGGACAGGAGAAAGATCTCGGACTGAGACTGAGAGGGATACGATCTCTAACTGTGGGGCTTTCCTTGGACGGGGGCCGCCTCCCTGTTCCTGCACCTGGGGAGGAGGGGAATCAAGGCCTGGGTGTGGTGGTAGGTCAGGGGCTCAGTCCGCAGTCGGAGAAAGTGGTTCCCTCCCTGGAGGGCTGTATGATAGTACAAAGCCTGCCTGTGTCCACCACTCCCGGGCTCAGTGGCTGGGCTGAGGGTGTGGTCTGCAGTAGGAAACGGCTGCTGTCTCCCCGGTGTACTGTGGGAGAAGACAAAGCCTGCCTGCGTGTGCCACCCCGGGTGGCTCACAGTGAGGTAGGCAGCGTAGTCTATAGTAGAAGAAAGTGGTCCCCTCCCTGGAGTGCTGTGGGAAAAGACAAAGCCTGCCTGTGTCTGCCTGCGTCTGCGAGGGTGGCGGCTCAGTACACAGAAAGCGGTCCCCCCTGAAGTGCAGCCACATAGCCAAAGCCAGCGGAGACCACATATCTGGCCACACTGAGAGGCACTTCCCCAGTGCCAGAGCGCACAGAGCGGGACTTTGAATCCTAGCCAAGCGCAGGGTCAAGGGAGTTGGCAGAGCGAGAAGGACTGCCCCGTCTGCGCCCGCAGCACAGTGAGGCCAACTCAAATGGAGTCCACTGGGTCCGGCTCCATGGAGAAGAGACTGGGGGATCACCATTTGCCCCCCCCCCCCCCCCACCACCAAGGAGGGGCCTCAGGGATCACTCCCAGGTCCCATAGTGGAGGTGGGCCCAGACTACACAAAACCATGCCCCTTTGCACTGGGTAACTGCGTGTCCACCAGAGCAGAGGGGCACAGACCCTGCAGACAACTCATCCTGACAAGCACTGCAACATTGCTTGGATTAACTCTAGGTCAATTCTGGATGGATGGATGGATGGATGGATGGATGGATGGATAGATGATAGATAGATTGCCCCCCCCCCCCGTTTTTGCTCCGTATCTCTTCCCGCCCCTAGGCTGGTTACTCTGGTTATTGGTTTGTCTAAACAGACATATTTAATCCATTGTCTTGACACATGTTCTACACCTCCTTCTTTACACTCCTTTCTCTCTCTCCAGAATAATCAAGCCATATAGTTTCTCTGTCTGGGTAACTTTATCTTCATTTCGTTTTCCCCACCTCCTTCTTTATTTTCCTTTCTCTCTCTGGTTTAAGACTTTTACTCTCTCTGCCTAGTCAATGTTTATTTTTTCTCCCCTCCCCCCTCCCCCCTCCCCACTCCTATCATTTCTCTCTTTGTATGTGCTCTTCCATCAGCACTGACTCCACCCCCCTTCTTTACTCACAGTTGGTTTTTGGGGGGGTTTGGTTTTAGTCTTTAGTTTTATTCTTTTTATTTGCTTGTTTGTGTTATCTGTTTGTGTGTTTGTGTGTTTTTGTTTCCTGTTTGTCTATCTGTTTTCCTTTACAGGTCTACTCCAAGGAACAAATCAAAGAGCACCTGGTGGAGGGTCCAAAATATCACTATGAGTAGGGTAATAAAATAACCAAAGTCACAACAACAGAGAACAAGTAACAATCTCCAGAAAAACACCTCCTGAAGGGCCAGGCCCTGGACAGTGTATGGCCCTCCTTTAATACAGAAGTGCTTGCAGGTGCAGAGCACACAGCAAGCTTTTAAAATGCATAAGGGACAGAAAACTAACCAAAATGATGAAACGGAAGAATTCTCCTCAAAAGAAATTCCAGGAAGTAGAGACAGCTAAAGAATTGATCAGAACTGATTTAAGCAATATAATTTAACAAGAATTTAGAATGATAGTCATAAAATTAATTGCTGGGATTGAAAAAAGCATAGAGGACAAGCAGAGAATCTATTGCTACAGAGATCAAGGGACTAAAAAATAGTCATGATGAATTAAAAAATGCTATAAGTGAGGTGCAAAATAAAATGGAGGTGGCCACAGTACAGATTGAAGAGGCAGAGGGGAGAATAGGTGAATCAGAAGATAAAATTATGGAAAAAGAGGAAGCTGAGAAAAAGAGAGATAAAAAAAAAATCCAGGAGTACAAGGAGAGAATTAGAGAACTAAGTGATGCGATCAAACAGAACAATATCAGTATCATAGGAATTCCAGAAGAAGAAGAGAGAGAGAAAGGAGCTGAAGGTGTACTTGAATAAATCATAGCTGAGAACTTCTCTGATCTGGGGAAAGAAACAGGCATTGAAATCCAAGAGGCACAAAGAACTAACTCCCTTCAAATGTAACTTGAATTGATCTTCTGCATGACATATCATATTGAAACTGGCAAAATACAAGGATAAAGAGAGAATTCCGAAAGCAGCTAGAGATAAACGTGCCTTAACATACAAAGGTAGACACATAAGGGTAGTAGCAGACCTATCTACTGAAACTTGGCAGGCCAGAAAGGAATGGCAGAAAATCTTCAATGTGATGGACAAGGAAAATATGCAGCCAAGGATCCTTTACCCAGAAAGTCTGTCATTCAGAATAGAAGGAAAGATAAAAGTTTTCCCAAAAAAACAAACCCTGAATGAATTCATCACCACTAAACCAGCCCCATAAGAGATCCTAAGGGGGACTCTGTAAGTGAAATGTTACAAGGATCACAAAGTACCAGAGACTATACTATAAGCATGAAACCTACAGATATCACAATGACTCTAAACCCATATCTTTCAATAATAACACTGAATGTAAAAAGACTAAATGCTCCAAACAAAAGACATAGAATGTCAGAATGGATTAAAAAAACAAGACCCATCAAATCAAAACCACAATGAGATACCACCTTACACTTGTCAGAATGGCTAACATTAACAACTCAGGCAACAACAGAGGTTGAGGAGGATGCAGAGAAAGAGGATCTCTTTTGCATTGTTGGTGGGAATGCAAGCTGGTGCAGCCACTCTGGAAACAGTATGGAGGTTCCTCAAAAAACTAAAAATAGAACTACCCTACGACCCAGCAATTGCACTACTAGGCATTTATCCACAGGATAAAGGTGTGCTGTTTTGAAGGGACACATGCACCCCCATGTTTATAGCAGCACTATCAACAATAGCCAAAGTATGGAAAGAGCCCACATGTCCATCGATGGATGAGTGGATAAAGAAAATGTGGTATATCTATACAATGGAGTACTACCCGGCAATCAAAAAGAATGAAATCTTGCCATTTGCAACTACATGGATGGAACTGGAGGGTATTATGCTAAGTGAAATCAGTCAGTCACAGAAAGACAAAAATCATATGACTTTACTCATATGAGGACTTTAATAGACAAAACAGGTGAACATAAGGGAAGGGAAACAAAAATAATATAAAAACAGGGAGGGAGACAAAACAGAAGAGATGCATAAATATGGAGAACAAACTGAGGGTTACTGGAGGGGTTGTGGGTGGGGTGATGGGCTAAATGGGTAAGGGCATCAAGGAATCTACTCCTGAAATCACTGTGGTACTATATGCTAACTAATTTCGATGTAAATTTTGAAAAAATAAAAAATAAATTAAATTAAAAAAAACAAGACCCATCTATTTTCTGTCTACAAGAGACTCATTTTAGACCTGAGGACACCTTCAGATTGAAAGTGAGGAGATGGAGAACTATCAAGCTACTGGAAGTCAAAAGAAAGCTGGAGTAGCCATACTTATATCAGACAAATTAGACTTTAAAGGCTGTAACAAGAGATGAAGAAGGGCATTATATAATAATAACAGGGTCTATCCATCAGGAAGAGCTAACAATTATAAATGTCTATGCACTGAATACAGGAGCCCCCAAATATATATAACAATTAATCACAAACATAAGCAACCTTATTGATAAGAATGTGGTAATTGCAGGGGACTTTAACACCCCACTTACAGAAATGGATAGATCATCTAGACACACGGTCAATAAAGAAACAAGGGCCCTGAATGATACATTGGATCAGATGGGTTGACAGATATATTTAGAACTCTTCATCCCAAAGCAACAAAATATACTTTCTTCTTGGGTGCACATGGAACATTCTCCAAGATAGATCACGTACTGGGTAACAAAACAGCCCCTTCATAAGTATAAAAAAATTGAGATCATACCATGCACACTTTCAGACCACAATGCTATGAAACTTGAAATCAACCACAGGAAAAAGTCTAGAAGACCTCCAAAAGCATGGAAGTTGAAGAGCATCCTACTAAAGAATGAATAGGTCAACCAGACAATTGGAGAAGAAATTAAAAAATATATGGAAACAAATGAAAATGAAAATACAACAATCCAAATGCTTTGGGATGCAGCGAAGGCAGTCCTGAGAGGAAAATACATTGCAATCCAGGCCTATCTCAAGAAACAAGAAAAATCCCAAATACAAAATCTAACAGCACACCTAAAGGAACTAGAAGCAGAACAGCAAAGACACCCCAAACCCAGCAGAAGAAGAGAAACAATAAAGATCAGAGCAGAAATAAACAATATAGAATCAAAAAAAGTGTAGAGCGGATCAATGAAACCAAGAGTTGGTTTTTTAAAAAAATAAACAAAATTGATAAACTCTAGCCAGGCTTCTCAAAAAGAAAAGAGAGAGGACCCAAATAGATAAAATCATGAATGAAAATGGAATTATTACAACCAATCCCTCAGAAATACAAGCAATTATGAAGGAATACTATGAAAAATTATATGCCAACAAACTGCACAACCTGGAAGAAACGGATAAATTCCTAAGCACCCACACACTTCCAAAACTCAAATAAGAAGAAATAGAAAATTTGAACAGACATAACTAGTGAAGAAATTGAATCAGTTATCAAAAATCTCCCAACAAATAAGAGTCCAGGACCAGGTGACTTCCCTGGGGAATTCTACCAGACATTTAAAGTAGAGGTAATACCTATCCTTCTCAAGCTGTTCCAAAAACTAGAAAGGGAAGGAAAACTTCCAGACTCATTCTATGAAGCCAGCATTACTTTGATTCTCAAACCAGACAGAGACCCAGTAAAAAGAAGAGAACTACAGGCCAATATCCCTGATAAATATGTATGCAAAAATTATCAACAAGATACTAGCAAATCGAATTAGACAGCATATAAAAAGAATTATTCACCATGATCAAGTGGGATTCATTCCTGGGCTGCTGGGCTGGTTCAATATTTGCAAATCAATCAATGTGATACCTCACATTAATAAAAGAAAAGATAATAACCATATGATCCTGTTAATAGATGCAGAAAAAGCATTTGACAAAATACAGCATCTTTTCTTAATAAAAGCCCTCGAGAAGTTGGGATAGAAGGAACATACTTAATTAAACATCATAAAAGCCATTTATGAAAAGCCCACAGCTGATTTCATCCTCAATGGGGAAAAACTGAGAGCTTTCCCCCTGAGATCAGGAACACGACAGGCATGTCCACTCTCATTACTGTAGTTTAACATAGAGTTGGAAATTCTAGCATCAGCAATCAGACAACAAAAGGAAATTAAAGGCATCAAAATTGGCAAAGATGAAGTCAAGCGTTCACTTTTTTTTTTTTAATTTTTTTTTTCAACGTTTATTTATTTTTGGGACAGAGAGAGACAGAGCATGAACAGGGGAGGGGCAGAGAGAGAGGGAGACACAGAATCGGAAACAGGCTCCAGGCTCTGAGCCATCAGCCCAGAGCCCGACGCGGGGCTCGAACTCACGGACCACGAGATCGTGACCTGGCTGAAGTTGGACGCTTAACCGACTGCGCCACCCAGGCGCCCCAAGCGTTCACTTTTTACACATGACATGACACTCTACATGGAAAACCCAATAGGTTCCACCAAAAGTCTGCTAGAACTGATATATGAATTCAGCAAAGGCGCAGGATACCAAATCAATGTACAGAAATCAGCTGCATTTTTATACACCAATAATGAAGCAACAGAAAGAGAAATAAAGAAACTTATCCCATTCACAATTGCACCAAGAATCATAAAATACCTAGGAATAAACCTAGATTTATGTAAAAGATGTAAAAGATCTGCATGCTGAAAACTATAGAAAGCTTATGAAGGAAATTGAAGAAGGTACAAAGAAATGAGAAAATATTCCATGCTCATGGATTGGAAGAATAAATATTGTTAAAATGTCAATACTGGGGCACCTGGGTGGCTCAGTTGGTTAAGTATCTGACTGCTGGGGAGTCAAAGGGGTAGTATCCCTTTCAGCTCAGGTCATGATCTCATGGTCATGAGTTCAAGCCCCACGTCAGGCTCTACACTGACAGGGTGGAGCCTGCTTGGGTTCTCACTCCCTCTCTCTCTGCCTCTCCTCTGCTCTCTCTCTCTCTCAAAATAAATTTTAAAAACATTAAAATAAATAAATAAAATGTCAATACTACCCAAGCAATCTACACATTCAATGCAATCCCAATCAAAATTGCACCAGCATTCTTCTCAAAGCAAGAACAAGCAATCCTAAAATGTGTATGGAACCACAAAAGACCCCAAATAGCCAAAGTAATGTCGAAAA
>NW_024412447.1:6571158-6644151 GCF_014898765.1 Herpailurus yagouaroundi | reverse complement strand
TTTTCGACATTACTTTGGCTATTTGGGGTCTTTTGTGGTTCCATACAAATTTTAGGATTGCTTGTTCTAGCTTCGAGAAGAATACCAGTATAATTTTGATTGGGATTGCACTGAATGTGTAGATTGCTTTGCACAGTACTGACATTTTAACAATATTTATTCTTCCAATCCATGAGCATGGAATATTTTTCCATTTCTTTGTGTCTTCTTCAATTTCCTTCTATATGTTCCTTTACTTTATCCATTATAATTTTCTTTGAACAAATATTTCATTTCCCAAATTGAATTAAAATCCAAATATTCAAATTCATCATTGGTGGGAATGAAATCACCTTTTCATCTTTTTTTTTTTGGTGTTTATTTATTGTTGCTATGTCAGTAAGCAATTTACCAATTTTTGTGTGACATTATACTCTGCAACTTTGTTCAGCTAACTTTATTTTCATCACTGACTTCATTTCTTTTAATAGCTTAGCTATTAGATATTTTGAAAAAAAAAGGTATGTTTTTTTTCTTTTCTGATAGCCATTGCCAGCATTTTTAGCTAAATATTAAATAAGGAATGAAAACAGAGAACATCCATATTTTGAGAACATCCACATTTTGTTCTTTTTAAGGAAAAAGTGTAAGTCTTCAATGAACATAATGTTGACTCATTTTTATTCTATTTTATTTTAATGTTTATTTACTTTAGATACAGACAGACAGACAGACAGAGTGTGAGTAGAGAAGAGGCAGAGAGAGGGAGACACAGAATCTGAAGCAGGTTCCAGGCTCTGAGCTGTCAGCACAGAGCCCGATGCGGGGCTTGAACTCATGAACTGCGAGATCATGACCTGAGCTGAAGTCAGACACTTAAGCAACTGAGCCACCCAGGAGACCCAGCTCTTGTTTTTAAATACACCATTTGTCAGGGTGCCTGAGTGGCTCAATTGGCTAAGCATCTGATTCTTGGTTTCAGCTCAGGCATGATCTCACAGTCAAGAGATAAGAGCCACCATGCCAGGCACTGCACTGAGCATGGAGCCTGCTTAAGATATTCTCTCTCTCTCTCTCTCTCTCTCTCTCTCTCTCTCTCTCTCTCTCCCCCCTCCCCTTCCCTCCCTCCCTCTTCCCCTTTCCCCCATTCTCTCTCTCTCTCTCTCTCCCAAAAATAAAAAAAAAAAAGAAAAAGAAAGCACATTTTCTTCATTGGAGTCAGAAGCTCCTAGAAACTATTTAGTAACTTTGTATTCCTTTCTCTGTTCTTGTTATATGCATGCTCTCTAATTATATTTGCATCTTTGGGGCTACTGTATATATGTAGGTAGCCATCTACTTTATTTGATAAGATATGTTAGCCTCTAATTGAAAATAACAGTCCACTTAAATATGAACCTTTTTCTTTTTCTTTTTTTTTAATGTCTATTTACTTATTTTTTTGACAGGGAAAGGGTACAAGCGGGGGAGGGGTAGAGAGAAAGTGAGAGAGAGAATCCCAAGCAGGCTCCATGCTGTCAGCATGGAGCCCAATGTGGGGCATAATCAACTGAGTCACCCAGGAGCACCTAAATGTAAATCTTTTGCACTAGCAATTAACATGGCTTCATTCTAATTTTCATTCTCATTTGTTTGTCAAAATTGACATTGTTTATCAATTCTTTTTTTATCAATTCTTTTTCAAACAATCAATTAAAAGACTTCTGCTTAAATTCTTTTTCTGCATCATTTGTTTTTAGTTTTATTATCTGTATTTTAACTTGTTTCCCCTTCTAAATTATTTAAGCAAAGTTCACTATGGTTCAATCACTGGATAAAATTAAACATGAGGACTCCAAAGTCAAAGACAAGCACTTTCTCCAACCCTTGGGCTCTCACAAAACAGGTCTGGGATTGAAGCCAACACAAACCTCAGAGCTGCTGTGGTCACCAGAGAGAGATTCAAGCCATTCTGTGTGCTGGCTGCCCAAGGACCAGACCTCAGTGAATAGATGTATAAGTCTAGGTATGTATGGATGAGTGACCTAGGTGAATAGATGTATGAGTCTAGATATGCAGGGCAGTGTGTCCTGCAGTGTGGAGTCTGTATCTACAGGGGTCTGAGGGTTTGGCATTCGGTGGCTTACAAAGATGGAGACAAATAGTATCAAATCACATGGTGAGAAATTGATTCCTTTTTGAGTTCTCCCTCAACCCTTCAGACTACCTCTCTGAGAAATACTCAAGTGCCATTTCTTTAACTCCTCCCTAGGACTTTACATTCTCCTTTTTTAACCAAGAAAAGGTAGGTTTCAGACTCAGAACTCTCTACAGGTAATAGCATCTAGCTAAAATTCAGCAAGTGATATTGTTTTCTTCTGTATCATGGAGTGCAAATTTTCATTTTTAATAAATGAATTCCACTTAACAAAATTAGTGAGTTAAATAACAGTATTAAGGAAACAATACAGGTGATAAGTTAATATGAGTGACGTCTGAGAGATAGGAGGTTGATATCACATGAAGGAGGACTATATTTAAGGTCTCACCCAATCTCAAGGACATATGGTCACAAAGGGGAACATTAAGAACAGTTATCCCTTCATTCAACAACTACATAAAAACAACTGAGTGTCTCCTTTAGTCCAGGCATGGTTCTAGAAACTGGGGATACAATAATACATAAAAATAAAGTTCCTGCCCTCATTGGCTTATATACTAGAGAAACAGAATGATAGATGGATGATAGATAGATGATAGATAGATAGATAGATAGATAGATAGATAGATAGACAGACACACAATAAATGATGCTGAGAATAAAAACAAAGCAAAACAAGGGGGAAGATAGAAAGGGGCACTATTTTAGATAGGTGGTTGCGGGAACCCTGAGCAGAGATCACATTTGAGCAGAAATTGGAATGAAGTAAAGGACTGAAGGAAGAGAATTCCAGGCAGTTGTATAACAAGTACAAGGGCCCTGAGGTAGGGACATGTTTGACATGTTCAGGTTGGGTGAGAAGGCCCTGATGGCCAGCCTTTGGAAAGTGAGGGGGCAACAGAAGGAGGTGAGATCAGGGGAAGGGCAAAGGTCTGGGTCATGCATAGCCCTGAGGATTTGGCAACGACTGTGGGTTTTGTCCCAAGTGAGATGGGGAGCCATTGGAGGATTTTGAACAGAGAAATAACAATCTGACTCATATTTCTTAATTTTCCCTCTGGTTGCCTTGTAGAAACAATGTCGAGGGTAGGGTAAGGATAGAAACAGAACCCAGCTAAGAAACTATTTTTAATAATCTGGATGGAAATAATGATTGTTTGGGCTATGAAAGTAGCAGGGAACAGAGAGAAAAAGTACCATTGGATATATTTCAAAGTTAGAGATGACAGAATTTGCCAACACACTGGATAAGGACATTAAAACAAAAGAGGAGTGAGAGGTGGTGCTGAGGCTTTGGCTTGAGCAATTAAAATAGTAAGATGAGGATGAACGAGGTGGCAGCAGGCTGGAAGAAGAGAAGATCAACGGCACAGTTTTGGACAATCTGAGATGCCTATTGGACACCTAAATGGACATGAGGAGTAGGCAGTTAGACATACCTAGGTTTGAAGTTCAAGGGGGAAAATCCCAAACTGGAAATAGAAATTTGGATGGCATTTGAAGCTTTGGGACTACTGAGACCACTTCAGGCATGAGTGTACAGAGAAGAGATAGGGCTTGAGGAGTCAATGGCACATCCCAATTGGTGCAGGTCAGAAGGATGAGAAGGACATTAAGCAAGAAACCAGTGAGGCAGGAGAAGGATGAGAAGGACATTAAGCAAGAAACCAGTGAGGCAGGAGTTTCAAAACTGTGCTTTGAAACCCAGTGGAGAGCATATATTTCCAGACGGTGGGAGTGACCAACCATGCCAACTATGGCTTTTTCGTTTAGTAAGATGGAACCTGAGAACCAACCTTAGATGTGGCAATGGTGGCCTTGACCAAGGATGTTTTGTGGATTGTGGGGAAGCCTGGGAAGGGGGCTTCATGAGTGAATGGGAAGAAGGGAATGGAGAATGTATCCTGGCCACAGTTTGAGGACTTTTGTGGAAAGGGGGAGTAGAAAGGTAACCTGATAGCCCCAAGGATGGAAGGAATGTGGGTCAAGAGTGGATTTTTAAAACTGGGTGATGTCTGCATGCTGACAGGAATGATTCAGAAGCTAGGAGAAAAACCCTTTTCATTTTAAGTTAGACTCTCTTAACTTCAGTTTTCTTCAAATAGGAGCACTTGGGAAGAGTACCTTCCTAACAAGTGGGAAGTTGTAACAAGAATTTTTTTTTTTCTCCCACATCTCTGGGGAAGTGGAGGCTTGGAAGGAATATAGGATGGTGCCACTCTGGTTTGAAAGGAGTATTACACAAGGAAGGGATAGAGCTTTTTCCACTACACACACTGCTGGTCCCAGTCTCAGAGATTTCTCCCAGTATACCCAGTACAGATGATTATCCCCACCATGCCCCTGCCCCACCAAGCTGCTCAACATACCTCTTCTCCTGCCCCAGTGCTGGCCATTCCAGGAGGCCCTGACCCAAATGCCCCAAGTCTAAGTTCACCTGGTAGTGCTTCTTTGGTCTTTTGGAGAAAATCAAAGCAGTGAAATTGAAGGACATTTAGCTTCCACACTAAGGAACAGCTCTCTCAACACAGGCCAAGAATTCAACTGAGATCTGCAGCAGACCAAAATCTCCATCCCTCCTTTACCCTCCTCAGCTGCACTGGTAAGTTCCTTTGCTCCTAGCAGGCTCTGCCTCAGCAAAGTGGAGGCATGGATGAAGGCAACCTCCCAAGACAGCTTCCCCCGTCACTCCCTATCCAGTTCCCCCAGTGGACCACAACACTACCCCCAAGCTTTTCCAGACTGATTTCCCTCATCAGCTCTTCCCCCATCCCCAGTCAAGACACCGACTCAAGTATCCTCTCTCCCTTTTTGTGATTTACGTTCTCATAAGACCGTAAATCCCAACTATGTCTTGTGAAGCAGTGGGAAATAATTAATATTATATCTAATGAAACTTCAACTGAGCTCACACTGTTTAGTGGGGTCCTTCTGTTTCCTTTCCGTCAACTTTATTCCTTTGGGCAATGTCACACTTGCAGAAGTTTCTCTTTGTTATCCGCAGGGGCAACTCTCACTCACCAGAGCAAGTCCCTTCCTGGATAAGCCCAGACAAAAGGGCTGGCTGAGCTGTCCCAGTCAGCAGACTCTTTTGTCCAGGTTTGTCCTGATGTACTCCATCCACATCATCACCAGGACCAAGGTGACCCAGAGCCAGTGACAAATCAGCCAGGGCACCCTAAGCCCCAGGCTATATTTGACTGGAGGAACAAAGGGAGACAAAGTATTTGAGGGGAAGGAAGGTATGTACAAATAATACCCTCTGGTTCTATATATGCGCCATTGTGGTTCCAGAATTCTGTAGAGGAAGGGCCTTCAGGTGGCAACCTTATTGGGAATAAGAAACTGTGTTTTTATAGTTCTTTTTTTTTTTTTAATTTTTAAATGTTTATTTTTGAGGGGCACCTGGGTGGCTCAGTCGGTTGAGTGACCGACTTCGGCTCAGGTCACAATCTCACAGTCTGGAAGTTCGAGCCCCGCGTCAGGCTCTGTGCTGACAGCTCAGAGCCGGGAGCCTGCTTCAGATTCTGTGTCTCCCTCTCTCTCTCTCTTCCTCCCCCGTTCATGCTCTGTCTCTGTCTCAGAAATAAACACTAAAAAAATAAAATTAAATTTAAAAAAATAATAAATGTTTATTTTTGAGAGACAGAGCAGGAGTAGGGGAGGGGCATAGAGAGAGGGAGACAGAAAATCTGAAGCAGGCCCCAGGATCTGAGCTGTCAGCACAGAGTCTGACGTGTGGCTCGAACCCACGAACTACGTGATCATGACCTGAGCTGAAGTCAGATGCTTAACCGACTGGGCCACCCAAAGAACCCAAAGAACCCCTATGGTTCTTTATTTAATAGTGAGGTAACATCAGTTGCTCAGATCAAAAAATGAGTATGACAGAAATTTGGGGGGCACCACTGAGTACCTGGCCATATGTCACAAGGATTCTCTTTTGAGGGATGGCAGATGGGGCTTTGCACCGTTCCAGATCAGCAGCATTTTGCTAGTGAATAATTAAAACCCTGACTTTGGGATCTGTTGGGACCATAAGACTCCCTGGTTGAAGCTTTTCCTATGGTAGGTGGAGAGCTTTCTTTGGAGTTTGTACCAAATGAACAGAGATGTGAGTTGGCCAGATGTGAGCTGAGGAGTTACATGAGGAAAAAAAGGGAGGCACGGGTGCCACCCCCTGCTCCATATAGCCTGTGCCTGATCTTATCTCCCAGCAGGACCAGGCAACCATGGAGGAAGAAAACTACACGAGTGCCTCTGAGTTCATCCTCCTAGGGCTCTCCAGCCAGCCCGAAAGGCAAGATCTGATCTTTGGGCTCTTCCTTGTCATGTACCTGGTCGGGGCAGCAGGGAACTTGCTCATCATCCTGGCCACTGGTTCAGACTCCCACCTCCACACACCCATGTACTTCTTCCTCAGCAACCTTTCCCTTGTGGATTTCTGCTTCATCTCCTCTACAGTCCCTAAGATGCTTGTGAACATCCAGATGCAGACTCAGTCCATTTCTTATTGTGGCTGCCTAACCCAGATCTACTTCTGCATTTTGCTTGCCAACATGGACAACTTTCTCCTGATGGCAATGGCTTATGACCGTTATGTGGCCATCTGCCACCCCCTTCACTATTCCACCATGATGAGTCTGCAAATCTGTGCCCTGATGCTGGGGAGCTCCTGGCTCATCGCCAGCCTCCACTCCCTGCTACACACTGTCCTCATGGCTCGGCTGGAGTTCTGTGCCAGCAACGTCATCCCTTACTTCTTTTGTGACCTCATTCCCCTGCTCCAGCTATCCTGTTCCAATACACAGCTCAACCAGCTCATGATTCTGCTGGTGGGGGGTTTGATTGTCCTCATTCCTTTCCTCGCCATTCTTGTGTCCTACACCCACATTGTGTCTGCTGTGCTTAAGGTCCCATCTACCCAGGGCAAACAAAAGGCCTTTTCTACCTGTGGTTCTCATCTCACTGTAGTCACCCTCTTCTATGGGACTATCACGGGGGTCTACTTGAGTCCCTCATCATCCCATTCAACTGACAAGGATTCACTGGCTTCAGTGATGTATATGGTGGTCACACCCATGCTGAACCCCTTCATTTACTGCCTGAGAAGCAAGGACATGAAGGGAGCCACAAGAAAACTGTTCAGTATAAAGGCTTTATCCTGTGGGCTGTGACAGCAAAGACCCCTCTTAGGGCCTTTGTGCTGGGAAGGGGATGAATTAGAGACAGGCTCCACATATAGAGGGCTAGAGAAACGTAGACTTAATTGTCCTGGGTCACCATGGCCAGGAAGTCCTCTCATTTCTCCATAAGTAATTTGCAAGTTCCTTCTTGGGCTTTGCTCAAACTGCCCAAACATGGTGAGGGGCATAACCTCTCCCCTAAAGACAGAACCACATAAACAGATGCAAATTAGCTTTGTCTGCAGACCTTCCAGAGAAGTCCATGTGAAAAAAGAATCTGTGGCCTGTGCTGATAGCCTGTGCCAAAGGGATGCCCTCTCAGAGCTCCCATGCACCCTCTGTTCCTCAAATCCTTAACCTTCATGCATCCCAATTTCTAAACTCTTCTGCTGTACCCCCACTTCTTCAACCATCATCCCCACATTCTGGGTTGAATCTAGCTCTGGGGACAGACTTGATTGTCCTCAAAGCCATCCCACTCTTGGCCTTGGATGCTGCTGGGTAGGGTTCCATAGCTCTGTATACTCGCATTAGGGATGCTTACAGTGATATCTCAGCTGAACACCTAGACAGGCTGCAAGGGGTATGGTAGAACTTGATAGAGCATTACACAGAAAGTCCTAACCACTGACTTCTGGTCCTGGCCCCATAGTTACTGGCCATTTGAATCCAGTCCATCTGAAATTCACCATTCTACCAAACACACTGTGCTTTTTTAGTCTCTACTTTTGCTGTTCCAGTAGAGTCAACTTGCCCATTTCTATCAAATTTCCAGGTGTCCTTCAGGCTCAGATAAAATACCATACCCTTCATGAAGCCACCTCAAGTCTCCCCAGCTGAGAGAATTTTCTGTCTCCTGGAACACCATATAATTGTAATGCTGTTCAACCCTTTCATATCTGGCTTTGCATGATTCGTGTTCACCACAACTCCACTCCAAACAGGATGGTTGGGTCATTTTTAAATTTTATAAAAGCTCCTATTCATCTTAAGAAACTCATCCTCAGAAGACTCTATCAAGTGCCTGGTTTAAAATAATGACTCGGGCACCTGGGTGCCTTAGTTGGTTAAGTGTCCGACTTCGGCTGAGGTCATGATCTCGCAGTCTATGAGTTCAAGCCCCGCGTCGGGCTCTGTGCAGACAGCTCAGAGCCTGGAGCCTGCTTCAGATTCTGTGTCCCTCTCTCGCTCTGCCACTCACCTGCTCCTGCTCTGTCTCTCTCTCTCTCTTAAGAATAAATAAGACATTTAAAAAAGTTTTTTAAATAATGACTCAATAAAAGTATGCTGCTAATAGATGCTAATAATGACCATGACAATGGTAGCAAACACTGGGAAAAAAAAACATTTACACCCTTTCTCCCCATGATTTAGTCTTAACCAATATGTTTTAGATCTTCCTCTCCCCTTTCAAGGTAAAAGAGCTACCAATCTGGGAGGTCAGAGCCTAAGGAGTTCACTGGTGCATATTTTATAAAGGGCAGTATACCCTAGAGGGTTAGCATCCAGGAATGAAGTCCCCTCCTTCTAGCCTGGTCCCTGGTTAGTCCTCTTCTATTTGTGGTCTGCCTGGAATCCCCACTTGAAGCCCAGTCACCCCTCTCTCTCTCTCCACACCATGCCCGAGCACACGATCCTCAATTCAGATTTGGGGCTAAGAGTAGGAAGCAAGTAGGCCCATACTATTTTCCAGCTCACTTTTGATCACTGAGTCCACGATTGAGGTTACTGAGTATAACTCAGACACCCACAAAGTGGTACTCTGGCTCAAAGTTTGCTATTGTCCTTTGAGCATAGTGTTTCCTTGGGAACCTTCAAGAGTTGTAATGATTTGGCAGGAAAGGATTTAGGCTTTCTTGGGTCTCTGACCATAAAACCACAATAACAGCAAGAAAATCTCACCTCAAACCTATAAAAATGATGTGAAGAAAAGCCAATGTCAACATGGAGGGGAGGTCTTCCTTTAATATGGTTTTGCTACAATGGTGAATAATACAATAGTTTGGACCCAAGGTTAAAAAAAAAAAAGTGAACAAGAAAAAAAAAGGGGGCAGTGCTGAATAAATATGAAAGACCTTCAACTGACCTTGCTCACTGGTGGGCTGTGAGAAGGCTCTCTGGCTCAGAGGCCTCTCTTCCAAGGAAGGGCACAGGATGAGACAATCCTTCTCTCATAGCAAACACCTTTGCAGACTGGCTCTATTCCTGGCCCAGAGTCTGCTTGCTGAGGGGCAAGTGGAAAAGGATGTTCTCTTCCTCATCCTACACAGAGGTCAACTATAAAAAGTTCAGAAGCCCAGCCACCTTTACAGTCTTGGCAGCATAAACCTAATTCTGTGAACTTATCAGACTGTTAAATCTATTTAAAAAATAAAGTGTTAAATTCTTATGTCATACACAAAAATAAACTCAAGGTGAATGAAAGACCTAAATGTTAGACAGGAAACCATCAAAACCCTAGAGGAGAAAACAGGCAACAACCTCTTTGACCTCAGCCCCAGCAATTTCTTGCTCAACATGTCTCTAAAGGCAAGAGAATTAAAAGCAAAAATGAACTATTGGTACATCATCAAGATAAAAAGCTTCTGCACTGCAACAGAAACAATCAACAAAACTAAAAGGCAACTGACTGAATGGGAGAAGATATTTGCAAATGACATATCAGATAAAGGGTTAGTATCCAAAATCTATGAAGAACTTACCAAACTCAGGACCCAAAAAACAAATAATCCAGTGAAGAAATAGGTAGAAGACATGAACAGACACTTTTCCAAAGAAGACATCCAGATGGCCAACTGACACATGAAAAAATGCTCAACATCACTCATCATCAGGGAAATACAAATTAAAACCACACTGAGATACCACCTCACACCATCAGAGTGGCTAAAATTAACAACTCAGGAAACAACAGATGCTGGCGCAGATGTGGAGAAACAGGAACCCTCTTGCGCTGTTGGTGGGAATGCAAACTGGTGCAGTTGCTGGAAAACAGTGTGGAGGTTCCCCGAAAACTAAAAATAGAACTACCCCAAGACCTAGCAATAGCACTACCAGGAATTTATCCAAAGGAGACAAAAGTGCTGATTCATAGGGGCACACGTACCCCAATATTTATAGCAGCGCTATCAACAATAGCCAAATTATGTAAAGAGCCCAAATGTCCATCAACTGATGAATGGATAAAGATATGGTTTATATATACAATGGAATACTACTTGGCAATGAGAAAGAATGAAATCTTGCCATTTGCAACAACATGGATGGAACTGGAGAGTATTATGCTAAGTGAAACAAGTCAGTCAGAGAAAGACAGATATCATATGTTTTCACTCACATGTGGAATTTGAGAAACTTAACAGAAGACCATGGGGGAAGGGAAGGGGAAAAAATAGTTTCAAACAGAGAGGGAGGCAAACCATAAGAGACTCAAATACAGAGAACAAACTGAGGGTTGATGGGGGCCTGGAGGAAAGGAGAAAATGGGTGATAGGCATTGAGGAGGGTACTTGTTGGGATAAGCACTGCGTGTTGTATGTAAGCGATGAATCATGGGAATCTACTCCCGAAGCCAAGAGCACAGTGTAAACACTGTGTTAGCTAACTTGACAATAAATTATATTTTAAAATTAATAATAAATAAGGTATTCAAGAAGAAAGGAAAAAATAGTTCTAGTATCCACATTTTTAAAAATAGCATTATTAAGTACCACCAGTAGTAAAGTGGAAGCATCTTCAAGAATAATGAGACCCTTTTCCCTCTTAGCACAAGGCGCTCACTCCCCACGCTCGTCTTTTCCTCCACTGCAGCCCCGTTCTGGGATCAGCTCACGCCATGGGTTTTGGAGACCTGAAAACCCCCACTGGCCTCCAGGTGCTCAACGACTACCTGGCAGACAAGAGCTACATCGAGGGGTATGTGCCATCACAAGCAGACGTGGCAGTATTTGAAGTAGTCTCCGGCCCTCCACCTGCCAACTTGTATCATGTCCTATGTTGGTATAATCACATCAAGTCTTACGAAAAGGAAAAGACCAGCCTTCCAGGAGTGAAGAAAGCTTTGGGCAAGTATGGCCCTTCTAATGTGGAATGCATCACAGGAAGTGGAGCTACAGATAGTAAAGATGATGATGACATTGATCTCTTTGGTTCTGAGGAGGAGGAAGAAAGTGAAGAAGCAAAGCAGCTAAGAGAGGAACGCCTTGCACAATATGAGTCAAAGAAAGCCAAAAAACCTGCACTTGTTGCCAAGTCTTCCATCTTACTAGACGTGAAACCTTGGGACGATGAGACAGATATGCAACTGAGTGCATCCGAAGCATTCAAGCAGACGGCTTGGTTTGGGGCTCTTCTAAACTAGTTCCAGTGGGGTATGGAATCAAAAA
Source organism: Herpailurus yagouaroundi (assembly GCF_014898765.1). Lineage (NCBI taxonomy): Eukaryota > Metazoa > Chordata > Mammalia > Carnivora > Felidae > Herpailurus > Herpailurus yagouaroundi. Next base: position 6,632,461 of record NW_024412447.1, on the reverse strand, counting down.
ACTTCAAATACAGTGTGTAGTGGAAGATGATAAAGTTGGAACAGATATGCTGGAGGAGTGGATCACTGCTTTTGAGGACTGTGTGCAGTCCATGGACATGGCTGCTTTTAATAAGATTTGAAGTTCATTGTAGATAATTGCCCTTAAATAAAAGCTTGAAGACAAAAAAAAAAAAAAAAAGAATGAGAATAGGGGCGCCTAGAAGGCTCAGTTGGCTAAGCATCCAACTTTGATTTCAGCTCAGTTCGTGAAAGCATCCAACTTTGATTTCTTACAGTTCGTGAGTTCAAGCCCCAGGTGGGGCTCTATGTTGACAGTACAGAACCTGCTTGGGATTCCTTCTCTCCTTCTCTCCCTGCCCCTCCCCAACTTGTGCTCGCTCTCTCTCTCTCTCTCTCTCTCTCTCTCTCTCTGAAAATAAACTTAAAAAAAAAAGAATAATGAGAATAATAAATATCTCCTTTACAGCATTTTCCAAGTCCTATATAACTCTTTCACCCCAATACCTTCCTGTTCACAGTGGATGCCTTTTCCACACCAGAGGGCCATAGTTACATCCACTTAACAAATACAATTTGAGCTCCAATGACAATTCTGCACCAGGTAATATTATAGGTACTGATATATCAGCAAACAAAAGAAAGTTTCTACCTTCATGCAGCTAATGTTCCAGGGCATGGGAGGAGAACAGGAAAAAAAAAAAACAAAACAAATATGCACATGTCAGAAAGCTGTAAATGCTAAGTGCTATAAAGAAAAAGAAAAACATATTCAGGTCAGGAACTAGCAACTGATAAGGAGTATAATTGTGGTAGGGTCTGTGCTTCAAGTGTCCATTGTTGAGAAAAAAAAACACCCAAATTTAGTGGCTTAAAATAACAGCAATCACTGGGGTGCCTGGCTGGCTTAGTTGGTGGAGCATGTGACCCTTAATCTCAGGGTGGTGAGTTCAAGCTCCACATTGGGCATGGACCCTACTTAAAAGAAATAATAAAACAATAAAAAATAAATAATGCCTATCTAACCAGGGATACTATAGAGGTTAAACAAGTTCTTGTATATAAAATAACCTGTGATAACTAATAGATAGTCAATAAATGTTAGTTAAAGCAATCTTTAAAAAATAACAGCAATCATTTATTTTCTCTCTCATATTTCTGGGGGTGACTGGGTTGATCTCAGCAATGCTCCCTCAGGGTCCATCATGCAGTTGTATACAAACAAGCTTGGGCTAGAGTTCTCCTGAAGGATTCCCCACTCATGTATCTAACGGTTGATGCTGGTTGTCAGTGAGGACCACAGTTAGGGCTGTTGTTGCTGGAGTGTGGCATGTCTGTGTGACATGGGCTCCTTCACAGCATGACGGTTCTGTTCCAAGGCCAGCATCCCAACTACTGTTTTTCATGACCTACCCTGAGGAGTAACATAGCCTCACTGCCTCCGTATTTTGTTAAGAGTCACTAAGGTCAGTCAATATTCAAGAGGAAAGGAATTAGACTCTATCTCTTAATGGGAAGAATGACAAAGAATTTGCAGACACATTTTAAAAATATCATATCATAATCATATCATATCATAACATTTCCTAACTACCTACCTAACTACCTTTCCTAATATCATATTCTATTGAGTAGAATAGGTAGTTAGGAAAGTAGTTAGGAAAGGTAGTTAGGAAAGGTCTCTCAAAACAGAAACTCACATGAAGAAGAGATATAAAGTTGCAAAAGGTCTTGAGAAAATGGGTTCCAGGCAAAGATAACAAAAGCATAGCCCCTAAGAGGGAGCATTCCTGGCATGTTGGTCAATGTGCTCCAGGGAGAACTGTTAGTTAAGTAAGGTCTTTGGCTTTTATTCTGAGAAGGGAAGCCTTTGGAAAGTTCTGAACAGAGGAAGTGAGATAATCTTATTTATATATTCTAAAGATTGTCTGGTTCTTATATGGTGAAGAGACTATCAAGAAGAAAGAATAGAAGCATGCAAATTAATCAGAAGGCTGTTAAAGTAGTCCAAGAGAGATGGTGGCTCGAACCTGAACATGCTGGAGGTAATATTAAGTTGCCAGACTGTGTGTGGGTTGAAAGGAGAACCAGCAGAATTTGCTGATGGTGTGGATTCAGGGTATGAGAGAGTGTTGTAGGCTTTTTGGCCTGAGCAACTGAGGGAATGCAAGGTCTATCCACTAAGATGAGAAAAAAAAGAGAGAGAGAGAGAGAGAGAGAGAGAGGTTTGGATGGTGGAGAGAAAACCAAGCGGTTGGTTTTGTGATAAGTTTGAGATGCCTATTTGATCTTCAAAGTGGGTAGCAGTATCTATGAGTTAGAACTCAAGGGAGAATTCAAAACACCCTGGAATCTCGCTTCCCCCCACCCCACCATGCCACTGAAACTGCTCTTACCAATACCACCAATGATTCTTTAAGTTGATAAAGCCAATGCACATTTCTTTTTTTTTTTTTTTAGTGGTAAAATACATATAATGTAAATTTATCATCTTAGTGCTCAGTTCAGTGGCATACAGTACATTCACACTGTTGTGCAGCCACACCATCATCCCTCCATAAAACTCCTCACTTTGCAAAACTGAAACTCTCCACCCATTAAACACCAACTCCCCATTCCTTCTGCTCCCAGACCCTGGCAACCACTCCTCTACTTTCTGTCTTTCTGAATTTGACTACTCTAGGTACTTCATATAAATGGAATCATACAGCACTTGTCCTTTTATTTCACTTAGCACAATGCCTTCAAGGTTCATCCATGCTGTAGCATGTCAGAATGTCCTCCCTTTTTTAACGCTGAATAATCCATTTTATGGAAAGACCACATTTTGCTTATCCATTCATCCATTGATGGACACTTGGGTTGCCTCCACCTTTTGACTATGGTGAATAACACTGCTATGAACATGGCAGTCCCTGTTTTTAATTCTTTGGAGTCTACACCCAGAAGTGGAATTGCTACATCATATGGTAACTCGAGTTTTAATTTTTTGAGGAGACGCCATACTGTCTTACAAAGCACTTTTGCTTTTTATATTCCCACCAACAGTGTACAAGTGTTCTATTTTCTCCACACTCAAACTAAGAGATAAAAACAAACAAACAAACAAACCTTGAAATCTCTATTAAATGTCTTCGGTGAAAAGTTGCATGTCTTTCTATCTGTCTGTAGCCTGAGGCTATTCTAAAAAAATTCTTTTAATGTTTATTTATGTTTTAGAGACAGAGAGAGACAGAGCACAAGCTGAGCCAGGGAGGGGCAGAGAGAGAGGGAGTCATAGAATCAGAAGCAGGCTCCAGGCTCTGAGCTGTCAGCACAGAGCCTGACACAGGGCTCATATCCACAAATGGTGAGATCATGATCTGAGCCAAAGTCAGACACTTAACCAAATGAGCCACCCAGGTGCCCCTAGCCTGAGGTTAGTCTACTACTTTTTTTTCATTTTTGCTACTACACTTACTAAGTTAGGAAAGGAAAATGAAATGCAGTAATATAATACATATTGAATAAAGATCCAATATTGAGATGTCAGTGTGTTCTGTATGAATGGAGCTATTCTGACCATGATATGGTCTATAGAAATGACAGTATAGGAATGGATCTCCCCTTAGATAACACCTAGAGTCAGCTCCACATAAACAAAGTAGGTTTGGAACAGTTTGGATGGAAGGGTGGTAAGGAAATAGATATTAAAACTGAAAAGAGTGCTCACTTTGACAGCACTTATACTAAAATTGGGACCATACAGAGAAGATTAGCATGGCCTCTGCACAAGGATAACATGCAAATTTGTGAAACATTTTGTATTTTTGTATGGAATAGTTGAATCACTAAATTGTACACCTGAAACTACACTGGAAAGTAAATCAAATCAAATCAAATCAAATCAAATCAAATCAAATCAAATCAAATAACAAAATACTGAGAAAAGATCCAGTGGAATGAGAAAGATAAGGAGAATTATTTTTGCTACCTCTACATAATAAAGGACATGTGTCCTTTGTGAAGGCTTCTTCCAACAAAGTGACAGCCAAATCTACAAATGGCCCTGCACTTAGTCTTCCCCTCCCTTATCTTCCTCCCCCTTATCTTCTTTTTCCTTCAACCAATCAAGACATCACTTTACTTTAGTCAGGCACAAAAGGATTACATCTTAAGATATTTTACTAAGAAGTCAAGGTAAAATAAGAGGAAACAACACGTCATTCAAAAAAAAAAAAAAAAAGGGAAGGCTTTTTCTTTTTTTCTTGAACAGAGATCTGATCTAGAATCCAGTCTAATATTGAACTCGACTTCTGGATGAGGACTGATTCTCAGTCACAGAAGCTGTGCTCTTTCTCAAACTCTCCTGTATCATTTCAGTGGTCTCACCATCAATGCCCTCAATGCACTCTGAATCCTCCTCTATAGTTATACAGAACAAAGAGTTTACTTAAAAGAATACTGTTAAAGATCTTTTACCAACACAGATCTCAGAACAACTTACAGATTTGGTTCTGTTAGCTCACAAAGTACTTTGCTAGTGGGAGATCAGGATGTAACTGTCCTGTATTGTTGAAGAAATTTGTGTGTTATGGCTACAACCTGAGAGGAGTACAGTAACATTTTGCTATGGAAGGTCATGCGTTGCTGTTCCTTCCTAGAGCCATCTCATACTTGCTGTGGGCTGGTGGGAGTAAACTTCAGGATCTGTTCCAATGTTTGAATGAGCGCTCTGGTGAAGCCACAGTGTTCTACTCAATGGAGCTACCATTCTTAAAATTTATGTGCATTATTATCATCTGAGGAGTTGGGTAAAATGAAGATTCTTAGGTCCCTTTGGACCACTACTCCATCCACAAATACAGTTTTTAAAAGTTTCCCAAGGGGCACCTGGGTGGTTCAGTCAGTTAAATGTCCGACTTCGGCTCAGGTCATGATCTTGCAGTCTGTGAGTTCGAGCCCCGTGTCAGGCTCTGTGCTGACAGCTCAGGGCCTGGAGCCTGCTTCTGATTCTATGTCTCCCTCTCACTCTGCCCCTTCCCCACTCATGCTCTGTATCTCTCTCTCTCTCTCAAAAATGAATAAATGTTAAAAAAAAAAAAAGTTCCCCAGGTGATTTTGATGTCAAGTGGTCTTCAGATAATAATTTGAGAATCTCTGTTGAAAAGCACTGTTAAAAGATAACCTGAAGCGTTTTTAAATTGTTAAGTTTGAGCAAAAACTGAGTCCCATCAGGCAGTATCAAACCAGAAATGGTTAGCAGCACTCTATCCACAGGAGGTAGTGGCAAGACATGTAAAAAGATAGGAAGCAAAGCAAGGAAACCATTTGACTGGCTAGAGCTTACATTTGTCTTGTATGAGAAAGCCCAGTTGGCTGTTTGTGACTGTTTATCCTTGTTTTGATTTCTTAACCTTGAGGCATTTACAGACTTAGGTTTTGGGTTGCTTATGTAGGCTGCCAAGGCATTAGAACTACCTCAGTCAAATTAATGGCCTCCTTTTTTAATTAACAGCATAAAGAACAAAACCTCTATCTGGACTATCCTAAGGACAGTTTTCACCTTGAGCACAAAGTATGACAAAGACTTGCTAACTCCACCACTAGCAAGGATGTGAATACACCCGAGCAAGCTGACATAGCTGGATTTACTGAGTGTTGACTACCACCCAGAGGCAGCAGTATCCTCTGCAGTAGCGTGGAAAGCAAGGGAAAGTTCTTAGACAGTGGAGCTGGATCACTAACTTCTAGATCTGCTACACTGGATCTTTTGAGTCAGATGCCATTATTCTATGAGAAATGATCTTCTAAAGTCCAACCCCACACAATCCAGTTACATGTCCCACTACTCCCCTTCCCTGAGTTTCCTGAAGTATAAAGTACTTCAATGTAGAGGTATGATCAGAGCCAGGTAGGATTTACCAGAGAGGCATCAGGGTCACACTTGGAGTAGGGGGTGACAGAGCAGTCAGGGACCAGTAAGGACACTGGAATGTTATGGGTCTCTGGGCATAACAGCTCTTGCTGATCTAACGTGTGTAAAGATACTAGATGTGGGCTGGAGCTGAGGTCCTGCAAAGTTTGCTAGGGCTTGGCATTGGGGGAGCTTCCAGATGTATACCCAGGGTCACTGGATGGTAGGTAAACTCTATCACATACTAGGGGTGTGTGATAGGCACCCAGAAAGCCTAATTTCTGGCATACCCACTGACTCTAAAAAACAAAACAAAACACACCAAAAAACTAGGCTTTCAACCCTGACCTGCCTTCTAAAGACCAGTCCCCAACATCTAACAACCCTTCTGTTATTTCATATTCAACAATTCTACAATGAGGCTTACTCTTCCCTTTTAACTCATTGCTGTTCAAACCAGCTAACCCTCCAGATTTCATTTATTTGACCATCAGTTTTGTACTGTCATAGAGGTCTGTCATAAGCACCAAGTAAATTACAAATTATGAAATAATTCCAAAACACTGTGAGATTGAATGCCCACAGGGATACCTGTACGTATGTATCAACCAGAGCATGCATTAATGACCAAAGATGCTCCCTGAAGCAATGGGCTAAAGCCAGCAGGTTTGGGGAAGATGATCCCTAATTTGCGGCAGGAGGTATAATGTGGCTGAAAGCACCTGTAGAGGTCACAAGGCCTGAAGCAAATGACCGGTCTAAAGGCTGAATGGAAAGTATTTTGTGAGTACACCTACACAAAATCAAGAATATGGATGAAGACACCGAAAAGAAAGCTGCCACACCAGCTTCATTCACTGCATGAAGGAGGCTTGGCCCACCATGCACAGTGGAAAAAATGTGGGAATGAATCTGCAGCTCTTGAGCAAGATGAGGTATGATTAAATTGGTGTATCTTGTGAGCTATATGCTGTGCCACCCTCTTGCTCCCACTTTAGGGCCATTATCATCGGACAAGTATGTGGGACCCTTTTCCTCCCACGGTCAGAAGTAGTAAATGATGTTAGTTCTTTTTTTTAATACTTGAAATTTTTATAATAAAATAATTTCAAGAATTTTCAATAATTACATAACAATTACAATGACAATAGTACAACATATCCATATATCCCTTTACCTGGATTAACTTATCCTTAACATTTTTACCTTGTTTCTTTTTTTCCCTCTTCTTCCTCCTTCCTCCCCCTCACATATACACAATGGTCCTTTATCCTTAAATTTTTCAGTGTGTATTTCCTAAGAACAGGGATATTCTCTTACATAACCACAACACAATTATCAACATTAGTACATTTAACATTGATATGATTCTACCTAAGCCAGATTCATATTCCAATTGTGAAAACTGACCCAATGTTTTTTACTTTTTTAAAGTGTATTTATTTATTTTGAGAGAGACAGAGACAGTGGGAGTGGAGGAGGGGCAGAGAGGGAAAGAGAGGCTCCATGCTGCCAGCGCAGAGCCCAATGTGGGGCTTGAACTCACAAACTATGAGATCATAACCTGAGCCGACACCAAGAATCAGATGCTTAACTGACTGAGCGACCTAGGTGCCCCATGATAAAGTTTTTAAAATTTGCACAATACTACATTGTGTGGATGTGTCATAATTTTTTCAATCACCTATCTTGGATATTCATGCAGCTTCCAGTATTTTTTGCAGTAAGAATGCTGTAATGAATAATGTTGTGCATGTGTATTTTCATATTGTTAGAGGGATAGCTTTACAGTAAATTCATCCATAATTTCGTTAGCTATTACTAAATTCTCCTCCACATGAGGCTGCACTATTTTGCATTCTGCTAGCAATGGGTAAGAATTCCTGTTTGTTTCCCCACAAACTCATCAATAGTGTGTATTGCCAAGCTTTGGAATTTTGGCCAATGTGATAGAAAAGAAATCTCTCAGTCAGTGCAGTTTTAATTGGAGTTTATTTTGAGCAAAGGTGAACATCTTTTTATATCATTAATAGCCATTTCGGTATCTTTTTTTGTGATCTCCAGTTTATCAATTTTTCAGTGGGGTTGTTTTGTTTGGGGGGGTTAACTCATTTTTTTACAAAGTTCTTCATATATTAGAAATACTGGAACTTTGCGTTATGTTGCAAGTATTTTCTCCCAACTTGTCATTTGTCTTTGCTTATGGTTTTTGCCATTCAGAAGTTCTCAAAATTTTTATGTAGGAATGCACCAATCTTTTCTTTTAGTGCATCTGGATTTTAAGCCGCAGTTTTAAAGCCTTTTCCCTGAACCCATGTTTTAGAGGAATTCATCCGCAGTGTCTTCTGGTACTTGGGTAGTTTCATTTTTTAGTTACATCCCTGATACATCTGGAGTTCACTCTTGGATATGATGTGAGAAGTGGGTCTATTTTTATCTTTCTCCAAATAGCTATCCAATTATACCAATGTGACTTTTAAAAAAATTAACCTCTTCAGTACAGAGCCAGGGCTATTTCTCAATCTTTCCTGCTATTCCATTGGTCTATTTACAAATGAGTTCCACACTGTTTTAACTGCTGGGATTTTTTCCATCTCTTACTTTCCAGTCCTTCCATTAGCACCTCAGTTCAGGAAGCAGGAACCCTTAAAGACTGGAGAAACCTAGTAAGAAGACTGGCTCTTGATGAGAAACCACTTATTGTTCATTCTACTTTTCCTGTTCATACAACAGGCTGACCTTTTGCAGGAGTCAATGAAATCTCTAGGTGATGTAGATCAGATTTTCCTCAACTGTTTCACAGACACAGAGATAACATAATACTCAAATAGCTACCAGAGGTGGGAGTCACAAGGTATAGACTCGTGCCACCTCTTTGTTTCCAATCTACCTAAAGGTTAATCTACTACCTTTTCCAGAGATTATGGTTTTTACTAAGGAAGGGAAAACATATGAGGTGAGCTTTTGGGAGTACGGCCATTTCCTGGTCTCTGGCCACTCAGATGACAGAGCTATGGCTACACCATGTGGCAGCAATGGCAGCCATTCTACTGGAGCCCATTCACCCTTCCAGGAAACTGGAATTGCTCCTCCCAAGTCCCTCTGTTTATCAAGGGACAACACCTGCCTTACCCAACCCTCTCCATCCTCACTCTTAGCAGTTCAGATTCCCAGCAACAAACACAAGGGAGAACGTTGCCCGCCCTCCCTGTCATGAACAAATTTTTACTCAAATTTTTATTGAAATGTGTCAATACTGGGGATAGGTTGGACATGATAAATCTTTAGAAATGTGTCCTTCAGAAACTGAGATAAAAGGGAAAAAATAAGATAGGAATACAAAATTGTAGGAAGCCCCAGTGAATTTCTTTGGCTTATGGCATTTCTAAGTGAATTCGATGTGACTGCAATTGGTAGCACAACAGCTAGAGATGTCAGCCATATCAGAAGGGCCACTAGGGGCAATGCGATGTCATGTTTCTCCTCAGGCACTCTTATGACCATTCTAGCTACTAAAAAAGGCAGAAATCCAGACCTTTCATTGAAATATTTACTGTCTACCGTGCGCCTTGAGGACCTTATTATGAAGGAAAAAAGGCTGGCACTGGCTGCATTGAGTTTAAGTGGCCCCCACTACACACATGCATTTACTGGGAAAGGCGAAACTAGGCCCCAAGCAAAAGTTCTCTGTGATATAGAGGCTCTATGGCAGGTGCTTGCCTGAAAAGAACCCAAAGCAATAAGCCAAGTTGCCTGCATAGAAACCACCTAGGTTTTAGAGTTTCCAGGCCTCTATCCTGAGATTCTATCTCAATAGCTCTTGGCTCTACATGGCAATACTACATTTAATCCCAGTGATCTCTAGTAAAACTTTGTTCTCTAGAAAGTTAGGCTGGGGTATTAAGCTTAGCAGGAAATAGCTCTAGTCCTTGAAATGCCAGTCCTTTCTTTCACTAACTAAACCAACTACTTAACAAGATAGAGAACAAACTGAGGGTTAATGGGGGGGGGGGGGGGGGAATGGGCTAGATGAATGATGGGTACTTAAGAAGAGCAGTTGTAATGAGCACTGCATGCTCTAAGTGATGAATCAATAAATTCTCCTGAAATCAATATTGCATTCTGTTGGCTAACTAAAATTTAAATTAGAAAAAAACAAAACATCTAATTCACAACAGCAATTATCCTGAATGTTACAAGCAGTGGTTCTCAGCAAGGGTCGATTTTGCCACCCAGGGGACATTTGGAAATGTCTGGAAACCTCCTTAGTTGTTGATTGGGGAGTGTTACTAGCATGTAGTAGGTTGATGCACAAAAGAGCCAGGACAGCCTCCAAAACAAAGAACTACCTGGCACAAAATATTAGTAGTGCAGAGGCTGAGAAACTGGCTAAATTGTAAAAGAACAAGTAGCAGGGCTCCTGGATGGCTCAGTCAGTTAAGCATCCAACTCTTGATTTTAGTTCAGGTCATGATCTTGAATTTCATATCAGCCCTGTAATGCCAGTGTGGAGCCTGGTTGGGATTCTCTCACTCCCCTTCTCTGCCACTCCCCCACTCACATGCTCGTTCATGTACACTCTCTCTCTCAAAATAAATAAACTTTAAAAAAAATTAAAAATAGAATACAAATAAAAAAATAAAAGGGCAAGTAGACTCTGGAGAAACATGTTCCTGATAGTTACTTTCCTCACCTCAGAAGTAGATAAAGTCAGCCTGTGTTGCATGATGAACTTGAAACCAACTTACTTTTTAAGAAACAAGGGCTCTTCAAATTGCCCCTAGGCTGGAATAAAAGAGGACCTGAAAGTACTGAAATATAGTTTATCAGGCTGCTGATAACATTCATGGCATACATTTTGAAAAGCAAATGTTTAATGCAATAGCTCCCCAGGACAGACCTTAGGCAGAAAGTCACCACCCAAGGTATAAAAAGGGGTTTCTCTTACAAAGGTCATACCCCTTGGAGTGGCACTCTTCATTATCACAGCAGCATGGGACACACTACCTGCCAGCCCTGAAAGTGCCCAACATTATAGTTGGGTGAAGAAACCACAGACATCCAATCACACACAATGAGGGCTGTATATAAGGTGACCAAATATCCCCATCTGTCCTGGAGTCCCACTTTACCATATTGTCCTGGCATAATTAATAGCACTTCTCTTCACTCTCAAAGGGAGCAGGAAATGTACAAGAGGAGTTTGCAACATCCTGTCCTATCAGAAAATAAAGAAGCTATCAAAGATGACTAGAGTTATGTCAAAAGGAATCAGAAGGCAAGTTGAAAAGGCTCCCAATGACCAAAAGTGAAATGATCTGAGCATCAAGAAGTACAGTGGACTGGCTGAAATCCAAAATCCATGAATGTATGCTGATTGAAAAAATACCTGATCACAATTACAGAAAACAAAGCAACCAGATCATTATTGTGAAAACAGGCAAAAGGACGAATCAAGCATTTCCTTTCCTGTGAACTCTATCTAAGAAACCTAATGGTTAATGAGGGAAAATTTCTGACAGAAGCATTCCAGCTAATAAATGAATCATTTATAGAATTTATGAAATAAATACATCTAGGATCCTAACATCAGAGAGAAACAACCAGACATGCCATCATCTATAATGTGTTCTTGCCAAAATACAAGAAATGAATTTGGTTATTCCTTTAAGTTTTTGGTTAACATAGAGGGCAAAAAAAACATATTAAATAACGTCATGGGTATGCAAACAGCAAAATTCAAAGACAAGAAATTCTACAGGATAAATAAATAATGCAGTTGCTTCCATGAATGAATTTCAAGAGAAAAAAGAATAGGAATTATACATTGTAAGACTTAGAAGACAAAGCAACCAATTACAATTTATGCATCTTATTTAGATCCTAATTCAAATAAACATTTTAAACGTATGTGCTTTTTAAGAAAACATTAATTGCAAATTATGAAATTATTTTTATTGGTATGATAAAAGTATTGTGGGTTTTCTTTTGCAAAGAGTTTATTTTGAGAGAGCAAGTGCGAGCAGGGAAAGAGCAGAGAGAGACAGGAGAAAGAGGAAAAGAGAGAGTCCCAAGCAGGCCCTACGCTGTCAACACAGAGCTCAACGCGGGGCTTGATCTCACGAATTGTGAGGTCATGACCTGAGCTAAAATCAAGAGTTGGACACTTAACTGACTGAGCCACCCAGGCGTCCCTCAAGGAGTTCTTATCTTTCAGAGGCACACACTGAAATATTTATAGACAGTATTTGGGAGCTGTTTTGAAATACTTCAGTAGGGTAGGAAGACAGGGAAAAGGGTATAGAAATAAAACAAGATCGGCTAGGAGTTTACAATGGGTAAAGCCAAATAATGAATACATGGGGATTCATTATATATGTCTGAAATTTTCTATTATAAAAAAATGTCTAAATAGAAAAATACAGAAAAATATTTAACATTTGAATACATAACAAAAATACATGCTACTAAAATTCCATGGAAAAAAATTTTTTGAGGCTGTTTGAGGCATCATCCATAAACTTTGGTCTCAAAGCAGATACAGGTGCCCAAGAAAAAAAGCAAGGCCTGGCTCCTACCTGAGTTTCTCTGAAGAGATTCCAACTGGCTGAAAACCCACAGTCCTATTTGGCTAAGCATATTATCAAAAAGAATCTAACCATTTAATTCAGGTAAACAGGAAGACCACTGATGAGCAACTCCCAGCCTGTAGTGGCCCAACACTCCTCACCTAGCTTTGGAATATGGACCTCCTAGAGAAGGCCAAGCTCAAGCCAGGTCAGCCCCCAGGTCCTACAGACCAGAAGCCAGAGACTCATGAAAAGCCTTTCCCTGGGTTTGGCTGCTAGCTGGCTACAAGCTTTGCCAAGCTTGTCTGGGAAGTGGGGAAAAAAGAGCTGATTCTGCATCTGGATCACAACACTGCTAAGGAGAAGCAGCCTAGTGTCTCAGATAGTGGATGACATCTCAGATATATTTATGGCCTGGCTACTAGAGGCTCATGAAACAGTGGAGAGGCCAGGAAATCATCTGCTAAATCAAAATCAAACATCATGGCTATCTACCATAGTTATCTAAGAAATATGTGATAAAATAATGTGTTTCAAAGTAGACTGAGTAATACAACTGTGTTGAAGTCATCATTTATCTGATTTACAATAAAAAATGGGGAGAAAAAAACCTTAGAGTAAAAGAATCTAATATTAAAAGGCACCACAAAACAAATCACATCTTATAATTATAGTACCATGTCAACAAAAGACAAACTCACCCAGCGTCCAGCATTTGAAAGCATAGCACTACAACAACACTGCATTGTAGTCCATGCTCATTACACAGATATTTTAAACAGAATTTTAAACAGAAAGGAAACCTTTTAGTGATGGCAGAATAAGAAAGTGTAAACAGTACAAATACAGTATCTTCTCATTAAGTATTTTTAAATGCCTACAAACATCTCTATTTTGCCTGAATCGGCACTTATGTAAAACACATCGCTACCACCTCATCAGTCCCAGTTGGCAACTGAGAGCCTCTCAGATGACAAGGATCTAGATGTATTGACTGAGACTATCCGGTAGCAAGAGGTAAGTGGCGAATGCATTTCAAGGCAAGACACTGACAAGGACCAAGCAAAGGCTCAGATCCCAGGTCCAGAGAGTTTATGGGAGTACCCATGGGTTCCACCTTAGGAGGTTCTGAAGATCAAATATATTCACTAAAATGTAGGCTCCACGAGGTCAGGGACTTTTCCCATTTTATTTACTGATATATGGCAAGCACCTAAGAGTTCCTGGCACACTGTTGGGCCTCAATAAATATGTGTGGAATGATAAAGTGAAAATAGAAAAAAAAGCATCTTATATGCTATAAAATGCCATCAAATACAGTGTATTAATAATAGTTCATCTTTCAGATTTATTTAATTGGATCTTTATATAGAACTGAACACTTTTTAAAATACTTTCATGTTTATTCGGTAATCAATAGCAAAATATTAATTTCCTATTGGATGGGTGGATAGTTGTTACAGTACAAGGAATAATGGGGAAACTATACAAATGAGGGTATGCTGTTACAGAGACAAAGGGGGTAAAAATAAAGTAAAATAAACAAGGCTGCCTGAGAGATCCTAACTAGGGAGGGGAAGATCCAGCACCTGAGTGGCAGGGCAGAACGAGTGAGCACCAGAAGACGACCCTCTCAAACAGCACGTACCACAAACATAACTTAGAATGTCTGGAGCTATTAATGGTTCTGTGTGTGTTCCCACTGCTAAATCACCAGTTCCGGGAGGCTCACAGCTCATATGCTCCCAGCACCAGACACAGTAGCTGTTCAATAAATACTTGTTAAATGGAAAAGAAGAAAGGCAGAGTCTGAACTAATGATTTTGCAGGTCGATACAGCCCTCATCACAATGAGGTGTAACTTGCCAACATGGGACAAAACTTTGTCAGACTTGCTCGAGAGGCGTACATGACATCCCAATGAAGGAAAAAAACTTCAACCTGAACTGAAGTTCAGGATATAATTTCCCAAAAGACAGTAAAAAACAGTTTGCACCACTTGGATAAGAGACGTGAGGAGCTGTGCTCTCTGGAAACCCAAAATAAATCAGGCATTGCCTTGCTTCTGTTTGACAACAAATGGAAAGAAAATGGGTCAAAGTGCCTTTCTGCACCCTATCACTCTACCACTCCCTCCTCAAAGCCCTTCAGTGAGGAAAGACGAATGCATCCTCCAATAGGATCTCCCTCCACTTGGCGATCCTGAAAGGTCCTACACCTTCCAGCACCTTCCTTTCGTAAAAAAGGTGCATCCTTACTGTGCCAGGGTCTCCTGGCGATGCTGAGTTTTCTGATGCCGATTGAGGATGGACCTCTGGTTGAAGCTCCTCCCGCAGGCTGGACAATGGTAGGGCTTCTCCCCAGTGTGGATCCTCTGGTGTCTGACCAATCGCTCCCCTTTACTGAACCGCTTCCCACACACCTGGCACCCATATGGCTTCTCCCCGGTGTGGGCTCGCCGGTGCACAGCCAGGTTTGCGTTCCTGCTGAAGCTCTTGCCGCACTCACAAGTGTAGGGCTTCTCCCCTGTGTGAGTTCTCCGATGCACCTGCAGATGCTGCCTCCGGCTAAAGCTTTTCCAGCAGTCACCACACTTGTAAGGCTTCTCCCCTGTGTGACTCCTCTGGTGGACCTCGAGGTGGTGCCTCTGACTGAACGTTTTCCAGCACTCACTGCACACATAGGGTCTCTTTCCCAGGTGGGTTCTCTGGTGCTTCATGAGGTACTCTCTCAAGGTGAACCCCTTCCCACACTCGACACACCCATAGGATTTCTCTTCTTCATGGGTTCGCTGGTGTCTGACAAGATTTGAGCTCCGACTGAAGCCTTTTCCACACTCGGGGCACTGAAAAGGCTTCCAAAAGGAGCTGTGGGTCTTGAGGTCATCGGGCAGGGGTATGACACCATGCTGAGGAGGAGGCGGCCCTGGCATGTTTCCCACAGAGCTACTGGGCTCCTGCTCACAGGTTCTTCCAAGCTCAGGGCTCTGGAGTGTGGCTTCCCCAAACCTCTCTGCCGTCACCCGAGCAAGCGCCCCCTTGAGGTCTGCCTGCTGGGTTTTAGACTCCTTTTCCTTGCTCCCAATGCCTACAGGACAAAGGAGATACAAGCTAATTCTGTAGCAGTTATGAAAGTAAAGTTTTATGTTAGAACTTGGCTTCTAAAGATGTCCCATTAACAGTTCTTTCTTTTTCCCTTTGACCAATAACCTCAATACAGTTTTCTTTCATGGACTCTAAAACCAGACTTCACTTTACCTTTTCCCACTTTGTTACTGACTGAATGTTTGTGTCTTGCCCAAAATTCATAGGTTGAAAACCTAAGCTCCAACATGATGATATCAGGAGATGGGCTGTTCAGGAAGTTATAAGGTACAGTCATTAGGGTGGAGCCCCCATGATGGGATCAGTGTCCTTATAAAAAGAGGAAGGGAAACCAGAGCTCTTAGCACAGAAATCATGTGAGCATGATCCCTCATGATGGGAGAGGCAAAGACACGGGATAGATCCCTCAATCCCACAATCTCACTCTGTCTGCCATGTGAAGACAGTGAGGTGGCAGCCAGCTGCAAGCCAGGAGGAGGGCGCTCTCCAGACACTGAATCTACAGGAACCTTGATCTTGAACTTCTCAGCCTCCAGAACTCGGAGAAATAAATGTTTGTTGTTTTAAGCCACAGGCCTATAATATTCTATTGTAGCAACCTGAGCTAAAACTCCCCATATCTTTTTTACAGAATAGTCTGCCAAATCTTAATGTGCTCTCAGTTAATTTTCTAACTCAGACTTGTATTTCCTTCTAAATCTAACTCAATGATTTCCTTGAAGAAACATTCCCTGATTACTCTCTTAGCTATGTCTCTTCAGCACATTTATACTGAATTAGCACTTTGTTTATTGTGCACTTATTTATACACGACCTTGTTGAAAATGCCATTTTACATTCCTCAAGGTGTTCTCCCTGCCCTAGAGATTATAAACCTATTCCAGCTTATTCCATCCAGGTGGGCTACTTGAGAGTTCTCCATAGCCTCCATACACTTGCTCAGCACACGGTCCCTGCCCCCGCTCCTCCCTCCACCTAACCAGATTTTATTAATCTGGGTCTCCTGGGAGACTGTCGCAGGCTTACTAACTACTAGATGAATGAATGAATCCGATCTGTCACTGACTTCTACCAGACTGAAATGCGTGTGAATGCTGCTGAAATGCCTCAACCCTTCTAGAAGTTCTTTCTCTGATCCCTGTTTCACTCTCTCTAAATTAACAGAACAATTGTTTACAGAACAGGCAGAAAGGGAGGTGAACAAAAGGGAAGGCCCTAGGAAGCAAAAGAGCCAAGACAGAAAAAAAGAGAGGAGGGGTACCTGGCTCAGTCAATATAGCATGTGACTCTTGATCTCAGGGCTGTGAGCTCAAGCCCTACATTGGGTATAGAAATTACTTAAAAATAAAATCTTAAAAAAAAAAAAAAGGAGAGAGAAAGAGACAAAAATGACAAGCAGCACTTAGGCACAGAAAGGGTCCTTTCAGGTAAGGCCGCTAAAACACAAAAAGAGAAACATCACATGCCTAATCTAAACAAATATGAAAGACACAGCTGTCACCTCTGACAGATTCTTCTATAAACTTTCCATGAAAGTAAAGATGCACAAAACATAACTGTAGAATTCAAAGAATTTTCATAATGAACACAACTATATAAAAAGCATCCAGGTCAAGAAACTACCAGTATCCAGAAAGCCCTCTCCCAGCCCCTCCAGTGACTATATTCTGCCGCCCCCTGGCTAACATGCTATTCAAACTTTTATCAGCATAAAGTACTTTTACCTGGTCTTGAACTTTGTGTAGTGGATTCAAATATTGTTTCTGGATGCTTCCGCTCATTATTATCCTTGTAAGATTCACCCATATTATGGAATGTAGCTATAGTTACACTATGTTCTTTTTCATTGGTATGACACTGTCAGAATATATTGTAATCTATTTATGAACTTGACTGATATTCATTTGGGTAATTTCCAGTTTTCAGGTGTTACGAATAGTAAAACTGACACTAAATGCAATGCACGAGTCTTAGCTGGACCCTGGGGAGATGTGAGTATGTGCTAGGTATTATGTATCATAGAATTCTAGTTTCTCAGGCCTAATCCAAAACAGCTATCAATGCAGGAGCCACAAGTACATGGGAATAAATCACAGGAAGACCTGAAGGCTGAGACAGCCAGTAGACAGTATGCGTGGGAAATGGACCTTGGCCCACCCAGACTCCGCATAAATGCTTATGGAAGTGCTTGGGTTGTTTGAAACAGTGAGAACAGCACAAGAATACAACCAGAGTCTCCAGAGCAATCAGATGGCAGGGACGGGGGGCGGGGCAGGTATAAAAATCCTTTGGAATAAGAGGGCAGAATCATTCCAACACACAGCAGCATCACCAGCAGAGGGTCCCTGGGGGCATCAAGGCACTAGAATATTGGTATCCCCACCATCTCAGCTGTGTTGCAAGAGGTCCTGAACCGCATGGTTATGTCTGAAGGTTTCCACATCCTCTACCATCTACAGAAGTTTTATATCTCAGGACGCCTGGATGGCTTAGTCGATTAAGCGTCCAACTTCTGCTCTGGTCATGATCTCACAGTTCATAGGTTCAAGCCCCATATCGGGCTCTGTACTGACAGCTCAGAGCCTGCTTCGAATTCTGTGTCTCCCTTTCTCTCTGCCCCTCCCCTCTCTCTCTCTCTCTCTCTCTGTCAAAAACAAATAAACATTTTTTAATAATAGTTTTTAATAAAAAAAGAAGTCTTACATCTCTTTGTAACACATGTTGGCATCCTTTGGCCACTCACATCACTGCCATGGTGTGACAACAACCCTGTCCTGGACCCAGGTCTCCTGAGCCCCTCCTCTAGGGCCCCTTACACTACTCCATAATGACCATTATTCCGTGCATTTGGACTCTTCATATGAACTACTAAGATCGCAAAGGCAAGGGACTTTAACTCTTCATAGTGACTGGCAGAGTACTGGCCACAATACCAAATAAATATTTTTGGGTGAATAAATGAATGTTGACTGACTCATAAAGGAATAATATTTGTATAGCTAATAAAAGTATCTAACACTATCATATTCACCAAATGCTAAGCTTTATCATCTCATTTAATCCTCACGACGCCATGAGAGCTCTGTGAATGTCCCCATTTTGCGACTGAAGAAACGGAAGCCCAGAAAGGTCACAGTAAGTGGTGGAGCCAGGACTGGTTCTCTCATGCACTAAAGGCAGTACAGTGATACTCTCATTTATCCCTCAACATATTTCAAGATGGAAAAATGCCAGGTGGGGTGGAGTCAGGACAGATGAGCAGTCAGCACATACTCAAAAAGTTATGAAAAGAAAAGCAGAGGGAACAGAGGAAAGGGTTGTTCCCACTCACGTTTCTTTTCCTCTCCCTCTCCAACCTGCAGAGATACCACCACTCCGGCAGTCTCCAGCCCCTGCAGTGCCCTCCCCAGCTTCCCCGCCAGGGCCTCTCCCTGTTCTTCGCCAGGCTCACTCTTCCTCCTTCTCTTACTGCTCCTCCTCCTGTGAGCACTTTCCATGTGCATCATGGTCTCACCCTTCCAGCTCCAACCCCAGGTAAAACCTGGCCACCACCTGAGACAGACCCAGCCCAGGCTCTGCTTGCTCTGTGACAGGGGCCCACATCGAGCAGCTGGGCATTCTCTGTACACACGCCTGGTGCTCCGAAGGCTTCCCTACCGTTAGTCCTGCCCCAACACAAAGCTGCAAAGTTGGAGCAAGTGCCTGATGGACACTCAATAAATCCCTGCTGAGGGAACGAGACACAAGATCGTCTTTTGCTTTCAAGCCTGCGTGGGTACTCTTCAGTCAGAGACAGAATAGGTGCTCCAGGAATCCTAATGAGCAACCTGTCTCATCACAGCCAGTACAACTACCTTGTGTTTTCTTGCCCCCTCGTTGGTTCCTCTCCCGACAGGAAAGCACATGCCCGGCTCCTTAAACCCTGGGTCCACACTCTTTCCTTGGACCCATTTACTTGCCTTCTTTTGTTGGTAGCACCAGGTTCTGAAATCTGGGGCAAGGGCAAGAACTCCAACCTGTAACTTTCACAACTCCTCAGTTTCTTACCTTTGGGATGGAAACAGTCTTACCTGGAGGTGAGACCCCACAGTCCTGGGGTTCCACATATTCCCCAAAACAGTCTATCTGGGCTGGGGTCACATGTCTCCATTCCTCCTCAGGGAAGGCCAGAGTCATATCTTTAAATGGCCCCAACCCCTGAAACAACAGAAGAGTGTTAAGGATAAAGAAATAATCCCAAAGTAGGAAAAGTCTAAAAGTGGAAGCAAACACAGGGATAATAATACTCTAGGGAAGAACAGAGCAAGAGACAGAAGGAACCAGACCCCTAGATGGTCTTGGGAGCACAAGTCCCTACCTCTTGATAGTTTAATGACAGGGAAGTAATGGACTTGTCTGAGCTACTATATTTCCGAGTCTCTGCTGCAGACACCTAGGTTGTACCCTAACAACCACAACACCTAATTCCTGCTTTTCAATTGCCTCCACTCAATCCTCAAGCTTGATCAAGACCCAGAGCTATTTATCCCTTCATCTAAAACTGATCTTCCCTCAAAGGGAAGTAAATATTTGGGCAGGCCTTGTCTTAAGAACAATACTGTATTAAAATAAATTCAGTATTGGGCACCTTGGTGGCTCAGTAAGTTAAGCAACTGACTTCAGTTCAGATCATGATCTCACAGTTGTGGGTTTGAGTCCCACATCAGGCTCTGAGCTGACAGTGCAAAGCCTGCTTCAGATTCTGTGTCTCCCTCTCTCTCTGTCCCTCCCCTGCTTGTGCACACACACATTCTCTGTCTCTCTCTAAAATAAACATTTAAAAAAATAGTAATAAAATAAAATAAATTCACTATCATCCACAACACCATGAAGAACTATTACAGCAAAAAAGAGGGTCTGGAAAAATTAAAACATGCTATCATCCTTCATCTCCTCCAAAACACATGCTAGGGAAACAGAAACAGGAAATGGTACAGGCATAAAACTTGCCCAAACAGTGCTTTAGCTAGACCAGATTTGAGTCATTATTTTTTTCTGGCAAATGACCCCTTTCCTTCTACCTTCCTTCTATAAGGACTCTTCACTTTAAAACTCACTGTCTCTGGGACACCTGGGTGGTTCAGTTGGTTAAGCATCCAACTCTTGATTGCAGCTCAGGTCATGATCTCATGATTCATGTGTTTGAGCCCCACATCGAGCCCTGCGCTGGACTCCACACTGAATGCAGAATCCTGCTTGGGATTCTCAATCTCTCCCTCTCTCTCTGCCCCTTCCCTGCTCTCTCTCTCTCTCTCTCTCAAAATAAAAAACAAAACACTCACTGTCCCCTTCAAAAAGGTGCCACACTGGAAATCTCCCACCTCCCTGGTAACACTCAACACAGAGTAGACATGACAAGAGTGCCCCAACTGTGCTCATTACCCCCATATGTGGCAGGCAAAGAAGTCAAACAAGGCCAAATCTTGGTGTAGTCGGGGTAGAGGCCAGAGGGAACACTCTGCTCAGTGTTCCAGGGAGTCTCCAACCCTGAGTCAGCTACATTCCTGCTGACGCGGGAGGAGGAGAGGATCCCAAGGAAAAGCAGCAGCAAAAGTATCCATAAAGACGATCTACAAAGGGTATTGATTTCCTGATCGACCACCACTGCCTAGATCAAGCTTATGGGGTTTATATCAATAATGTCTTCCTCCTCAGTAAAAAGTAATAGTCAATTAAAAAAAAAGTCACAGAGCAATAAAATCAACTGAATTGAGCCTCATGCCTGGGCCCTAAGGCATAAGGCTCAACTCAACAAATCAGGATGACAAAGTGGAGAAAACAAAGCTATCATATCCATCAGAACAAGAAAGGTACAATAATTCAACTTGTGGGTGGCGCTTTGTTGTGCAGGGAAACTTTAGGGAAGGTGAATCTCATTCAAAGCAACGTCAGAAAGGCAGAAGTACAGCTCACCTGGGGTCCAGCTGAAAGGAACCCAGCTGCCATCTCTTGGTCTCTGGTGTTCACTGGAGGGAGGCCAGAACCAGCCTGAAGAACTGGCAGAGCTAAGCAAAGGGGAAAAAAAGCATGAGAAAGATTAGTGCTGTCTTGTAGTTAGCTTGTTCAAAGGTGTCCACTGCCTGACACACAGAACCCAGGAACCTTAAGGAGACTCCACACAGACCTACCCTCTTCTCAACTGGGCAGATGGTCTCGACCCAATGTACCCTGGCCCTTGAAGGCTATTCATGCTCTCTGGTCACACTCTGGGAATAACCCTCTTTGAGATTCAGTAACACAATGAAGTCATACATTACTTTTAGGGATATGGTTTGTCTACCCACTTAAAAAATCCCCCTATATGTCACCTGCATATTTCCAGGAGGTTTCTAGAAGGGATGTGAGGGAAAGAAGAGAAGAAATGGTAAGAGAGCACAATCCCAGATATCCCCTGCAAAAATCAGAAAGTCAAGGTATAGAAAACAATTTCACTTCATCTGTTTCCTACTGAAGTCAAGGAAGTAATCAGGAAAACTCCTAATTACAGCTCACAGATAACTTATTTATCAATTGCTGGGCTTGTAAAGGAGGGTCACAAAGCGCAGTTTTCTGCATCCTTACTTCTTTACTGTTCGCATCTTACCCTGCTCCTGGAAGGCTTGTGTCCCAGCTCCAGGGTCTTGACTGAGTTGCTCCTCAGTGCCTTGGTCTAGGCCTTGAACTCCTTCCCCATGGGGCATCCCCCACTCAGGCTTGACCTCCACTGGCCCCAGGTGAACACCTGGTTCCCAAGGGCCTCTGCAAAGTGCTGTCTCCTCCCGTTCTCCCTGCACGAGGCATGGAACCTAAGAACAGTCCCCAACACCTATTAGAATGAGGCCTGGGTGAGGGAGTTGAATTAAAACCTAAAAAGAGAACAAAGAAAAGGACCATTCCAACTGCAAGAGGAGGACAAAGCCGGCTCAGCTCTTCCCCAGGATATCAGTGAGAAGGTGAAAAAGAGGTAAACCTCTCTTTATCAGGCTCCGAGCAACTGTTATGTGTCCCTGCCCTTTTACAAGGGTCCCTCCTGCCTGCCTCAATACTGACCAAATTCCACCAGGAATAATATCACAGAGAGACTAAATATTGTTTGGTTGACAACTTTAGCCCAAAGTGCTCCCTACTAGGAAAAAAATCCCCCAATTATAAATGCTGAAAGTAAAAAATACAAAGCCTTGATTCAGCAGTGAATTAGCTAGTGAGAAAAACTTGCTCTAAAAACAGCGAGGAAAATCAGGACAACTCACACTGTGATACACTCACAAAAACAGGCCCTTCTTGGTCTACTTTTAAGCTCCTGAATTGGGAATAAAAAAATAATTCTTAGGATTACAGAGGAAGTCACGAATAACTGCAGTAGGAAAAGGAAGAATAAACTGAAGAAAGATGATAACTTGCAAGCAAAACAGTAATGTTCAGTCCTACTCTCTTCTTTCCCAGCCAACAATAAGGTGACTATACCACAGAATGACAAACACGTGGCCAGAGTCCCAAGGAAGCATCTGAGATGCAGTTACTTGGTGTCACCAGAACACCACCACAGAACCACTAACGTGAGCCACTTGAGCCAACGTCCCAGATATCGAAACAGCACTGTTTAGACAATGCTTCTTAATAATAATATTCACCCAATTGGAATTCCCCACTTTCCACATGCATCTCTGCCCAAAGAGAAGGAGTCTATGAGAGATCTTCAAATTGGTCACGACTACCTTCTTTGGGCCTGGGGCTCACAAAGGAAATATGGCCAGGCCTTTGTCCTGATGACCAGAAAGGAAGCTAACGGCTCTTCTACAGGCCCTGCATCTTCCTTGGGAATGGCTTCTCATGCTGAAAATTCCACTGCCTTCCAAAAAGTACCTCAGGGAGTCTGGGAGCAGATGAAGGAGACTGTACACCTCACCTAGTCCCACTCCTTCTTCAAACCTTTCAATTCTTTAAATGTCCCCTTCCCATACCGACAAAACAAGACCCAGATACCCCCTTCTCACCCACCGCCTTGGCCTCCAACGTTCTCTCTGTGAAGTCCTCCACCATGGCCACAAGAGCCTTGCCACTCTCCAAGCCATGCTCCCGAATCCAGGCATAGAACTCCCGTGGCAGGATGGTCAGGAACTGCTCCAGCACCAGCAGCTCCATGATCTGCTCCTTGGTATGCAGCTCAGGCCTCAGCCACTGGCGACAGAGTTCCTGGAGTTCCCTGAGGGCTTCCTGAGGACCAGCTGCCTCCTGGTAGCGGAACTGCCGAAACCTCAGACGAAAAGTCTCAGGACTAGGGTCCTCCCTTCCCCTGGCCCATGGCAACTCTTTCTCCAGCTTTACTACAGGAACACCCATCTGTTGCTGGGGGTCTTCTGCCATCCCTGGACGCTCCTTTAGCATCTTCACACTCCTCCCAGAAGACTGAGGGTCTATTGGGAAGACCAGACAAACAATAATGGCAGCATAAGTGAGACAAGGAAAGGTCAGTCCATCACAGTTCTTTGTCTACATCAATGGATATTCTGCTGGAGAGCATAATTAGTTTCTGTGAAGCAGAACAAAAGACCAAACATATATCCTGAAAATCATGCCAATTCAATTCAGTAAGTATTTGCTAACCACCTAGTATGTGAAGAAAAATGTAAAGAGTTTACTTTATACCCACAAACATTGTAGGATCTCATTAGGGAGATAACACTAAAATCAGAAAATATAAAATAGGTTATAATTAGATGAGTCACCAGGGCCTACTCTTCCAACACTGTAAGAATTAACATGTTCAACAAATATATGTGCCAGGCGTGCAGAAACTAGAAATATAATACAGAACAAGACAAACAAGGCACCTGCCCTTTGAAACTCATATACTAGTGCAACAGACAGAAAAAAACAAATACAAGCAAATAAGTTAAAATTAAATGGGGATAACTTCTAGAAAGGAAATGTGTAGGGTGGTCTGTTAATGGGGGATGAATAACTTAAAGAAGGCTCTTCTGAAGATATGACACTTAGGCTGAGACCCACCGATGAGTACGAGCCAGTCATTCAGAGATTTTTCCAGGCACCAGACTTGAGGTCAGAAATTACTCCACATGTCTGAGAATAAGGCAATGGGAGTGAAGCTTTGGCAAAGTTAAGTGAGGGACAAAGCCGCACGAGAAGAAGTGACAGAGGCAGGCAGAACCAGATTATCCAGGAAATGGGCCACACTAAGAATTATGGCTTAATCTTCTTATTTTAGCAGGGAGCTATATGTTTTTACATTGCCTGGCGTAAAAGGTCATTTTGCCTGGCGTATGTCAACAGAGAATAGGTTAGAGAGAAAAAGAAGGGAAGCAGCACTTAACAGCGGTCCAAGCAGGAGATGATCAAGATGGTGGCAAAGATGCAGAAAGAGTCGAGACATATTTTGGAGGTAAAACCAAAAGACTTACTGGTGGCTTGGATGTGACCATGTGTCACATGTTGAAAACAACAGAGTGACACATATATCGTTATAATTAACGAAAAGACTTTTAACTTGTGTAGGCTTTACCATTTAGAAAGCCTGTGAACACACACATACAATTATGTATAGGGAGTATTACTCCCCTTACTTTTCAAAGACGACACTGAAGATATAAGAGGTTAGACGGCTGGCCTAAGTCTGCCTCCCAAAAGATACGGTACAGATGAGAAACACAGGAAGTCAAAATGAGAGAAACGTTAACGTAGGTTCAACTACTCATGAAAAAGGTTTGGGCGCCTGGGTGGCTCAGTCGGTGGAGCGTCTGACTTCAGCTCATGTCATGATCCCATGGTTCATGAACTGGAGCCCCTTTTCGGGCGCTGCTGTCAGCACAGAGCCTGCTTGGGATCCTCTGTCCCCTTCTTTCTCTGCCCCTCCCCCACTTAAGCTCTCTCTCAAAAATGAATAAAAATTTAAAAAAAGAAGAAGAAGAGGCTTATACCAGACTAGAGAATGAGTACTATTTAATTTCATGATGGGTTTGGGGTGGGGGTGAGGGGTATGTAGGCTGGGAGTCCAAAGTGGGGAAGGGGCTCCATTTTTAGAGGGAAAGACCACTCTTAATGCAACAGAGAATAAGCAACTGGCAGGAGGTTCGTCCGAAGCTTCTACTTAATGTTCTATTGTGTGTTTGTGTACTTCTACATCCTTCCTAAACCTACTTTACGTTTTCAGTCGATTCATTTTTCATTTTGCTACATCTATTGAGATTTCTCTTTCACGACTTTCTAGCTACTGCATTTCTTCACACCCCTATCGCATTACCACACTACAGCACAAATGTTAACCGACGTGTCCCCGACGACCAGATTCTCTAAAGGCAAGAAAGGTCTTCATTCATCTTTCATCCCTGGTACTTCACGAAGAGAAAGAAGGCTTGAAAAGAAGTCATTCTTTAAGTGAGTCTCCCACGTCTCGCTCTAAAATGACTACTTTCGATTTTCAGAGAGATCCGCGTCGGTTCAAGGTCTCGAGTTCGTGGACGCCCCCGCGCTGAGGTAACCTAGGCCCGGCGGGACCAACGTCGCTCCCACCTGAACCCCCAGGTCGCGCCCGCCGGGCCCCGGTGCCGCGGGAGGCAGCTCCGGGGAAACGCGCCGCCCGCTGTGTCAGCCCCGCCGCCTCCGCCAACGCCTCCGCGACCCGCAGCCGCACCGAAAGCCGGCCCCCACACCCGCCGCATCCGCCGCCGGCCCGCCGCCCCGCGAAGCCCTGCGACGCCCCAGAACGGCTCTCACCCTCAGCCCCTCAGCCACGACGACCCGACCCGAGCCGAGCCCTCAGAGACCGGATGTGGGCCGCGGACGCTGTCAGACAGGTGCGTGAGGAAAGAGCCCCTTCCGCTTCCTCTCTAGGGCTCTCGGAGGTCCGTGCGTCTCGGTGGTTGCTGGTCCCCTGGGGCTGTGCCTGAACGCGCGCCCGGACTGACTCGTCCCTAGGAGGCTCGCAGCCGTCAGGCCTTGAGGATCCTCCGTGCCATTGCACCTTCTTTTTCTCGGTGAGGAGGACCCTCCAGACATACTACCGGACACGAAGCCTCCCTCAAGGGGCTTTGTAGTCCCGTCGGTCACCACGCGCATATTCGCGTACTTTGTCGCAAGGGCAGAGGGAGACGGAGGAAAGCAGTGAATATTATAGGTTCGCAGAAGAGGGGCCTCGACCCGAGTAGTTGGGAGGAGGGAGTTGGCCAGAGGAGCCGGCACCTCAGCTCAGTTTTGAAGGGTGGACCAAAAAGTGAGGTGAGTGTCCCCAGCAGAGGGAGCACGACGAGCCCAGCGAGTGTGGAGGGATTGCCGGCATTCCCACACCATCTTAGCCACTAGGGCAGGTGGTTAAACCAGGTGTTTCCGAGAACAATTTAAAGGCAACGGGAAGCCGTGTAAAGGTTTAAAGGCGGGAAGGGACAGATTTTAGAAAGATGCTGCTGAGAACCCTTGGAGAAACACTGAGCAAGAAAGGAGGGAAGTGGAAAGTGAGAGGACTGACTGTTGGGTAAAACGAGGCTGAGTAAGGCAGTCCAGGAAAAAGAGGATGATGCAGACCTGGGGCAGTTGGTGACTAGAGCTTGCAAGGAGTGATTAGGTAGGAACCTTATTGGGGAAGTAAAGTTGCCAAGGTTTGAGGATTGATTGGATATGGAGGACGAGAGAGAAGATGGAATAATTTAGTAAATTATAAAGGCCATATATATGGATAAGAATGGACATTTAGGGACACCTGGGTGGCTCAGTTGTTTGAGCGCCAGCTCTTGATTTTGACTCACGTCATGATCTCACGGTTTGTGAGATCAAGCCCCAGTCCCACATGAGACTCTGCACTGACAGTGTGGAGCCTGCTTGGGGTTCTCTCTCTCTCTCTCTCTCTCTCTCTCTCTCTCTCAAAATAAATAAATAAACTTAAAAAAAAATAATGGACATTTAAAAAGCAGACAACAGGCTGGTCATCTGGAAAGAGATAATATTGGGTCCACACCTTATACCACATCCAGGGCCAAGTCCAACTGAGCTCACAGGATCTCAGATTCTTTTATACTACAAATTACATTTTCAGTTCACCTTGGAAATAGTTTCAGATAGCCTCCATCCACTAACATGCACTCACTTCTGAGAGATAGGAGACAACCTCGTCACTCAGGGCCAAATGAAACTGGCTGATTGGCTCAATATGTCTGGGAAAATTGAGCTATTCCTAGTGATATCAAAAACATTTCTTCAGCTTGCCAAGGAAAAGATACAGGGAAGAGAGCATTCTGGTAGAGGCAGGGGGAGATTGGATAAGATCACAGGTTTCCAGGGCAACTGTGGAGAGGAGAAAGGGGCTCCTGCTAATTGGGAAGAAAAGAAACATGGGTGATGGTCTAGGTTGGGGCTTAGCAAACTTTTTCTATGAAAGACCAGAAAGTGACTACCCTAGGCTTTACTGGACACATTTTCACATATTCATCTTTACAATCCTGTAAAAATATCAAAACTATGTTTAGCTGACAGCCAGTGCTAGATTTGACACAAAGCCTGTAGTTTGCTGACCCCTGAAGTAGATGGTTTTAAAATTACTCTAGAGAGGTGTCTAAGGAGTTCATTCTTGGCCTCTTTCCTTAGTGATATTACCTGCTAGAATGCAAGGGACAATGATCTATTGTGAGGAATGATGTAAGAAAAAATTGTAAGGTGAATGGAAAGATTGTCAAGTAACACTGCACACCCAAGTGAAGGTAAAAACAAAACAAGTGACAGAATCAATCCACACAATTGTTGGCGCCATCTGGGGCAAATTTGCTTAAAACAAACAGGTGGATTAATGTAATGTTGGGATTTGTCATATGAGAGGATGGGGGTTCTGATGGGAAATGTTTGCGTTGAGTGACCATGAGTAAAAGCTGAGCAGAAAGGAGGGATGGAAACCAACAAGAACAACAAGGAGAAACTGAAGACTCAGAGGCAAGGATGAAGCCATGAGGCAGGTTTCAGGAACTTTTCCAGAAATGTTACAGCCAAACTAAGCATAAAATGCATTTCCTTTTTGTGCTCCATAAATAGAACCATGCTATATTCTGTTCTGCACTTTGCTTTTATTCACTAATAACTTATCTTTCCAGCTGCATAGTGTTTCATTACATGGATTTGCCATGACTTCTGAAGACTCTTGGTGGACATTTAGGTTTTTTCCAGCATTAGGTTTGACTAGAAATCTAGAATGAACATTGTTATATGTCATTCCTCTTTCACTTTTTGCAAATGAATCTTAGGATGAATTTCCATACATGAAATTGCTGAGTCTAAAAGTTATATGCATGTGGAATTTTGTTGGCTGTTGCCAAATGAATTACCCTACATTACAGACTGCACCAATTTCCATTCCCAATGATGATGGGGAATAAGGTTCGTTTCCCCACAATCTCATCAACAATGGATGTTATCAAACCTTTCCATCTTTGCCAATCTGATAAGGGAAATAAATGGTGCCCCAATTTTTATTTTCACTTCTTAATTACAAGGGAAGTCAATCATTATTTCTACTTATATTAGTTACTTGTATTTCTTTTCCTGCGAACTGGCTATTTTTATCCTTCCCTCTATTTTTGTTAGGTTATTTATCTCTTTCTTATTGATGTATGTGGTTCTTGCACATTAAGAAACCTAGCCCTTTTTCAAATGTCTTGCAAATATTTTCCCAGTTTTCTTATTTAAAAAAAATTTTTTTTAAGTTTATTTATGTATTCTGAGAGAAAGCACACATGCACGTGTGTGTGAGCAGGGGAGGAGCAGAGGCAGGGAGAGAGAATCCCAAGCAGGCTCTGTACTGACAATGCAGAGAGCCCCAGGCTTAGCTCAAACTCAGGAACCTTGAGATCATGACCTGAGCCGAGATCAAGAGTTATATGCTTAATAGACTGAGCCATCCACGCACCCCTACTATTTGTCTTTCTTAATGAACTTCATGCATTGCAAAAGATTATATGTTTTATATTTCAAATTCTTTCATCCTGTTTTTAAAATCTGCTTTTTGCCTTCCATACTCCAAATGGCTAGGAAGTTTTCCTCAACACCATTTATTGAAGGATCTGTCTTTTCCTATATAAAGTTGTCTCTATGTTCGCACTCCTATTCTGTAATCTATCTGTATCCTGTGTCAAGACCTGCCAAATTGTTTTCATAACTGCAGTTTTATAATTATCTTTTATATTTGGAAGAGCTTTTATCTACATCACTGGCCCTTCTTTTCCATGATCTAAACAGAAGATTTTTGAAGAAAAATTAAGAACATTAGTCTGAAAACTACAAAGGAAACCAACCTCATGTTCCTGGCTGAGAGATCAGAATATAACCAAGGGATTGCTAGGGAAATGGCATTGTCAAACAGAAGACCGATTTCAGGGATGGTGAGTAAATATGATGGCATTTTTTCTTTCTTTCTTTCTTTCAAATTTTTATTTAAATTCTAGTGAGCTAATGCGTAGTGTAATATTGGTTTCAGGCATCGAATTTAGTGATTCATCACTTACATACGATAACCAGTGCTCATCATAACAAGTGAAGGCATTTTTTCCTAGCAATGAACATGGTACTGAATGAATTGAGAGCATTGTGAGGGCCTGAGAGAAAGGAAGGGGAAAGAGAAGAAGGAAGGGAGAAAGAGAGAGGGGCATAGGCAGAGAAGAAGGAAATTATCTGACAGAAGACCAAAGAAATGAGGGTGTGAACTACAGAAATGGTGGGGCAGGGTGTGTGTGTGTGTGGGGGGGGGGGGGGGGAGGTCATTACCACAGAAAGGAAACAGAAGAGGCAGTAGAATTTACTTAAAAATCAAACATTTAGGGGTACCTGCGTGGCTCAATCAGTTAAGTGTCCAGCTTCCGCTAAGGTCATGATTTCATGGTTCGTAAGTTTGAACCCCATATTGGGCTCTGCATTGACAGTGCTGAGCTTCCTTGGGATTCTCTCTCTGCCCCTGTTCTGAGAGCGCTCTAAATAAAAAACTTTAAGATAAACTTGAAAAAAAATTTTTAATAAAAATAAATAAATAAATAAATAAATAAATAAATAAAACATTTAAAAACCTGTACTGGATGCCTGGGTGGTTCAGTCAGTCAAGCCTCTGACTTCAGCTCAGGTCATGATTGACGTGGGAAACAAAGGCAAAAGGAAATGGCAGATAAAATTAAATTTCCTTATAACCTGCAGCCCATTACAAATACTTGAGGCTGGGAGAGTAAAATGTTTCTCCAGGAACTCCCTACTATCTTAATGCTAATGCTTTGCTAGAGGGAAAAACAACCTTAGCTTGACAATACCTGGGCCACAGTGTCCTGGGAGTCTTCTTTAGCATATGAAAATCTCATTGGAAACTTCCACTGGACTTTACCTCCCCCAACACCATAATATATAACCAGTCTCTCCTCATGGTCCCAGGGCAGCTCTTCTACCCACCGGTCCTGTCATGTGCTTTAATAAAATCACCTTTTTTGCACTAAAGATGTCTCAAGAATTCTTCCTTGGCCATCGGCTCTGGACCCCACAACTCCACCAACACCCCGTAAAACCTCATCAATGATCTCAGGGTCCCTTCAGTTGGAGCCCCACATGGGGCTCACCACTGTCAGCGCAGAGTCTGCTTTAGATCCTCTGTCCCCCTTGCTGCCCCTCCCCCTCTCATTCTTTCTCTCTCTCTCTCTCTCTCTCTCTCTCTCTCTCTCTCTCTCTTTCTCTCTCTCTCTCAGAAATGAACATTTAAAAAATAAAAAAATAAAAACCTGTACTGAATGAACATCAGAGGACCTGGGGTGTCAGGCCTGGCATTGGAGTAAATACTTCATCTCTCCAGTTCTTTAATTAAAAAAAAAAAAAAAAAGAAAATGGGTAGAATTAAATCTGGCCTATCTTTAGCAAGACAAAATGGCCGATGTGAGAGATGTTTTGCATTAACTATAGAAATGAAGGTTAAGGGGTTCAAAGTGCTGGTATGGACAGTTTGGGATATTTTACTTATATTACCCCACTTATCCTTTAAGACTTAATATGAATTTTTGAATAGGTAAAACGTTTACATGATTTGAGAGTCAAAATCATATAAGTTACACAGAATTATTGCTCCTACCTCTGCCCACTCCTCCCAGCCCATTTGCTAATCTACCCCCATCTCTAAAGATTTATTAGTTTGTTTGCAAATACTAATATTGGTATATTTTTCCCTATCGTCTCCCCTTTCTTACACAAAAGGAACTACATTAGATGCCTTGTTTTTTTATCATGTAATATGTCCTAGAAAATGTTCCATGTCTATACATAGACATCCTCATTTTTTTAAAGCTAGTGTGGATGTAACAGAATTTAACATGTCCCCTACTAATGGACATTTGAGTTGCTCATTCGATGTGACAAATGCAGCAATTAATAACCCTGGACCAATGTCAGTTTTAAGTGTTGAAAGGGCGGGCCTACGCCGGCCGACTCCATCTTGTTCTGTGTCCTTCACCTTGACCACACCTCCTCCCCTTGAGTAACCCCCCCCCCTCACCTGCCTAACAGGACTCAGACCCTTCCCCAGGACCCTTCCCCAGCCAATCGGCTGAGGCCATAGCCATTACCTCACCAACTGCCCCTAGGCCCCAATAAAACCTTTGTCCTTTTGAAACTCGCTCTCTCTCCCTGGTATCTCACCGCTGCTCCGTCGGTGCAGGTAGGGGATTGAGCTCGAGCTAGCTCGAATAAAGGCTCTTTGCTTTTGCATCGGACTCGGCTCCCTAGTGGTCTTTGGGAATCACGAATTCTGGGCATAACTGTGTGTACAGGTATTATCTGTTAGATAAATCATGAAATTGAGGTTGTTAAAGCACTAATTGATGAGGAGAACAAAGGCAAGAGAAAGTAGCCAAAATTAAATTTCCTTACAGCTTGAAGCTCAGATAAGATACCAGAGACACGCAGAACGTGACCTTCCTCAAGGAACTCATGGCTGCCTTAATGCCTTAATGTTTATGTCTTTAATTAAAGACTAAGAGTAAGCAACCGGGGTGCCTGAGTGGCTCAGTTGGCTAAGCGTCTGACTTCGGCTCAGGTCATGATCTCACCGTTCGTGAATTCCAGCCCCTCCATTGGGTTCTGGGCTGACAGCTCACAGCTTGGAGCCTGCTTCAGATTCTGTGTCTCCCTCTGTCTGCCCCTCCGCTGCTTGCACTCTCTCACATTGTCTCAAAAATAAATAAATGTTAAAAAAAATTTTTTTAAAGACTAAGAGTAACCATATCTTTCTTTCATGTTTATTTATTTATTTACTTAGAGACAGAGAGAGAGAGCACTTGTGCATGAGAGCAGGTGGGGGGCAGGGGGAGGAGGGGCAGAGAGAGAATCCCAAACAGGCTCCACGCTGAGTGTTGCAGGGCTCAGTCCCACAACCTTGAGGTCACAACCTGAACCCCTATCAAGAGACAGATGTTCAACCAACTGAGCCATCCAACTGCCCCAAGAATAACCTTATCTTAACAGCAGCTAGCCCCTCAAGGTCCCAAAAGCCTTGCTTCCAAATTCCTTAGAGAGTTAAACTGTCCCTAACCCTCACTAATTAAAAAGTATATAATCAGCCACTCCTCACAATCTCAGTGCAGCTCTTTCTGCCCCTGGGTCCTGTCTCTGTGCTATAATAAAATAATTTGCACCAAAAAGTTTTAAGAATTCTTTCCTGGCCGTTCGCTCTCAAACCCAAACTTCAAATCACATCAGCAATGCTTCCATAGCTTTGCAGACATTGCAAGATTCCCCTCAGCAGGGATCATGCCATTTTTGTCATTCCACCCACATCATGTGACAGTGCCCACTATCCCCACAGCATAGCCAAAACAATGTGTTGTCTCAAAATTTTGACTTTTGCAAATCTCATAGGGAGAAATGGCATCTCGGTAGAGTTTTCTGTGTTTTTTTAAAATTCTGTGCTTTTTCTCCTTCTAATTTCTTTAACTTATTAATAATAGCTATTTTAAAGTTTGTGTCCACTAACCCCAGTGTTTGGATAATCATGGCATCTGCTTCTATTGGTTATTCGTTATTTTTTTCTCTGATTCACATTTTTGCACATTTTGTATCGTATGCCAGTGTTTGTGGATAAAGGAAGTAAAAACTCTCCAGGTCTTCCATGATCGGGCCGCACTTTTTTCCAGAAAAACTGTGTATTTCAATAAAAAACAAAACAACAAAGCACAGCCCCATCATGGAAGGAATTGATCATTTTGTATCAGTTGTCCCAGGTAACTGTTACTACTTTTCAATAGAAAGGAAATCTACTTCAGAAACATTTTCTTGAATTTTCATTTTAAATATTTGTTTTGTCCCTTTATTTCAGTTTTTCCTCAGGGACTCCAATTTTACATATCTTGGATCTCCTTTATCTGTCTTTCATTGCTTCCACATTCTCGCTAAACCTTTTCATTTCTTTATTTCATTTTCTTCACTGTTACTACCCTTATGCTTTACGCCTCTTACTGTTCTAGTATCTCCTCTCTCTGGTGCTTCTTCTAAGTTAGTCTTCCTTCCCTTTTCCAGTTCTTTCTTGAATTCTCTCCATTCTCCTCTCATATTCCCCTGTTATCTGTCTCTTACCTTCTGTTCTCAGAATGTTCTTCTCTGAGTTCCTATAATTCTGATTCCCCCTAGCTGCAATTGTTTCATTAAATGTTTAAATTTATCTTGGAATATTGTGTTATAATTTTCCTCTACTTTGTGGCAACACTTCTGGTGAGTTTTCTTCATATCCAGACTTTTACTTCTCTGCTTTAAAAAAATTTTTTTAATGTTTATTTATTTTTGAGAGAGAGAGAGGAGGAGAGGGGCAGAGAGAAAGGGAGACACAGAATCCAAAGCAGGCTCCAGGCTCTGAGCTGTCAGCACAGAGCCCGACACAGGGCTCAAACCCACGAACTGTGAGATCACAGTTGAAGTCGGACGCTTACCCAACTGAGCCACCCAGGTGCCCCTTCTTTGTGCTTTTTTTTTTTTTTTTAAATAATAATACCTTTGTATTGATGTTGCTGTTTCACTCTTTTATTTGAATGAGTTTGATTTTCCTGGGCCAGCTATTTGCAGGAGTATCCTGTGGAAGGGGAGTCAGAGAAGCAGAGTGTTCCCCGCTTCTCAGTGTGAGGACTCTTCCACTGCTACATGGAAGGATGCTTTCTTTAATACATAGTTCCCTATGTAGCCAAGATTCCTCAGATTCTTACATCCTAACTTGGTTCAGAGGGAATCATACTACACTCTCTTTCCTTCCTTCCATTCTCCAACACTACCAAGAGACACTGTCATCCACCTTCCCAGGTGGTCTCTCTTTTTAAAAAGCGGTGCGGGGCGCCTAGGTGGCGCAGTCGGTTAAGCGTCCGACTTCAGCCAGGTCACGATCTCGCGGTCCGTGAGTTCGAGCCCCGCGTCGGGCTCTGGGCTGATGGCTCAGAGCCTGGAGACTGCTTCAGATTCTGTGTCTACCCCTGTCTCTGCCCCTCCCCTGCTCACTCTCTGTTGTCTCACAGTCTCTCAATAATAAATAAACGTTAAAAATAAATAAATAAATAAATAAATAAATAAATAAATAAAAAGTAGTGCTTCCTTAAAAATTTCCTTTGATAGACTCCCAGGCACTTTCTGTGCCTTCTCTGCCCACCCCCCAACATGTGCCCCACCCTGTTGCTTCCCTATCCTATTCATAGCCATTTCCTCTCAAGGTGGGTCCTTCTCAGAAATCTGAAGGTTCATATTTGCTAGTGGCTTTTTTAGCTTGCCACCACTAGGGCCTCTGTGTATTCTCTGACCCACTCCCCCTTGCTCATCATGCTGTCTCCCAGTTGTCGCTTTCCATACTGGTTCTGCTGGCTTAGAGCTTTGGGCTGCAATTACATATTTTAGAGTTTGTAAGTTTTCTCTGTTCCTAGTTTCACTGATAATTATAGTTCCTGTATGGGTTTTTGGGTTGTTTTCTAGGAGGAAAAGTGGGCAGACCAGAACTAGGCTGTCACCATATCCCTGCAAGAAACTCTCAAGATACCTTTCGGAGAGAAATGTGGTAAGAAACTAAAAGCAGTCTAAAACATTAAGTGGCTATTTTTCTGGTGTGTATGTCCTGGCTTCTCTGCTGGGGTGTGAGCCTCTGGAGAACAGGAACTAGCCCCTGTGGTGCATGGCACAAGGTCCACCTTTACAGGCCATTGGCTAACAGTCACAGCAAAGCCCACTTGACTCTAGCCTTGCCCACCACATGCCCCTCCAGATACACGGCTCCCCA
The DNA here is from genome assembly GCF_014898765.1 of Herpailurus yagouaroundi. Taxonomy (NCBI): domain Eukaryota; kingdom Metazoa; phylum Chordata; class Mammalia; order Carnivora; family Felidae; genus Herpailurus; species Herpailurus yagouaroundi. The sequence goes on along the minus strand of NW_024412447.1, from coordinate 6,596,621 downwards.
TACTTGTTTCTGAAGTTGCACTGCTTAAGTTGCAAGAGCTTTTCCCATATCTGTGTTCTTTAGAGAGCAAAGTGGGAAGGCGTTGCTGATTGGTACTGTTCAGATGAAAAATGGGTATGAAGCCAGCAGAGGACTTGGATCACTGTTCTATCCCCTTCATTGTCCTAAGGCATTTGTACTTACCAGCTACACCAGGGAGCTAAGAGCTCCCCATTCTGTAAGCACCAGGAGGACCGTGAAGGGGACACGTTAGAGATGCCCTCAGGAGGTCTCCGGCTCTAGTGAGAGGAGGCAACACCCATACATTGGTTGGCTAACTTGCTTGTGCTTCCTCCAGAGCACAGACCCATTAGGCTCAGACTTCCAGATCTGGGAGCTCAATCCTGAGAAGCGTTCACCCTTTAACCACTCCCAACCCTTCCCTCTAACACAGACTTAGGAAGTTTCCTGCACTGAGTCCCATCTTTGTCTGGGGACATCACTTTTTTCTTATTAACGTCACTAACTCAAACACCTTCTGTTGTTTTTGCTTTTGTTGTTTTGTTTTTGTTTTACAAAAGCTGACTTCACTTGACCATTTTGTAATATTTCTTCCTCCCTTCCTGTCCTCTAAGCTGGTATGGATTAAAAGACAGTAGTCCTTTTATTGAAAGCACTTGCCTCCCCCCCCCCCAAAAAAAAAAACCACTCAGGAAACTCAGAAAAATTCAAAAAATTTTTTTAACGAATTGCAAATACAAGCAAGACAGAATCACTGTGAGTGTGGGGAAGTAGAACATGGATCTGACACTCAGGAAGCTCACCAAAAGCAGCAGAAACTGGCTGCCGCTTACGCCTCCACACACGCACTCACACAGCTGCCGATGGCGGAGGACGCTCTCCTGGACTAGGTAATTGTTTCTTCCTTCAGCAGTGTCTCCTTTTGTATTGAGCTCAGGTCTCCTCCCAGACTCTCCATATTCTCCAGGTGTATGACCCCTTGGGTCTCCTGGATACTCTGGGAATTGGGCAACAAACGGCAGCGAAGGCAGGCTGCTTCTTGAAAGAGGCAGATGGCACCTGGGTGACAGCGAAAGTTCAGGTCAGAGTTGAGTCAAGCTCTCCGTGCCCTAGAGGTCAGGCACTCCCTCCTTTAATGTGTGACCCCTTCCGGTCTGCACCCACCTTCCCTAGTTCTCCCCTCCGATGTAGAGAATTACAGAGATAGATGGGAAAACAGGACCCATTACAAGACAAGGCATACAAATAGATGGATAAACTCACAGAACCACAGCCAGTGTTGGAAGGCATCTTAGCAACTGTCTAACTATTAATAGGCAAGAAAAAGAGCTTTAAGACATAAAACCCAGGCTTTTTGAGGCAACTCAAGACCCTCAGTAAAGTAAAATGGAAGAAGAGAATTGATGTCATAGAACAAATAGAGGTATCTTGAGTGAACAGTAAATGCTGTATTAAGGTTAAGACTCAGATAAAGGACAACTTCTATTTTCAGCAATATAGCAGACTACATACCCTCCCACTAAAAACGACAAAAATTCTAAATAAGATTTTTCTTCAAAAACTAATTTGTAAATATATCAGCAAACTGGCATCAGAGTAAGGCATTCTTAGAAACAAAACCCTAGTGAAAACAGGAACCTAGAGAGTTAAGCAAGCACACAATTAGCCTTCACCTTGGAGACATACACTCAACTCCGGTGACCCTGAGTTTCCATTCTGCGGGCCTTTTGGGGCACAGAAAATGAGAGGAAAAGCCCAGGGCCTACTCAAGATGAATCTAACAAGGGTCTACAAAGCTAGAACTTTGAAGTTACCAAGATTGACTAAGAACTCATAAACAGAGGCTAGCTGTTATATGGATCTGCAACTACACAAATACCTATGTGATTCTAGGCTAGTTGTGCATATAAGCACCAAGCAGAAACAAATGCAGATCCCTTTTTGAGAAAATACTTTATATACAGGCTTCAAAGGATTTCCACCAAAAAATTTGTTTTTTCAAGGAAAATAATTCACAGTCAAAAATCACAACTGTACCAAGAAATAAGATGCCATAAGCAAAAGCCTGCAAAAGCAGCAGCCAACAGACAGAGGCTTGTATTTCAGTTGTTAAACTTGTAAGACACAGAATGTAAAGTATGTTTAACATGCATAATAAAAATATATTTATAGAATAGATTAAAAATATAAGTAGAGAAAAGAGTATAAAAATTAACAAGCATTAAGGAAAAATATAACTTCTGGTTATAAAAACAGATTGACTAAAATAATTAATGGATAAGTTAAATAGCAGATCAGACACAGCTAAAAAGTGAATGGATTAACTTGAAGATACATCTATATAAGTTATTCAGAATACAGCCCAGAAAGACAAAGAGATAGAAGTGGGGGAGGGGGGGGGCCGAAGCAAAGAAATGGAAAGCAAGAGAGAGAGACACACACGCAGGATACAGTAACAAAGTCTAACATACGTCTTCCTGGAAAAGAGGGAAAGAATATAGAAAGAAGATAAAAATATTTGAGAAATTCTGAAAGACATTACTCCTCAGACTCAGTTCACACCACAAATCATAACACAAATATCTACACTTGGCAAAATGCCCAAGAAAGCCTTACAGAAAACAAAGAGTGCCTCAAAAAGAATGATATAGGGGTGCCTGGGTGGCTCAGTCAGTTGAGCCTCTGACTTCGGCTCAGGTCACGATCTCACAGTTCATGAGTTCGAGCCCCACTCTGGGCTCTGTGCTAACGGCGTGGGGCCTGGAGCCCGCTTCAAATTCTGTGTCTTCCTCTCTCTCTGCCCCTCCCCAGCTTGTGCTCTGTCTGTCTGTCTCTCTCTCTCAAAAATAAACAAACATTAGGGGCGCCTGGGTGGCGCAGTCGGTTAGGCGTCCGACTTCAGCCAGGTCACGATCTCGCGCTCCGTGAGTTCGAGCCCCGCGTCGGGCTCTGGGCTGATGGCTCAGAGCCTGGAGCCTGTTTCCGATTCTGTGTCTCCCTCTCTCTCTGCCCCTCCCCCGTTCATGCTCTGTCTCTCTCTGTCCCCAAAATAAATAAACGTTGAAAAAAAAAATTAAAAAAAAAAAAAAACATTAAAAAATTTTTTAAATGATATATTGTTTAAATGTTTATTTATTTTTGACAGAGAGAGAGAGAGAGCACGCGAGAGAGTGGGGGAAGGGCAGAGAGAGAGGGAGACACAGGATCCGAGCATACTCTGCACTGACAGCAGACAGCCTGATGCGGGGCTCGAACTCACGAACCTCGAGATCATGACCTGAGCCAAAGTCTGACACTCAACCGACTGAGCCACCCAAGTGTCCCAAAAGAATGATATTTTTACAGAGTCAGATTAACAACAACAATGGAAGTGGTAAAGTAATAACAGAATATCTTGAATGCTGTGAGAATACTGTCAACTTAAAAATGTAAGTACAGCAGGCTGCCTGGGTGGCTCAGTTGGTTAAGCATCTTGATTTGGGCTTGGGTCATGATTTCGCAGTTCGTGAGTTTGAGAGTGGGATATTCTCTCTCTCTCTCTCAAAATAAATAAATAAACTTAAAAAAATACTATCTAAAAAAATGTAAGTATGGCAAAATTAATTTTAGTAAACAAAAATGAAAGGAAGATAATTTCATACAAACAAAATATGAGAGAAAGTGTATCTCTAACTGAACCTCACTAAAACACATTATAAAGGATGTATTTCAGGCAGAAGGACAGAGGGTCCTTAGACAGAAGGTCTGAGGTTTGATGAGCATCTAAACTGATAAATATGTGGGTAAATTTAAACAAATAAATATTAAATGCATAAAGTAACAATACTGTCAAATATACAGAACTAAAAAGAAAACAGAAGAAACTAAAACATTGTGCAAAATAGCATATAAATTAGGAGGGAAGTACCTTGTATTACTTATGAAGAAAATAAATGTGTTGATGAACTTCCAACTTTGTTAAGTAAGCGTATTAAAATGTCAAGACTAACTACTACAAAAATACAAATAGATTCCATAACTTCCAAACTAAAGAGGGGGAGGATATAATGAGAAATGTATAGATAAAAGTCAATCAATTAGAAGCAAGGCAAGAGAGGTGGGACTGGGGAGCAGAAAAAATTGAAAGCACGAGGTAAGGTGGTAGAAAAAATACAAATATGGGGCACCTGGGTGGCTCAGTCAATCAGGTGTCCAACTCTTGATATTGGCTGAGGTCATAATCTCACAGTTCTTGAGATCGAGCCCCACATTGGGATCTGCACTGGCAGTGTGGATGGAGCCTGCTTGGGATTCTCTGTCTTCCTCTCTCTCTGCCCCTCTCCCACTCTCACTCTCTCTCTCTCTCTCAAAATAAATAAAATAAACTTCAAAAAAAAGGATCAAATGTATCAGTAGTCACAATAAATGTCAGTCAATAATAAATGCTCCAGTTAAAAGACAAAGAGTGTAGGGGGAGCCTAAGTGGCTCAGTGGATTAAGTGCCCGACTTTGGCTCAGGTCATCATCTCACAGTTCGTGAGACTGAGCCCTGAGTCAGGCTCTGTACTGAGAGCTCAGAGCCTGGAGCCTGCTTTGGCTTCTGTGTCTCCCCTTCTCTCTGCCCCTCCCCCGCTTGTATTCTCATTCTCATTCTCTCTCTCTCTCTCAAAAATAAATAAACATTTAAAAAAACAAAGATTGTAAGACTAGATGAAAAAATACAATCATAAGCTATGTGTTACATATAAGTAAAAGATCAAAAAGATATAGAACAGGCAAATACTGACCTAAAGAATGTAGAAATAGCTAGAGTAATATCAGATAAAACAGACTTTAACAAAAGGGATTTCTAGAAATTAAAAAGATCATGGCATAATGATTAAATAAAAGTTCAATTCACCAGTAAAACAGAACAATTCTAAATCAAGATTTGAACAATATAATAAACAAGCTTGATCTGATGTTTATAAATGAAAAGTTGTATTCACATAAAACATGAAAGTGGACCTCAGACTAGACTATAAAACATGTCTCAATAAATCTGAACACATTAGGATTATACAGACCATGATCTCTCATCAAATTGAAATTAAGTTAAAATCATTAACACAAGATACAGTAAAAAATTATATGCTTAGAAATTTAAAAGTATATTTTAAAATACTTCATGGATCCAAAATATCATAAGGGGAACTGGAAAATGTTTGAAATAGAACAATAACATAAAATATTACATATGAAAATGGGAGATTCAAATAAAGCAATTCTCACAGGGAAAATAGAGCTTTACTTGTCTACTTAGAAAAGAAGTAAGCTATGAGTTTAGATCGTGATTTAAGAAGCTGGAAACGGAATAGCAGAATAAATACAAAAAAGAAGTAGGGAAGGAAGTTCAAAATAAGAAGTAAAAATTAATTCAATAGAAAACAAACATAAAATATGAAGGTTCAAGAAAGCTTAAACCTGGTTCTTTGAAAAGACTAAAAATATGGTAAACTCTGACAAAATTGGCAATGAAAAAAGAGAAAATTAGGTATGAAAAAAGAAGCACATCACTACAGGTGCATCACAAAATAAAGAGTTAAAAAAGAAAACATTTTGAATAAACTTATGCCAATAAATTTCAAATTTTAAACAAAATGTATAAGCTTATAGACATATATAAATTACTGAAACTAACTCAAAAGGAAATAAAATCCCTGAATAGTCCTATAGTCATTTAAGAAACTGAATCGTGATCTTAAAATTCTCCCACAGAGAAATACCATATTCCTTCTACAGGCAAGCTTAGTTATACAATTAAATACTTAAGATGGTAAAAATGAATGAACCTTAAGAGTTCTTCATATTACCATGGAGGTTACAATGTTGATCAAACATAACAAGTTCCAGAAAAATAAATATAGTATGATTATACAAAGTTTTAAAACATGTAAGACTAAGTAATATATTAAGGATATATATGTGGGTAGTAATATGATTATCATAAATTGCAGAATAATTGGTTCCCGAGGGGAGAAAGGAGGACAAGATCAGGAAGAGCCACATGGTTGAGGGGGCAGGACTTCAAAGATTCTTAATATTCTAACATATTTCATTAATGCAGACAAGCCAATATTCTTCACTTAACATCTCTGAAATAAGGATGTGCCTTACAAGTTATACCACCTTAGAATTATTCCTAGCATCCTTTTTTCTCTTTCAGTGGTAAATAAAATAAAGGTGTAACTTACAAACAATGGATTCCATGAAAATATGGCTAGTTCTTAAACTATATGGTGGAAATGGGTGCACAGTTTATTTTTAATTACCTCTTATATATTATAAATGTTTTTATATATTCAGTGTATAATAAAATCAAGTTAACACAGATTATGTCATGGGTCAGATTAATATAGTAGGAAGAAGATTAGGAAAAAGGACAAAATCAAATAGGATCGGGACTTAGACAGTGATGGTATATAAAATAAGAGAGTAAAGCGAGACTGAGGTGAATAAGATTGTAGATTCCGAGATAGAGATAGAGATAGGCATAGAAACCCTTTGGAGCCAGGACAGAGTAAGACAGAATATGAGATCTGGAGGTTGGTTCCAAAGTCAAAGAGGAGGAAGATGGGCTATAGGGCTGAGGCTCTAGAGCAGTGCTGTTGAGTAGAACTTCTGCAACGATGGAAATATCTGCATCTGCACCATTCAATATGGCAGCCACTAGACACATAATAATGTGGTTACTGAACATCTGAAATGTGGCTAGCATGACCGAGAAACTGAATTTCTATTTATTTCAAGTAATGAAATGGCCACAAGTAGCTAGTGACCACAGTTTTGGACAGTGTTGCTCTAGAGTGTCCATGGCTTCTGAATCCAGACAGAGGGCAGGGAGAAGGGCACTAGCCCCAGGACACTCACCAGCCACTATGAACAGAAGGATGGCAAAGCCCAGAACGTAGTAAGGCCACTGCACCGAGAACTTGGGGGGGCTGGGCTTCATCCTCAGATTCTGGATCTCCAGGGCATGCAGCAACAAGGCCAGGAAGGCACTGGCCCCTGCAGGGTCATAGGGAAGCACTCTTGATCTCCTCACATGGTTCCCACCTTTGCTCTTAATCAGACAGAGTCACATGGCTTACAGCCTGTATGGTTCCTACATGGAGGCTCCTTTCTCCAGCCCACACCTGTGCCCTCTCAGAGTCAATAACCTCTACCCCACATGCCTGTCTTGCCCTCCTTCCCAACACATTTCAAAGCCCATGTGCCTCACCTCCCAGAGGCCCCATAACCAGAAATCCCTTTCCCTGGTACCCTCTGTGCCTGTGCCATTGGCTGACTCCAGACGGGGCCCTCTGGGTGTGATGCTTTGGGTGCAATTCAACCTGATTTTCCCACTGTGAGCGTTCCACCTCCTCCATGTGATGGGAGCCTCCCAGGGTAGGGCCTTGGCCAGCCTTTTAAAGTCAAAAGGTTCCAAAGGGCAGAGATGGTGTCTTCCATCCATTCATCCAACAAACACTTATATTTCACTCACATATTTCACTTGTGTATTATCATTCTGTGTCAGATTCTATGAAAGTCACTGGGATAGAGATTATGGTAAAAAGACCCCCAGACAAATGACCCCAAGCCAACATAGTGAGGGTGGAGCTAGCTGGAAGTACAGGGTGCTGTGCAGCCTCAGAGAGAGGTACTGTGATCCGGGGTGGGGGGGAAGGCTGCCTCAGAGAAGGCCACAGGTGAGAGGGTCCCTAAAAATTCTCTCTCCTGACACCACAGAGACCAACCATCTCCCTGCCTTTGGGCCCCTCCCCAGCCCCTTCCCAAGGCTGAGGCCTGCCTGACAACAAGGCTTGCCTGCCTGTTCCACACCTGTGAGGAAGCTGATGAAGGCTGACACCAAATTGTGCTTCCGGGTCCTCGGAAACAGCTGAGATGCAAAGGACACCAGGATGAAGGTGGTGAGGAAAGACAGGACAACCGCGGACAGCAGGAAAACGCGGCCGAGAATGATGTACACTGTGGGGGAGGGGAGGCTGGGCTGCAGCTGGACCCCTGACCCGTGACAAGGGACAGAGCCCCGCAGAGCCTGCAAAGAGAAGCCCCCCCACCAGCTTACCACCCTCAGTCCCACAGCATGGCCTGGGACCCCAGCTCTGACCCCTCCACTTTGCCCCCAACAATGAATGCTCTGGTTCCAACATTTTGTTCCCCGTGACATGGAAGTGTGTGGGGAAAAAAAATTAGATGGACAAACAGTCATTTTGGTAAGCAACATAAATGATACAAGTTGCATGTGGAAATGTGAAGAACTCCATCAATACTGGTCACACTGAAATAAGTGGCTAGTGGAAAATCAGAACCTGTGAGGTTGAGATGTTCTGAATTCTGTGGGGAATGCTTATTTAATTATCCCAGTTAACACAAGTCATGAAATAGATCCAAAATAGCAGAGCAAGGGACTTGATGACAGGGTGATTTATTCCCCTATTATTGGCATGATTCAGACCCATGTTAAAATGAGGTTTTTAGGGTTTCTTTGGGGGGGGTGGTACAAAAAAAGATGATTTTATTAAAGCACGGGGACAGGACCCACGGGCAGAAAGAGCTGCCGTTAATATGAGTTTTTATAGCCTTCTAAGCACGCAGAGATGGACAGCTGGGGGTGGGACAAAAAGACAAACATATCACTAAACTCCTAAGACAAAGGTATCGCTAAACTTCTAGAATCTACTCTTGGGCTAAACCAATGGTTTTCAACTGGAGGCAGGTTTGCACCTCCTCACCCCGGGGATATTTGGCAATGCTAAGAGGTAAGTTGGTTGTCACAACTGAGGGTAGGGGGTGCTACTGGCATCAAGTGGGCCGTAGAGGGCAGGGGTGCTACTAACTGTCCTGCAAACAACAGGAGAGCCCCGCAACAAAGATTTTCCAGCCAAAGTGTCAGTAGTACCGAGGCTGAGCAACTCCAGGTCAAGGAGCTCACACAGTGTGGCCCATCTTCCCCCAAAGAGGCTTCTCCTCTTCTGTTATCAGGAGAGAACCCCTATATCCCCCAGGTTCACCTCCTTTCCAAGACAGACATCCCCCTGACCCTCTCAAGCCCCTTATAAAAACACAGCCTCAAGTGCATCCACAGTCCACTGAGCTCATATTTCTGTGCATTCCCTTCGAAATGTCCTCAGGCCTGAGCACATTCTCTGTAGAGCAGCCACCCACAGTCGGACGGGCGTTTGGAAGTGAGGCTGAAATCCAGCCTCACAGAGTAGGGCAGGACCCCCGCCCCTCCATCCTAGATGGAGCCAGCCCTACCCCGCAAATAAACTTTGTTGCTGACACATTTGCTCCTGACCCTGGTGGTCAACCTGATATTATCAACCTTCTCCTGGCCACTACTTTCCTCTAACCCCAAAAGTAGAGACTCAGAAAATGCCCTTAGGGGCTTATTAAATTCTGTCCTCTCTGTCACCCAAACTGCCCACACTGGCCCATCTCCCTCTGCCCCATCCCCACCTCCATCCCTCCTTACCTGATAAGGGTCGAGGCTTCCAGCATTTGATATGGAAACAGTTCTCAAACAGGCCACTGAAAAACACTTCGTGGGACTCCTCGTTTACAAGCCGCACCCAGAAGGGAAAGATGGAGACCAGCAGTATAAGCAGGTAGCCCAGGGAGGTCAAGGCTGGGGCTATGGCCCACGTGAACCCCTTCATGTCCTTGTCCTCCAAAGTCAGCATCACCTGTTCAAGGGAAAAGTGAAGGCTTCTCAAGTGGAACACAGGGAAGGAGATGATGCCTACACAAACGGTAGCACATATGTGAGGCTCGGGAAATGGTGATTTCCTTGCCTGGATAAACTTTACAGCCTCACAGACTTCTTCAGCAGACCTAAAAAAATGCATAAAACATTTTTTTTGCCGCTAAGTCACTGGGTGATCTTGGGTAAGCAGGGTCCCTTCTCTGAGCCCTAATTTCCACCTCAATAAAATGAGGACGTTGGAATGGGCCATCCCCGAACCCTTCCAACCCTAAAGTTCTCACTGCTCAGTTCTGTTAACTACCACCCACCTACAAAGACCCTCTCCACTAAGCTTGGCAGGCAGCTAACAGTTAAGAGCTTTGGGGATTTCAGAATGATGATGAGAGAGATAATAAGGCTGGGGTCTGAGGTGCAAAGCCCTCAGTGTGAGGGGTTGCTCTCTCCAGTCCTCATCCTGTGTGAACACCCATGCTCAGGCCCAACACCTGGAGAGGCTCCAATGCAGACCCCCCAAACTGCAGCCGGGGCAAGGAGAGTCTCTAAGGCTGCGGGACCTACTTATCACCACAAACAGGACCAGCCTAATGGCGGAGGGTGGAGTGTGGGTGCCCTCCTGCACCTCCTACCCAAACACGCTGTGTATAACCAGGTACACAGAGTGCTCTTCGAGCGCTGGCAGAGTGGTTTGGAAACATCCCAATGTGCTTTCACCTCCTTCCTGTCACTACTTTTTCTTGTTCCCACCGAACAACTTCATCCTTCCCTCTCTCCAAAGCTCCCCTTTAGACGCTCCCTCCACCCTTCAGGCCTCACTGATGAGTCACTTGAACTTCAGGGCCCCAGTCTCCTTTGCTCTCAAATGATGGAGTTGGTTGGCCCGGAGAGCAGTCCTAGCTCTAAAACTGTCCGGTATAAGTCATGGCGACATCTTGACCCCCCTGCTCTGGGTGGGACGGAGGACACTGGGCGTGGGGTTGCGGTGGGCTGTGGCCTGCCTACACCCACCCCCCCACCCCCCCGCACAACCTCAATTTGTCTAAAACCGCCCTTTGTGTTTTCCCCATTTCAGCCATTCTCCATCACCACATGCTGGCGTGGAGCGCGTGCCGGCCTCTCCCTCTCTCCATGTCCCCATCTCATCCGCCTTCCTTGTCCTCCCAGGCTTCATCTCTGAAAGTCCCCACACCCACACTGTTCCTGCCCCATGCCCACAGGTCTCCCTCCACTCCTAGAATACCAGAGCCATCCCCAACTCCTCCAGCCTCCTTCCCCACTTTCCTCCTCAAAGCCCAACTCTCCTGTGAAGCTCAGCCTGGTCCTGGCCACTGCACACAACCCTCCCAGCCACCAGCCACTATCCATTCCCTCCACACTTACTGGACGCCCCATGACCAGCTTAGGCCAATGGGGGTGATTCAGGGATGAAAACAGACAGGAACTCGCAGGCTCTTGGTAACTGTGGGGTGAGAGACACAAAAACACGTCACAAGGTGCAATGCTTTCTTCTCCCCTGCCTGGCTTACTTCAGGGCCAGGCATACCCCAGTCCTATCTTCCCCCCTGCCCGGCTGCTCACCAGTGAGAAGGACCTTCGGAACAGCTCTTAGCACTGGGCCTGGATGACTGCGCCCCACAGATATACAACTTGTGGGGTGCATTGATCTAGGCCAGACTCGAAGGACCATAGACCTGTTAATATGACAGGGGATTTGTACATCCTTTTGTAGTGTTGAAACAGAGCAGGAGAGAAAGACCCACCACTGGTCCAGGATCCCAGTCAGTCAGCCCTGGGGCAAGGACCAGAATCCCACATGGCTGCCTCTCCCACCTCAGCTGACCAGGCCAGCAGTTTAGTTTGGAATTTAGTGGCCAGTGAATTCTTCCTACTAGGTAAGCTCATTTGCATGTGTGAGAAAGGGAGAGTGGGGGGGGGGGGGGGCGATGTAGAACTGCCAACTTTTTATTTTGCCACAAACATTCAAAATAAAACAAAAACAACTGTGACAGTTATTGTGACAGTAATAGTTATTACTATTACAGAGTGTTTTAACTATTATTTAAAAAGGATCTGTGACACTGGAAAGTAAAAGAGCTGCTAGCTATGTGGAGCCTGGAGGACTGGCATCTGGGAAGCAGGGCTTGTGCGGAAGCAGGGCTTCTCACTCTGGGCTCCCTCTGGGACAGTTCCTGAGCTACCCTGCAGCAGCCAGAATGCACCCCTGTCCCCACCCCACCCCCAGGCCGTGCAACCCCGGGGTCAGCTGGGACCTGCGCTAGGGGATGAATGAGGTGGGTGACATAAAGTACATCTGGGTTGGAATGGTGGGGGTACCTGTCAGGGTCACAGGGTGTCTCACTCCCTTTTCCCACCAGTCATTAGTGGCAACTTGGGCAGCAAATTGATTCGGGTTTGCTCTGAGGTTCCTTCCTACTGAAAAGCCTCCTGGGCCCTTCCCTTGCCCCAAAGCCACAGTGACATTTTCTGGAAACAACGATGGACCCAGATCTGATCATCCCCCCACCCCTGCCACCTCTGATCATCCCCCCAGCCCCGCCACCGCAGTGGGTCGCAAAAGCCTGGGGGGTGGCCTGAAGGCGGCAGGGGGAGGGGTGCTGGGGGCCCTCTCCACGCCCCCAATCCTTGGGCCCACCTTGCCGCTCCCTCCCGGGTGGTCTCTCCTCCCTCCTGGGGCACCTTCGGGGTTTCCGGGCCTCTAGGGCAGGGCTTCCCTCTAGGCCAGCCCCTCATCCAACCCTTTGGCCCAGAGCTTGTCCCTCTGTCCAGAGCTTCCGTTGGCCCGGAGGCGGGAGCAAGAATGCGCCCTCTCCTGACAGAGCCCACGGAGCCCGCGTGGGGCCCTGGGGCGGAGGGTGGGGGCTCATCGGCCCTGCAGCTTCACCTGCCCACTCACCTGGCCCTCGGCCCCGGGGTACCTGACCTCCGGGGCTGTTTGCAGAACGGACCTCGCGCACCCGTACGCCAAACGGGGTGGAAGTGATCTCGAGCCGGGCAGATCTCAATTCGAATTCCAGCTCTGCCATTACCAGCAGGGTGACCTTGGGTAATTTACTTCTTCTTGGGTGTCAGTTTTCTCGTCTGTGAAGTGGGAATAATAATAGTAACTCCTCTTGTTGGAGGGCTAAAAGGGTCCAATGACCCGTCCAATGACAAGCCCCCCTGACTCCTCAGGAGCCTGCCAGTTCATTCCCCTTCTCCAAGACCCTCATCCCCGATCACCCCACTCCTGCAGCCTCCCAAGCCTTTGTCCTGTGCGTGGGCCCGATCACCCTCAGGCCTCCCGGCCCCTCCATCCCTCTCCCCTTCTCTGCCCTCCCCTAAGAAGGCTGGCTACCCTTCTCACCCTGGCGGCTGGTTTCAACCTGGGGGAAGACTCTTCAGAGAGGGCAGGACTAACTTCCGGCTTTGGGAGACAGGTAGGGGGTGGCCACACTTAGAGCTGGATAAACCACCAGCAGCACCACACACAACCCCCACTCCGCCCCACTTTGAGTCTGCTTTCACCAAGGAAATGCATTTGTAACTCTAAGATTTTTAAAAGCCAGTACCATGTCTGGCACCGGCTCACCTCTCCTCTGGCCCTGACATATTCAAAACCGAGATGGGATGGGCCACTAATTCACCCAGTCACCTATCACGTGAGAGGCATGTGACAGGCCCCTATACTGTCCAGGATTGTATCTCTCAAAGTTTCAGAACCCAATTTGTAAATGTTCCCCAGAGACAGCCTCCACAGGCTTAGCTGGCTCGGGGCAGAGGTCCAGCTGGCAGGACCAGAGCTAGGCCAGGAAGACCCTCCCCCTTCCCACAACCTTCTGCCCTCGTCTCAGACAGATAACTCTGATCTCCTCCACCCGACAGGTTTTCATTCTCCAGGTGGCAGGGGAAGCAATTCACTTCCAGACTCCAGTCTTCACAGTTAGTCATCCTGGAGGAAAAGAAGGTTTTCCTCAGCCTATTCTCACCCTCTCCTTGTTTCAAGATTTCCCAAGTAAGCATTCTGATTAGCTCAAGTCACTGCTCATTCCACTCTGGCCAGAGAAGATAAGTCAACTGTGCTTCACAGTGGCCAGGCAGACAGGGTCACTGAGAAGTCAGCAATTTGGATTACATATCTGGATCAACATAAAAACTTTCTTAAAGGAAGAGGAATGGTGTCTTCAGAAGAAGGGAGAAATCATGGCAGACCAGGGCAGCATTTTCACGTGCACTGTTATGTTATACTTTTGAATCTCATTACACAGTAAACCCAAATGACAGGCATTATTATCCTCATACTGCAAATGAATAAAGTCTCGGGTTAAGAACTTGCCCAGAAGATCATGGATAGTTGCTAAAAACATTAGGCTGGGGGCGCCTGGGTGGTGCAGTCGGTTAAGCGTCCGACTTCAGCCAGGTCACGATCTCGCGGTCCGTGAGTTCGAGCCCCGCGTCGGGCTCTGGGCTGATGGCTCGGAGCCTGGAGCCTGTTTCCGATTCTGTGTCTCCCTCTCTCTCTGCCCCTCCCCCGTTCATGCTCTGTCTCTCTCTGTCCCAAATAAATAAATAAACGTTGAAAAAAAAATTTTTTTAAAACATTAGGCTGTAGGGGAATACATTATTTGCATGGTGCTAGAGTTTATCGTCCTTACAAATTACTAGTTGCAAAAGGAAAACATACGTTTACGTAGCAGAGATCTGGCAGTCACTACCTGAAACAGGTGAATAAACGGCATGACTTAGGGTGGGATAATATGACGTCGGTTGCCTACGGAGGCATTACAGTATGGAGACATGACCTATGAGGTTTTCTTGCCAAAAATGTTTAATCAAGCCTCTAAACCTCATTCCAGTTTAGAGGAAATACAGGGGGGTGGAGGGAAGTTAAATACCACCACAGGACAACAGGAACCAATTCTGTGAAAAATTCTAAAGGATAACTGTTCTGGACTCCTCCAAAAGTCATTGTCACAAACAAATGAACAAACAAAAGCAGAGGAACTATTCTAGATTAAATGAAACTAAAGAGACATAAAGCCAAATGCAATGTGACCCTGGTTTTTTTTTTTTTCTGATTAGAAATAAAATTGGTATAAAACACATTCTTGGGGCAACCAGGGAATGTCTGAATATAGACTGCATTTTAGATGTTATTAGGAAATTAAATTATTTTTCTTAAGTATGTTAAAAGTGATGCGATTATGTAGGAGACTAACCTTACTTGTAGGAGAAGCATGCCATGCTACTTAGGGGTGAAGGTTATGTCCATGCGTGCTCTCAAATAATTCAGAAAAAAAATTATATGGATAGAAAGTAGATATGGATAAGTGATAATAATTACTTATCTACATAGAGGATATATAGCATGTTCATTTATACCATTTTTCAACTTTTCCATATATTGAAATCTCTCAGATAAAAAAAAAAAAAAACTGGAAAAAAATAAAAAGAAACTTGGCTAAGAACATATCCACAGCAGTAACCTAAAGTACTCAGCCACGCAGCATCAAAGTGCTTTCTCTAATGACAGATACGACGTTCAATGTTCTGTGTGTACAGTCCTTGCCCTCGCAGAACTTGCCATCTAGCACAGAGACCGGTACCTGAATAAATCACTTTTTTAAAAAATGTGCTCAGTACACAAAGGATGGATAGCACCCTACAGGGATAGCAGAGGACAATTCAGCCCAAGGGAAGACCTGCAAGGAGGAAGGATTTACATGGAATCTTATCCCCAAAAGGGGATTGCATTGTGCAAAGATTTTCACCTGCTCTTCAGCAAGAACTACTATACATGGCACATATGTGCACATGGAAAAATCTCACTTCCCTTAGCTACGTGCAATGCACACAAATGCTTTCTATCCCAGTCCAGTCATGCTTACTTTTTTCTTTTACCCTCAGTGCTGGTTGCAACTCACTCCAATAAATTAATTTTATGACCCACTAGTTGCTTTGACCTACATTTGAAAAAATACTGTGTTCAAGGACCCAACAAATTTCAAAATGACTGGAAGGAGCGGCCCCCAGAGAACTGAAGACGTCAATAGGCAGAGCAGAGACGTGAAGGGTCTTGTAGAGTTACATCCTAAGGGCCATGAGAGGCCTCTGGTAAATTAAAGCAGTCATATTTGGGCGCCAATGCCAAAATTCCTCTTCCTCTTACTATCTTCCCTTTCCCAGATTCTATCCTCTAACAGAGCACAGGAAGAACCTCTCATTCAGGGGAGCCCAAGGCTGCGCCCACAGCATGGCTAAGGACTACCAGGCCAGCCCCCTCCAGGACTGGAGATTTTAGAATGTGTGCACAGGCTTAGGTTATAGCCTCCTCTGGAAGCATTTTCATATTTTCCCAGGTCCAGGGTAGAGGACAAGCAAGAATAACTGTCTGCTGGAAAATGGGGTGGAGTCCCCATGAGCTGGAGCTCTGACTTCCCCCAGACTCTGTGCTTCCTTGGGCCAGAGCTCCCAAGGGAAAACCCAAACTGTAGTTTTACCAGTTAACAGAACTGGGAAGTGAGCAGGCCTCTGCTCTCCAGACCTGGTTTACTGCACTTAGGGAATCCACCCACTAGCTGGCTCCATTCCCAATGCCAGGGCCCCACATCTCCTTCACCTGGGACACCTTCTCTCTCCTTTCACATAGGCTCCTGATGTGCTCCACACTCCCAGTCCAGCCCTCTTGCTAGCCCTCAGTGACTACGCCACAGATCCTATGTGATCTTTTTGTGTCTTTCAGCACCTGTGAAGCATTGTTGTCCCCTGTTGCATATATAGGTTCCCAACCTTGAATGCACATTAGAATTCGCTGGTAACCTGCAAAATCCCAATATCCAGGTCATACTCAATTCCATAAAATCTCTGAGATTGGGACTGAGGTACTTTGAAAGCCCCCCAGGTGATACAGTATGCTACCTAAGTTAAGAATTCCCGCTCTCTCATGTCCTGTTGCAGCTAGGAGCCATGAGTGGGCAAGGATGTGGGGTTACTATGGCTTCAGGTGATCAGTCATCCTGGTTCGCACAGGACTGAGCATTTTCTCAGATGTGAGACTTCCAATACTAAGACTGAGAACAGCCTGGCCAACCTGGATGAGCGGCTGACCTCGTGTTCACCTGAGGTCTAACAGCTTAGTCAATTTTCTGGCCACTAGTAATACTTGTGCCCAAAGAACCAGAGCCCTGCTTTAGTGGGTTTTTTTCCTACATCTTTTTTTTTTTTTTTTTAAAGTAATCTCTACACCCTACGTGGGGCTTGAACTTAACAACTCTGAGATCAAGAGTTGCATGCTCCACTGACTGAGCCAGCCAGGAGCCGCTCCCCCACTACTTTAGTGCCTTTGATACGGCTAGACAAACTCTTTGCTCTCCTTTCCTGGTCTCCACGGACACCTCCACCCTTGGAGCCTGGCCCATGACCCTGCACAATGACTTTGTCCTGAGATGCCCCTCCCTGCTATTCTTTTCTGCCAGTCAGAATCCTGCCCAGTCTGTGGGGCACCTCAGTCAGTTAAGCGTCCAACTCTTGATCTTGGCTCTGGTCATGATCCTACCGTTCATGAGTTCAAGCCTGCGTTGGGCTCTGTGCTGACAGTGTGGAGCCTGCTTGAGATTCCCTCTCTCACACACTCTCTGCCCTCCCGACATGTGCTTTCTCTCTCTCTTTCTCTCAAAATGGATAAATACCCTTAAAAAAAAGAATCCTGCCCAGCCTTCAAACCCAACTCATCAAGCCCTGCCTCATCCCTGAAGCTTCTCAAGACCCCACAGAAGGAAAGGGCCCGTTCTGTGGTGAAAGGAGTGGGGAGGGACTCGAGAAGGGTCACATGCCGAGTAGAGTAAGAGGGCACACCAGCTCAGAGGTCAGACCAGGACTCACAGAGTGCAAGTCCATACTTGAGACATCTAGATGGCAAGGTGACCCTTAGTTAGTACTAATAATCACCTCCAGATTATACAGAAAGGAAGGTAGAGGAGTGTAGATAGAAGAGCTGAGACAAACAACAAGACTTTGGTGTCCAGTAAACAGATTCATTCAACAGCCATCCACTCAATACCTACTGTGTGCACAGCACCAGACCAGGCATGGAAGCTGCAGGACAGGCAAGTTTCAATTTTAAGAGTCTACAATGTAAGTATAATTTTCACTTGATATTTTAAATAATCATTAATCCAGACTAACTAGGGGTAAAACAATCTTATTTTTTTGTGATAAAAAATAAGCATTTACAACCAAGTAGGTATTTTTCTCAGATACCTAGAATAAATCTAACAATGTACTACCCAGCAGAGATATTTTTGGGATTTCTTTCAGTGATAAAAATATTCATGGTAATGAGTACTCAAAAGTTTTTGTGTGTTTTTTTTTAATTGTATCCATTATGGGAGCACCTGGCTGGCACAGCTGGTGAAGCATGTGACTCTTGATCTCAGGGTCATGAATTCAAGTCCCATGTTTGGGTGCAGAGATTTCTTAAAAATAAAAATCCTATTCATTTTTGAGAGAGCAAGCGCTAGCACACACATGAGTGGGGGAGGGGCAGAGACAGAGAGGAGAGAGGGGAGACAGAGGATCCGAAGCAGGCTCTGCACTGACAGCAGAGAACCCAATGCAGGGCTCAAACTCCCAAACCACGAGATCATGATCCGAGCTGAAGTCAGATGCTCAACCAACTGAGCCATCCAGGCACCCCAAAATAAAAAATCCTTAAAAAAATGATCTATTATGTATCACACTATTCAACTTTTTCCTCAACAATTACCCAGTAGTGAAGCTCTGCCTCAGGTTATGATGTAATTTTTGTTATAAAGGAGTTTGAACTGTGGCTTTTTCTTAAAGGAAATCTTGAAAATTATTATTGAAGTTTTGTTTCAAAAACAGCCAGAAGTTACCCATTTCTCTCCACCTAAACTTAAAATAAATGTGTACTTGTCACAAGAACAGTGACCTTGAGTATGACTAGGATTCAATCAGAGGGGTAAAACCACGAGGACACAAACACACACCCACACACAACCTAGGGAAGGCAAAGGAGGATCCAGGGGAAGGTGGACCCTTTGCAGGCCCAGCTGCTGACTAGCAACGACATGGGTGAGTTACAAAATAACTGCTGCTTTTTTTCTGCCCTCCCAGTCTCCCAAGAATCTCCCTCTCTAGCCCTCAAGAACCAAAAATTACAGGAAAGGGAAGTCTGGCAAGTGCATTTCAACCTACCCAAGCTGACATATAACAAAGCCCGTGACATGTCATACTGAAGTTATTTGGCCTAGAAAATATGCCTGTTTATTAAGTGCATTTAGGTCATATAAAACAAGAGATTCAATAATCTGCAGGACACTGAGGAGTGAAATGCTGGTCCAAGACCCAAGGGTCACTTCCATCAAGAGTTACAACAGAATTGGGGCGCCTGGGTGGCTCAGTCAGTTAAGCGTCCGACTTCAGCTCAGGTCATGATCTCACAGTCCATGAGTTTGAGCCCTGCGTCGGGCTCTGGGCTGATGGCTCAGAGCCTGGAGCCTGCTTCCAGTTCTGTGTCTCCCTCTCTCTCTGCCCCTCCCCCGTTCATGCTCTGTCTCTCTCTGTCTCAAAAATAAATAAACGTTAAAAAAAAATTAAAAAAAAAAAAAGAGTTACAACAGAATAGATGAGCTAGAAGGAGAACTACTGGGTTCAAAGGTCACCTTGCTGCTTTCCTGATCTATGAGTCTGAATCCAGAATTCCCTGATTCTTTCTTCCCCGGAGTGGATCTGACTCATTCCATTTTCAGAAGACAACTGGGAAGATCTGAAAAGCAAACCACAGAATCTCCCTGTGATGCAGATCCTAAACATCAAATAAACAGCAGCACTAACTGAAGGTTCCACTTAGCCATCACCTTGGTAGTGCTGCATTAGGTTCCTTTCACACCTCTCTCTGACACACTTTCCTCCAAGGTGAATCTAATGATGCTGAATAAGGTGGAAATTCTGTCTAAAGGTTTTCATGTGTTGAACACATCCGTGAGATCTATCCACTATCTGGATTTTCACATCTAAATAAGAGTTGAGCCAGGACTGGAGGCTGTACACCCTCATGAAACCCAAAGGGTTTCTTCCCCATGCGGGCTCTCTGGCATTCAATCAGAGCTGAACTCTGACCAAAGGCTCCATCTACCATCTTCATTTCATTCACAGTTTCTCTCTTATATGGATTCCCAGATGATCAGAAAGGCGTGAACTGTACGTGAAGGTTTTCCCACACTCCTTACATTCAGAAGCTTTTACTCCACTGTGAGTTTTCTGCTGCTGAATAAGGTGAGAGTTCTGACTGAAGGCCTTCCCACATTCACTACATTCATTGGGTTTCTCTCCAATGTGAATTCTATGGTGTTTAATAAGAAGTGAACTCCTACTAAAAGATTTCCCACACTTGCTGCAATCATAAGGAGCCTCCCCTGTGTGGACTCCGTGGTGTTCAATGAGGTGCGAGTTACAACTGTAAGCCTTCCCACAGTCATTGCATTCATATGGTCTCTCTTTGGTGTGAACTCACTGATGTTCTATTAGATTTGAGCTCTGGCTGAAGGCCTTCCCACACTCACTACACACATAGGGTTTCTCCCTCATGTGGATTCTCCAGTGTCAAGTAAGACTTGAGCTCTGAACAAAAGCTTTTCCACATTCATTACACATATAAGGCATTTCTCCTGTATGAGTTATCTGATGCTGGATAAGGTGTGAACTGCACCAGAAGGCTTTCCCACAGTTACTGCATTCATAGGGTTTTTCTTCAGTATGTATTCTTTGATGCTGGATAAGGTTTGAACTATGGCCAAAAGTTTTTCCACATTCATGACACTCAAAAGTCTTCCCTTGTGTGTGGATTCTTTCATGCTGAATAAGGTATGAGTTTCGCCTAAATAACTTTCCACACATACTACACATTTGGGATGTCTCTTCAATTAAGAACCTGTGGCTGTTTGGGGCGCCTGGGTGGCGCAGTTGGTTAAGCGTCCGACTTCAGCCAGGTCACGATCTCGCGGTCCGGGAGTTCGAGCCCCGCGTCAGGCTCTGGGCTGATGGCTCAGAGCCTGGAGCCTGTTTCCGATTCTGTGTCTCCCTCTCTCTCTGCCCCTCCCCCGTTCATGCTCTGTCTCTCTCTGTCCCAAAAATAAATAAACGTTGAAAAAAAAATTTAATAAAAAAAGAATCTGTGGCTGTTGGATAGAGTTTATGACGTTACAGAAGTTTCATCTGCATTCATAAGGCCCCTCGTGTTTGTTTTGTTCACATTCATCTCCTTCAGGTAGTGTAGCCCTACTTCAAGACTTTTCTGCTTTATAATTAATTGATCCTCAGTCCAGGTCTCACCATCTGACAGAAAATATAAAAAAGGTAAAATGTAATAAGAAAAATTCCTGGTGGGAAACAGGATGGTCAGAGTATGCAAGAAGGATTTGGTTCAACAAAAAGTATGAAAAATGGCCTTGCAGTACAGAGAAAAGATGGATACAAGTTGCGCAGAATTGGAGAAAGCAGTGGGAAACTAAAATTAGGGTTTACATATGAAGTAGCTAACCAGACAGACGTACTGGGATTAGCAGAAAGGAAAGCGGTGTTTGGGGGAAGTGGAAGTATCTCAGAACATTAGAAGGGAGATTCTGGGGTCTCTGTGTGGGGAGGGGAAGGGACTAAACAAATCAATTAAAGAGGAGTATCCTACCCCAGAGTTTCTGTCTACATGGTACCCTGGCCTCGTGATTGTCTCTGAGGTAACAGGGAAGACTATCTTCACATCATCAAATACCAACACCTTCTTCACCAGAGCATCTCTCTATACACAGATGCTCACTCATGGACAGACACACTCAGACCTACTTATGTGCATCTTTAAAAAATACTGCAAATTGGGAAGATTTAATAAAGGAAAGGGGAGAAGAGGAAGAGTTGTTTAAATATGAAGCATGGAGTAGAAGTATTTCCAAGTCGATTTCAACTCTAACAGAACATACAAAAATAAACCCTGCACCCTAACTGCATTTAAAGGAGACATGATAGAAAAACATTGCCTGTTTAATACATTCCTCCTCTCAAGAAATACTTATGAAATAAGGCTCACTGAAGCTAGAGAAGTTTTTGTTTTTGTTTTTGTTTTGTTTTGTTTTGTTCACAGTGGTATTAGAGAAAGCAGGCCCTCTACCAAGAGGGATCTTTCTGAAAGAAGGGAGTGCTGAGGAATATCCAATGCAGCATTTCCATCAGCAGGGAAAGCCCAGAATATAAACAGCTCTGATTTTATTTGGTAATAGTCATTTTATTGAAGGAATTTAATAATTATCTGTGATGTCTTATCACTTGTTCTCCACATCCAGATATGCTCTCATCCTCTGTATGTTCAATTTAGATACTGTATTTGTAAAAATTTTCTTCTTGTAATAAGAACTTTTAAGGTCCTCTCTCACAGCAACTTTCAAACATACTATTCAGCATTATCAACTATAGTTGCCATGTTGTACATTACATCCTCAGGACTTATTTAGCTTGTAACTGGAAGTTTCTACTTTTTGACACCCTTCATCCAATTCCCCCAGGCCCACCCCCAACATCTGGCAATCACCAGTTTGTTTTCTGTGTCTAAGAGTTGGGGTGGGGTTTTTTTTTGTTTGTTTTTTGGATGTCATATATAAGTGAGATCATACAGTATCTGTCTTTCTCTGATTTATTTCACTTAGCATAATATCCTCAAGGTCCATCCATGTTTCCAAAAATGACAGATTTCCTTTTCGTGGCTGAACAATATTCCACTGTGTATACACATGTATATTTGTATGTATACCATATGTGCTTTATCCACTCATCCATCGATGGACACTTAGGCTGTTTCCAAGTCTTGGCTGTTGTACATAATGCTGTAATGAACATGGGGGGTGCAGATATCTTCTTGAGATTTGTGCTTTCATTTCCCTCAGATAAACACACAGAAGTGAATTGCTGGATCATATGGTAGTTCTATTGGTAGTTCATCAATTTACATCCTCACCAACAGTGTGTAAGAATTCCTTTTCTCCATATCCTCACCAACACTTGTTACTTCTTGTCGTTTAAATGATAGCCATTCTAACAGTGTGAATGGACTACTGGGTTAATGTTTTTATATCCATTTGCACATGTGTTTAACTGTTTACCTTGTAAGTCACACAAATTGCAAACACAGAGACTAGGTCTAAAAAGTTAGGTACTTTAAAAAAAAAAAAGTGACAAAGGCATCAGTCAAGCCCAAACAAATAGGTAGGCAGGCCAATTCTTTTTCGCAAGATACCAAAATGAACTGGTACTGTAAATTCAAGTCATTCACTGTGCACAACCCAACAGAACTTACTGTGGTTATGTAACTGTTCCACATCTGCACTGTCCAATACAGTAGCCAGTAGTCACAGATGGCTACTGAGCACTTGAAATGTGGCTAGTGCAACTGAGGAGCTGAACTTTTAATTGTATTTAATTAATTTCAATGTAGTTAGCCCATCGTAGCTGGTGCTACCCTACTGGACAGCCTAACTCTAGAACCTTCTAAGTCTTCCAGATTTGTCCCACAGGCCTAGGAGCATCTAAACCCAGAAGCCCTTCAAAACTGGAATCGTTAATAAGGTGAGACATCAGACAGAGAAGCTAATAAAGTCTTCATCAGCTCATCAAAAGTCAAAGAGCAATAGCCTGGGCATGCCTCCATTTGGTCTTGAGGCCAAATGAGGGTTTCTTCTGTATCTCCCTGACCTGGCCTCGGTCTTTCCAGCCTTGTTCTGATCCTCTCCCCTACACCAAACCTTTTCTTTTTGTTGAACCAATCGCTTTGTTGTCTCCAACAACATGTGAAGGCTTAGGCATGCTAGAGGATGAGCCTTTTTTTTGGGCCGACAGACAGAGGATCTGACAGCCTGCCCGACATAGTCAAGAATGCAAATCCTACAGCTCTCAGGCTCCATTCAATAGCACCTTCTTCATTGGCTGAAAGTGATCCTTGTAGAATTCTTCAATACTTCTCCTCTTTATGAGTCCTGTGACACTTCGCTCATTCACATCCATCTTACTGAGCACCAACAACATGCCAGGTACAGTTCCAAGTGCTGAGATACACCAGTGGGCAAATAGGCAAAAACTCTGCCTTCTAAGATATTTCATTTTAGTAAGGGAGCTGGACAAGAAACCTTATAAATTACATACTCTTAGAGGAAGAAGATACACGTACCATAGAGAAAGCAAGGAAGAGTAGAGTGCCAGGGGGAGGGAGTGGGCAGAAGGGTTCCAATTTTACATACCATGGTCAAAGAAGGACTAAGAAAATGACACTGAAGCAAAGATTTGAAGGAGATAAGGGTATCTGAGAAAGAGCATTGCACATAGAAGAAGTAACAAGTACAAAGGCCTTGGGTGTTCAAGGAGGCAATGTGATGGGAATGCAGTGAGCAGGGGGAGGGGTAGTAAGAAATGAGGTCACAGACATTAAAAGGGAATCAGAGAACATAGGACCCTATAGGCTACTGGAAGAGGTGTTCTTTCACCGAGTGAGATGGGGAGCCACAGGAGGCTTTTGACCACAGGAAGACAAGACCTGGCATTTTAACAGGATCACACCGGCTGCTATTTTGGATAGACTGTAGGAAGGCAATGGTAGAGGCAGGACAACCAGCCAGGAGGCTGCTGCAATAGTTCAGGTGAAAGATGATGGCACCCTGGACCAAGACTGTGGTGGAGAAGGTAGTAAGAATTACTTGGATTCTGGAAAACAACGTTGATGGTTGTGTGGACAGGAGTACTGACTGCTGGATATGAATATGAGAGAAGCTGTTTCTCTCTGGGTTAGTAGCTGAAGGGATTGTGTTCCCAATCTCCTGAAATGGGGAATATCAGGCTACGTCTTCTCTATACTCCAATTAATGTGAACTATTTCCTGAACATGTATATCCCCACACACATCCTTCTCCTCCACCTGTA
Source organism: Herpailurus yagouaroundi (assembly GCF_014898765.1). Classification (NCBI taxonomy): domain Eukaryota; kingdom Metazoa; phylum Chordata; class Mammalia; order Carnivora; family Felidae; genus Herpailurus; species Herpailurus yagouaroundi. Next base: position 6,571,924 of record NW_024412447.1, on the reverse strand, counting down.
ACAGCCTCCATTCTAATGTCACCTATCAAAATCCTAGACCTTCAAGACCCAGCTCAAAGGCAGCCTCCTTCCTGAAACCTAACCCGGCTCTAACCCTAGCTGGAAGTGATCTCTCCTTTGAATCTCTAAAGCATTCAGTTCCTACCTCTTTCATGGTATTTAACCACAGTCTTTGGGCCTCTCCTCAGAAGTATTTGTGTGTGTGTGTGTGTGTGTGTGTGTGTGTGTGTGTGTGTGAATTTATATTCAAAGCATCTCAGAATAAAAGATGTCTTCCATTTCTTTTTCTCCAAGCCCATTACTATGAAAAGAGTCCTGTGCACATTAGGTGCTTCAAAATGCTCCTGATTATTTCCCGGCAATTCATTAAAAGGAAGTTTCCCTCCATCAAGAGAAGAATCTATAAATCACTGATGGTTCCAAAAAGACCATTTATAAAAAGTCTCCAGGACTGAGGCTCAAATATAATTCAGAGAGGTAGATCTCTTCATAGATCAGAGCCACTTTTAGAAAAAATATCGGGGCACCTGGCTGGCACAGTCAGACATCTGACTCTTGATTTTGGCTCAGGTCATGATCCCAGGGTCGTGAGATCAAGCCCCACATCAAATCGAGTTCTGCACTGAACGTGGAGACTGCTTAAGATTCCCATTCTCTCTCTCTCTCTCTGCCCCTCTCCCCTGCTTGCACTCTCTAAAAAAAATTTAAAACAAAATTCTTTTTAAAGAAAAGAAGGGGGTGCCTGGGTGGCTCAGTCAGTTGAACA